>NC_045426.1:133840812-134440812 GCF_902635505.1 Sarcophilus harrisii | reverse complement strand
ATGTCTGGCTTCTGACATGGCTCACACTTTTTTGATTGGACTTTGGTGAGAACACCAGGAGTATTGGGAAACTAATGAGAAAGCCAAAAGGTTAAGCAATCATCAGGAAAGCCTAACCATCACGGAGAAAGAATGCATGAAAAAGAGCCAGGAGATCTCCAAAGCACATGGCAAATTGCAGAGACTACTGGACTTGGAATCAGGAAGAATTGAGTTCAGATGCTACCTCAAACACTATCTCTGTCACCTCGGTTATCTCAGTTTCCTCATCTGAAAAAGGGACTACAAAATTATCTCCTGGAGAGCAAGATTTGCTTATTTTTAACTTTTTTTTTTTGTATCTCCAGAGCTTTACTTGGCATATAGCGGGCACTTAATAGATTCTAGATGATTGATTGATTGAACCCAAGTCTTTGCCTACAATTCAAACTTGGCATGATAGTCAATTCCCTTCCCTTGCCTTCCCTTCCTTTCCCTTCTGTTTCTTTTCCAATATTTTCCCTTCTTTTATCTTCTTCCCTTCCCACCAATTATTCCTAATGACCGAGGTTTGATTGTACAAGCAGATATTTCACACCTCAGACAGGGCTAGAAACAAAGGATTCATTAAAACTCCTTTTAAAACTTTGACGTAAATGAAGCTACACATTTGTAAAACAGCACACCTGTATGTTTCCTCACATATCTTGCTCCCCCCTTCTTTTTCAGGGAGACCTGAATCCCCACACCGGGAATCATTTCTTCATCTGTGGGCACATTATAACCCATCAACATGTTGCTTCTTGTTCTGGCATCTACAATCACACTATTTGAAGTATAATTCAACAATCTAATTTCTCACATAGTCTTGCAAAGTGAATTTCATATTCAAAGCCTTTTAAAGGAGACATAGAAACTCAAGCCTCTTCTACAATTCTGGGACTATAAGCTGCAAATTAATTTTAGTGATCTGGAAATACATAACAGAAGAAGAAACCGCCCCCACCCATCTCCGGTTTGTATTTCAACTTGACAGTATGTGTTTCATGGCATTCTGACATTTTAGCATGGCTATGAAACACCTATGGCTTAAAGGAGAAATTACCTTTGAAAGATGAATCACAACAGAGTTCAAGGTGTGTAAATATTCCACTTCATCATCACCTTTGAGCTGATAATTATTGAACTAATGACAAGTGAGGAAGCCATTGATTAGTGTCCTTTGCATGGCAAGTGACATTGTCAGCAGCTGCATTCTCATGCTTTGATATGAGTCTCATTAAAGAGACCCAAATTTGCCCGGCAGAACGTTTCATATTACATACATGGGATCTTTGCATTTTATAACACCACTGAGGCAGGAGAAGGAGATGTAAAGGTGTGGCATGAAGTCTTAGAGACAAGTAGCACAGAATTCAGAACTACTAAAGGAGCAACGAACACTAGAAACATCTATTTCAATTCATAGACTAGTATATTCACTTCTAGGGGGATAAATTGGCTTGACAAGTGACACATGGGTAATAAGTAGAACTAGAAATTTAACTCAGGTGCAGTTGACTCCAAATCCAATGCTCCTTCCCCAATGTAGTCCCCCTATTTCACCATTTTTCTAAAGATTTTCCTATCCAGTGTATATTTGGATACTATAAACCCAGATGATCTGCCTTACAGCTGAAGTCTCCCAGAATGCTTATGAAGCTAGACCTGAGAATAATAAGAGGTAATATTTGTAAAATACTTTATAGCTTTCAAGTTCTTGGACATACATTATCACATGTGTATCCTTCATCCCCATCATCCCAGATCCTTGTGAAATAGGGAGTACTCGTATTATTATGTCCATTTTAAAGATGAACAAACAAGTTCTGATAAATTTAATTGACTTAAGTTCACACAGCTAGTAATTGTGGAGTTAGGACATAAGTTTTCTAATCCCAGACTCATCACCTTTTTTTAAAGACCCTTTTATCAAATGCCACAGAGTCAGGGCTAGCCTATGCTAAGAAAATCTGTAGCAGTACCAAAAGACTCCACAGTAGCATTTGAAAGTTCTATTTTCAAAGGTAGGATTGTAAATCCTATGCAAACTCTGGACTAGTTAGCATGTTTTCAAGCTACTGACAGGCTAAGATTTTTTTTTTTTGGCATGGGCTAGATTGGGGGGGGGGGCAAACAGACCTGGATACTGGGTAGGGGAGGCACAAGCAGCAATGATATCATCATCTAACCTTATTGACAGAACTGTGCCATATAAATCCCACCCCAATGCTGGTGGGCTGATGGCTCTCATCCTCCATGATTCTGCCCTACCACACCATGCATCATTAAGAATGGCTTGCTCTCATCTATTTAAAACCATCAGCAAACATCATATGTAATCGGGATAAACTGAAACCATTCCTAATAAGATCAGGGGTGAAACAAGGTTGCCCACTATCACCATTACTATTCAATAATGTATTAGAAATGCTAGCTTTGGCAATAAGAGATGAAAAAGAGATTAAAGGAATTAGAGTAGGTAACGAGGAAACCAAATTATCACTCTTTGAAGATGATAGGATGGTATACTTAGAGAAACCCAGAGATTTTACTAAAAAGCTATTAGAAATAATCCACAACTTTAGCAAAGTTACAAAATACAAAATAAATCCACATACATCATTAGCATTTTTATACATCACTAACAAAATCCAATAGCAAGAGATACAAAGAGCAATTCCATTTAAAATAACTGTTGATAGTATAAACTATTTGGGAATCTATCTGCCAAGGGAAAGCCAGGAACTACATGAGCAAAACTATAAAACACTTTCCACATAAATAAAATCAGATCTAAACAATTGGAAAAATATCAAGTGCTCTTGGATAGGTCGAGTGAATATAATAAAGATGACGATATTCCCTAAACTAATTTACTTATTTAGTACTAACACCCAAGAAACTATTTTACTGACCTAGAAAAAATAAAAAAATTCATCTGAAAGAATAAAAGGTCAAGAATTTCAAGGGAATTAATAAAAAAAAAACAAATGAAGGTGGCCTAGCAGTATTAGATCTAAAACTATATTATAAAGCAGTGGTCATCAAAATCATTTGGTACTGGCTAAGAAACAGACTAGTTAATCAATGGAATAGGTTAGGTTCACAGGACAAAATAGTCAATGACTATAGCAATCTAGTGTTTGATAAACTCAAAGACCCCAACTTTTGAGATAAGTTCACTATTTGACAAAAACTGCTGAGAAAATTGGAAACTAGTATGTCAGAAACTAGGCATTGACTTACACTTAACACCATATACCAAGATAAGGTCAAAATGGGTTCATGATCTAGATATAAAGAATGATATTGTAAATAAATTAGAAGCATATAAGATAGTTTACCTCTCAGACCTGTGGAGGAGGAAGGAACTAGAGATCATTATTGATCAAAAACAAGTAATTTTAATTATATTAAGTTAAAAAGTTTTTGTACAAACAAAACTAATGCAGACAAGATTAGAAGGGAAGCAATAAACTGGGAAAACATTTTTATATTCAAAGGTTCTGATAAAGGCCTCATTTCCAAAATATATAGAGAATCAAATTTATATTAGTTCAAACCATTTTCCAATTGATAAATGGTCAAAGGATATGAACAGACAATTTTCAGATGAAGAAATTGAAACTATTTGTGGTCACATGAAAAGGTGCTCCAAATCACTAGTGATCAGAGAAATGCAAATTAAGACAACTCTGAGGTACCACTACACACCTCTCAGATTGGTTAAGATGACAGGAAAAGAAAATGATGAATATTGGAGGGGATGTGGGAAAACTGGGACACTGATAGTTGGTGGAATTGTGAATGAATCTAACCATTCTGAAGAGCAATTTGGAACTATGCTCAAAAAGTAATCAAACTGTGCATATTCTTTGGTCCAGCAGTGTTACTATTGGGCTTATATCCCAAAGAGATCTTAAAGGAGGGAAAGGGACTCACATGTGCAAAAATATTTGTGGCAGCACTTTTTTGTAGTGCCTAAAAACAGGAAACTGAGTGGATGCCTATCAGTTGGAAAATGGCTGAATAAATTGTGGTATATGAATGTTATGGAATACTACTGTTCTGTAAGAAACAACCAGCAGGATGCTTTCAGAGAGGTCTGGAGAGATTTATATTAATTGTTGCTAAGTGAAATGAGCAGAACCAGGAGATCATTATACATGGCAACAAGAAGACCATACTATGATCAATTCTGATGGACATGGGTCTCTTCAATATTGAGATGACTCAACCCATTTCCAACTGTTCAGTAATGAAGAGAGCCATTTACACCCAGAGAGAGGACTGTGGGAACAAAGTGTGGAACACAACATAGCATTTTCACTCTTTCTGTTTTTGTTTGCTTGCATTTTTGTTTTCCTTCTCAGGTTTTTTTCTTTCTTCCTAGATCCTATTTTTCTTGTGCAGCAAGATATCTGTATAAATATGTATACATATATTGGATTTAACATATACTTTAACGTATTTAACATTTATTGAACTACCTGCCATTTAGGGGAGGGGATGGGGGGAAGGAGGGGAAAATTTGGAACAGAAGATTTTACAAGGGTCAATGTTGAAAAATTACCCAAGCATATGTTTTGTAAATAAATAAATAAATATGTGTGTGTGTGTGTGTGTGTGTGTGTGTGTGTGTGTAAAGAATGGCTTGCTCTGGAAGAAGAGCAAGAAAATGAGTATGCTGTATCTTACCTCTTATTTCATCAAATATACTTTCTTTGGATCATAACCAGGTGAATACTGTAATCAGTAACAACAACTATAAATGACTTGGCTCTTCTAGCAGTACGATGATCCAAGACTGTTCCAAAGGACTCATGATGAAAAATGCTACTCACATCTAGAAAAAGAACTGATGGGCTCTGAATACATATTGAAGCAAATTATTTTCACTTAGGTGTGTTTGTGTGTTTTCCTTTTGGTTATTTCTTCTTTCACAATATGATTAATATGGAAATAACGTTTTATGTGATGGCACACATATAACTTAAATAATTGCTTACTATTTTAGGAAGAAGAGGGGAGAGGCAAGGAAGGAGAAAAATTTGGAACTCAAAATTTTGTAAAAATTAATGTTAAGAATTTTCTTCATATGTAATTGGGAAAATATTAAAATGCCTTTCTTTTTTAAGGTTAAATATGTATAATTCTTTAAAATATAGTTCCATATTCGTCACATTGTGCAAGAAAAATCAGATGAAAAGGAAAAAAAAACATGAAACAAAACAAACAAACAAAAAGTGAAAATACTATTCTTCGATCCATAGTCAATTTCCATAGTTCTTTTTCTGGATATGGATGGCATTTTCCATTCCAAATTTATTGGAATTGCCTTGAATTATTGAAATGTTGAGAAGAACCAAGCCCATCACAGTTGATCATCACATAATCTTCTTGTTACTGTGTACAATGTCTCTTGGTTCTGCTTGTTTCACTCAGCATCGGTTCATGTAAGTGTTTCCACATTTTTCTGAAATCAGCCTGCTGACATTTCTTATAGAACATTATATTTACATACCATAATTTATTCAGCCATTACCCAACTGATGGGCATCTACTCAATTTTTCAGTTTCTTGACACTACAAAAAGGGCTGCTACCAAACCTTCCCCTCCCTCCAAAAAACCCCAAACAACCCTTTCTTTATCTGTCACTTCTAGGTACTTCTAGTGTGATTTAGACACAACATTATCCCCAGCTAGGGAACCAAAAGCAGAGATGTCAAACATGAAACCTATAGGTAACACTCCTGAGAATTTTGAGCCAGATTAAAAGTAATTAGAAAATAATTAAATAAATAAAATTTTATAAAACACAGATAATATTATAGTTTAAAATCAAGGCAATGTGACACATATAGGAATCATCACTGATCCTATTTCTTTTTGAATTAGACACTACTGACCTAAGGCAAATGTCGTATCCTTTTTGGAACAAATTTCCTTCCATGTAAAAGGGAGAAAATATCAGCTGCCCCACCTTTTTCACCTGGTTGTCATGGGGGATTAAATAAGATTATGTAAGTGAAAGTACTCAGTGACTAGAAAGCATTATTTAAATGTAAGCTTTTTTTTTTTTTTTTTTTTTAAGTGAAGATCTTTGATTTCACTGGTATAGGAAACTCCCAGTGAAATAATTCTCTTTACTGATGCAGCTTGGGAACCTTGGGAACCTAGGCATGCCCTAGGTATGGGTAGCTAGGTGAAGCCTGTAGATCATGCACTAGACTTGGAATCCACAAAACTCCTCAAGTACAAATCTATTCTCATACACTTAACTGGTGTGAGCCTGTTTGCTTCAGTTTCCCCATCTGTAAAATGACTGAATAAGGAAATAGTAAACTTCTCCAGTATCTTGGCCAAGAAAACCTAAATGGAGTCACAAAGAGTGGGATACAACTGATGCCTCTCAACAACAAACAGGGTATGATCTTAGAAAGTTTCCTAAGATACAGAGAGGGCGGCATCCAGAATTACAAGGACATGTAAGTCAGTGTGGTTATAATTATGTAAGACAGGATCCTAGTACCCTTGGCATAGGAGGCAAGTCCAGGATCCCTGTAGCAGCAGTAGTAACAGTAGTAATCTCTTCCTCTGTAGTTCAGATCTATTGACAGACAGGCAGTGAGCTGTGAGCCAAGCAGTCACAGTCATTTATATTTATATTTCTCATCCTCTTCTGGGAGCCAGTATTGATGGTAGTAGTTCTGTGGAACAACCTCCCTCCCTCCAAGATGGGGTAAGGTCTGCAGGGGGGTAGCTGCAGGAGGGCCATCTTCTCTTGAGGTTGTACCATTTGTGGAATGGCTCTGGGACTTGCTCCTAAAGCTGGTCTGAAGTACATGCCAATGTGCCTTGGCAGGTTCTCAAGAGGCTAGAGAATTTCAATTGTGATGGTGAAAGGTATATTGAAGAAAATCATCCAAGTTCTCTGGGAATCTCTTCAGATGCTCTCTATATTAAAGGGAGAAATCTCCCTACTTTGAGTAGTGTCTTGGTTGTATGAATGGAGTTCAAAGGTTTTTTGTTTTGTTTTGTTTTGTTTTGTTTTGTTTTTGGTCTTTTTAAAAGATTTTGGTATTACTAACAACACAAATTTCTTAATTAGGGTGACAGCATGGTGAAATACAGGGCTGGAGCCAGGGACACCTGGATTAAAATTCAGCAATGTCTGATGTCCAAAACACGGGCAAATTACTGAACCTCCCTGAACCTCAGTTTCTTCCTCTGTAAAATGAGGATAATAATACCACCTACCTTATAGGGTTATTGTAAGGTTCAACTGAGAGATAATGTATATAAAGTACATCACAAACTTTAAAGAGCTATATAAATATAAGTTATTATTTTATAACTTGTTTGATATATCATGATACAGGCTTCAATAACTATATACTTAGTAGGATCAATCATTCATGCTTTTAAGAGGCTCCTTGGTCTAACCCATTCTCATCAAATGAAAAGGGAAGTATTTTCATATGAAAGATTTGCTCCTTTTGCATGACCTGCCTCTGAATAGGGTTGTTTCATCATATGTTCAAAATACAGTAAATGTGGGAGACCCGTTCTTCAAGGACAAATTTAATTCCCCTTTTCCCAATTCAAAGCTCTAACAACTTGGTTCTTACCCACCTCCCAGTCTTATCTTTATAATCAATGGCAGGTTTGAGAAACTTTGGGTATGGTTTCCCCAAAGTGGGATGCGAGCAATCAGGAAAGATCAGTTGTGGATCCTTTCCTCAAAGGCTATTTTAGGAAGATGGATGGCTTATGTTACCTAAACTGGCTTCTCTCATTCTGCAGAAGCAGCAGGGAGAGAAACAGTGGGATGGAAAGGGCAAGAGGTAGAAGGAATCTCCCATGCAAGTGAGCTAATGCAATTAGACTTGTCTTGGAGACATGGAATATTTTCCATCTGTTGAAGTTCCTGTATTTCATTATCAAGTCTCCTGTCTAAATGAATGTCACCAGAGTATTTTCTTGCATGTTTTTCTTGGGGGGGGGTTTAAGAAGGTAGTTATGAAAACAACAATTACCTTGTCTGACTAGGACCATTGGAGAGAGAAATGCAAGGATGTGGACAAAAATGCACCCTAAGGATTTGGAACCTTGTACATGTCTTTCCACCATACCCCCAGCATCGCCAAGCCTTTCCATCTGCTCTGCACTGAAGTTCATATGCATTGCCTTCCCTAGTTTGAATGAGAACTCCTTGATGCCAGGGATTATCTTCTTTTTCTATTTGTATTTCTAGCACTTAGCATAGGTGCTTCAGAAATACTCAATCCTTTATTCATTCAAGAAAATACCAATTGGAATCTGCCAAGTAATTTTAAGATGGAAGGACTTCAATTTAAAGCATAATCTGGTCCCATTCATACATGAAAAATAATTTCCATTACAATATAACTAATGCTGCTTGAAGACTTCTAATGAGGTCTTTGAAGACTGAATATCCAATATATTGATTGTTCCAAATGTTACAGAATTCTTCCTGACATTTAGCCTAAACTTTCCTTTTTTCACCTAACCATTGTCCCTGACCTTGTTTTTTTTTTTTTTTTTTTAAGGCAATTTATGTTAAGTGACAGGCCCTGGGATCACACAGTTAGTAAGTGTTTGAGACTGCATTTGAACTCAGGTTCCAGGGCTGGTGCTCTATGCATTGTCTTTTCAGGCCAAACAAAGTAAGTGTAATTATTCTTTTCCACAACAACACGACAAACCTTCAAAGAGATGAAGACAACTATGAGGTCTAATTTAAAAGTCTTCTCTTGGTTAAATAAACAGCTTCATTTCCTTCAACCTCATATGGTATGAAAGTAGACAATTGAAGTACACAAGGCCACATTTACTGGCCTACATTTACACACATATTTACTGGGTCACATTTCCTAGTAAATTATAATCCTCTTGAGGACAGAGATTATATCCTTTCCACCTTTTTCTCCCCCATAGCACCTATAAACCAATCAATAATTCAACAAGCTAGAATACAGAGCTAAAAAAATTTCATTGAATGATTTTTTAAAAAAAGTTTTATTTTATTTTTAATTTATGGAATAAAGCAAATATTTCCATAATATAATAAAAAGATGGTCACACATGAAACTGCAAATATATTATGTACAATTTGCTATTCCTTTTAAATATATAATAAAGTTATCATCTAACATAATATGATAATATATCATATAATAAAGTTTTCTCTTTTCCTTTTCTACTCTTCCCCCAAGTTACCATTAGGCGCATGTGCGCACACACGCACATATGCACACACATATACACGTATGTAGTCATCCTATATATATATATTTCTATTTTATTAATTATTTTCCTGGATGCAGATAGAATGAATTTGTTAAGTAAACCACTCAAAGACCATATTGCGCTCTCTTGATGCCCTTTCACAGCATTGAGAAATAGTCCTTATATCATTTAACAAGCACTTTTAGAATACCTTGTACTCTAGAAGAGAAATATGTATAGGTCTCTCATCTCCCAAACTAGATTGGTGGCTATTTAAGGGCAGGAACTGTGTTTTACATTTTTTTTTTATCTCCCACATATCCTGACAAGGATTTTAAACTGCCGGAAACACAGTGAGTATGCAGAAAATGCTGGATGACTGATTGATATAGACAGTACCTTGCCTTAACCCTGGAAGCATTTTGTAGACAGTTTGTAAAAATGCATTTCTCATTAAGCAACCCCATTAGTAGCAATTTAGTACAACCAACTGAGAGTGGTTAGCATTTTCTGGAATTCTGAAAATGAAGCATCTCTGGAATTATTTTTTCTCTTGACCCATTAGTAGCAATTTAGTACAACCAACTGAGAGTGGTTAGCATTTTCTGGAATTCTGAAAATGAAGCATCTCTGGAATTATTTTTTCTTGCTGTCAGAAGCTGATGGAAAGATTTTTCTGGTAATTGACAGTGCTCAGTCTATCGCTGAACTTTATCCAGTACAATGATGACATTCCTTAGCGTTTATTGCCCATTTAATTTCTAATGGGGAAATAAGATTTAATGAAAAAAGGCTCCTGAGAGGTAATATATTTCTCACTAAAGAAAAATGTATTATTTTATTTAATACTTTATAATTTATTTAATTTATTATTTATTGATTATTACAATAAATAAATTATTTAATACTTTTATTTACGGTTATTTAATACTTTAAATGAAGATGTTTCAAGGAATACTATGTCAGATTACTCCAGATCCTTATTTATTTCTAATATGCTGTTAAAAAATCATGTCTGCTGTACTACAATGTTATCTAGGTGACTTTTCTCCTGGTGGATTCCATCTACTAATTCTCAAAGATGAAAATTTAAGTTCTGTGTTCTGAATTGATTTCAAGTAAAGAGACTGCTAATCCAGAGTAAACTTATTTCTCACCTTAATTTTCTGTTTGTACTATACCATGGGAAACAAAATAAAAATAAAATGAATTGGCAATTGACCAGATCTGGTGGTAAAAGAAAACACATGGCCCATGAATGTCATTTGAGCTCAACCCCTACCAAGTGCTCTCCCTGACTGAATCTGTTAGATAAGTAGCCAGAGACTTGGCAAAAACTTGCTTATGTCAACAGTCATTCCACATCATTAATAAACTCAAAGCCATTTTTAAGTCATATTGCAGAATGACAAGAAGTCCAAAAGAAATGTTGGTTACTTAACCAATAAAGAAGGCAGAAATTTGCAGCAGACCAGCATGTCTCTGGTAGGTCAGTTAGCAAACCCTTCCATTTCCTCCTGTAAATAACAACCTGGGGGGGAAGGCTTACCACTGAAGTTTTTTTTTCTGAATTAGTTTGGTGAGGGTGCAGGCTTTGCCAAAGCATTAAAGCATCTCATGTTAGGACAATATTGTACATTCTCTAGGATTGAAATAGCTTTTACTTTCCAGTCTTGGCTAAGCCAAATTTTTTTCCTTCCCACTTTTACTTTTTTTCCCTCTCCTTTTCTTCTTCCTCCACCTTAGTTTTTACTCTTTATTCTTTCCAATTCTTATAACTAAAAAATTCTTCCAATCTTGCCCATAGTGGTCTGAGAAAGTGAAAATAATATTAGTGAAGAAAGTAAAAATTAAGCTACCCTCATTAGCTCTTTACAGGCATGGATCTTAGCTGTCATTCTTTGGCTCAGAACCAGACTCTAAAACCAGGCATGGGAAAAGCTGCTGAAATAAAGTCTGCAGTTCCCTACATGTCTCACTTGCATACTGCTGATATCTAGACACATTTTTAAAAATAACACCAGCAAGACCCAAAGTATTTCAAAGAAATATGAATGCTTTCTTGTAAATATTTTAAAATTATTTTTTAGACAAAATTACATTCTCTTTTCTCTCTCATCTTTTCAGTTATAGTTTGCCCTAAATGCCTTTCTACTATGGGCTTTTTGGGGGCCAGAAGTTCCATTTTAAGGAGCTGTCATAATTTCTTCTAGTGTAGAAACTTGTTGCTATTTCCCCTCTATCAACACCATGCAAGTAAAACAGAAGTAGACTTGACCCTTTCATCTCCCTGGGAGAAGAGTTGGAGGGTCTCAGGCTTTCTACATGTTCTCGTAAGCCTCTGTTTGCTCTTGTGAGCCCTGACCTTCACATATAATGAGACATATCACTTGACAGAAAGCAGAGAATCTGTGTGGTGAAGAGATGCTAAAGAAAGTTTAAAGGTTTTCCTGATCAGTTCCTAGAAACGAACCAAATGAGAATTTGTAAATTCATTGATCCCTACTTTGATTTTTGTTCTTTCACTGGTCAAAATTGTTTATGTCTAATATGAAATAAAAAATTCGATCAAAGATCTACTCTTTGACCTCTCAGAATATTAACAAGATCCTGACTCTGCACTTAGGTTCTCTCATTTGCCACACATGAACTGAGGAAGCCCTATCATCTCTGGTGAAATTTCCTTCCCTCTTCCAAGCTGAACGTCTAGCATCATCCCTCACTCTTAAAGTAGCTATAAATTTCATTTCTGACATGCCAATATAAAATATCAAAGCTGACAATGCAATTCACCTCGAATTCCTAGTGTCTTATGAATCTAAAAACGTCATTTTCTTGTTGGATTCAGTGAAACAAAACAAAACAAAACAATTGATTCTGACTTTTTTCATTTGAAAAACTTCGCTCAGAGTTCAGTGTTGTTTAAAACTTTTCAAGGGAAAAAAAGACAAAACTCACCCTCACTTTGAGAAAAAGCATCATTTGAACTTGCCAGGACCAAAGTAAGTAGCAGCTGCCAAAGATCCATACCTGTAGGTCCTGTAATAGGACAAAGAGACAAAATAAATTCAGATAATAAAAAAAGAACAATTGTCTCTGAATGCTATTCAACAAATCAGTCAATTCACGAATGAACATCCATTGCAGTTTATGAAAGAAACACAGTATAAATTTAGTTGTCTCAGACTGTCATGCTGTAAAATACTCTATGAGGGCTAGCAGTTGGTTGTACAGAGTTCTGCCTCCCATGGGTTTTTAACTCAGGAAATAATATGGACACCAAAGATTTTAAAATCCTGGCTGATGGCCATAGAATCACCTCACAAGTTACCTCCCCCACACTGCTATAACAGTAAGACAAATGTAGTTCACTTTAATTAGATCTGGAAATAGAACAACATGTCAGCAATATCTTTAAGCATGCTGCTTTGTGCTGGACATGCTATAAAAGGAAAAAATAAAATAATCTATTGGAATAGCTGGCAAAACTTTCCCCTTCTGTTTTTTAAAAGACCTAAAGAATTCTAGTGATAGAAAGATGGGAGGAAAAAGCCAACCAAATGAAATTTTGTGAAAGGTGGAGAAGAAAAACAATTGGGAGTGGAGAGGGAGGAGAATACAGCAAACAAAACACTTTGGCTTCCTAGGTGGCCTGGAGTCAACATATTGGGCTTGTGGTAGATTTTTGGTTGATGAGGTTTTTAGGGAATGTGGTCTCTGAGAAACCCAGGAATGCTGAACACCTCATCGATCCTGATCTCATGCCAGCATTTGGCTCTACAGCATTAGAATCCCAAGTTCAGTAACATCTTGGTTCTTCCATTTAATAGAACTCTTTAAGAGTTGGTACATGTATATTGAAGGGTGAGATATGGGTCTAGCTTCCCTCAGGTAACCTGTGTCTTTACCTGAAAGAAATAAATTTCTTTCTAAAAATAAATAAATAGAAATAAATCAGAAAGGACAGGACCAGATCCTTAAAGAGATCTATTTGGTTTTGTTTATGAAACATGATGCCCTATGAAACATCTATCTTCTCACTTTGTAATTAATGTAAATAAGTAGTTTTCAAGCACATTTGTAACACCCAAGGACATATAATTATGTTGATTGCAAATTCTGTCTATTCATTGAAGCAGGTGTCCTAATAGAATCTCTAATAGGAAACATTTATCTTCCTTTGACTGATAGTATGACCTTACAATTAATAAAATTCTATTTCTGTAACCATCCTCATTTAGTCTGAATTAGTGAGTAATATTTTGTTGTTGTCTTTATAATAAGATATACAAGTACAGATCTTTGGGAATTATTGTTGACTTTGGCATTTGAAGTGACTTCAAATGCCTCATTTTCCAGACTCTCATTTGTAGATGCCAAATTTAATATTTTTTCTTTCCTTTAGATATGTTTGGCCCCAGAAAACTTATATTAGGGCTGAGTAAGAGCTACATGGTAGGAAACATATCCTCCCCTACTGGACTAGAATAAGGTATTATGTATATATGGTTGGTGTGTGATAGAATAGATTTAGCTGGGGGTGGGGGAAAACACTTTATGTCCATGGTTTTTGCCTTTAAAGCTGGAAAGATGAACTTTATATCAGCTGGATATAATTTGCATATTTGATCTTTCAGTTATCCTTTTCTTGAAAAATTTAACTGGCTTTAGAGTGAAGACCTCCAAAAGAAATATAAACATTTTACCATTTCTAGGGTTGGGTAAATAATAGATTGAAAATATTTCTGTTGGTTATTGATTTTATTTCCTTCCATCAGGGCTAGGAGAAGAGAAGAAAAAACAGAGAAGTTGTGAAATTTAGCTATTTCAACAAATAATCAATAAGCCTTTATTAAACCCTTACTATGTTCCAGGTATTATGCTATGCTTTGGTGATACACAGGGGGAAATAAGGAAAATACACAACCTGTTCCCAAGAAGTATATATTGAAGTATTATTTTCCAAAATCTCCAAATGATTCCTATGACATCATCCTGAACCTGTTCCTGGCAGAGAAACCCCCATAGACATACTGAACACTTTATTACAGATTGTGACACTGGACACCAGATTCCAGAGCAATTGCCTTTACTAAGCAATGATAAGCAAAATTAATAGGATGGACTTTGTCACAATGCACCTATCTCTGCTTTAGAAATAACCCACTCAATTGTATCATTGAGCTCGAATGGAATTTTGCTGAGGATGGATGGAAACTCTCCAGTCCCTTCTTCATTTTCTTCTGTTGGAAAAGTTAGTCTCCAAAAACATATCTTTCTTTCCTCTCCCAAATTGCGACAATGTGGCAAGTGTTAACACACACACACACACACACACACACACACACATTTTATAATGTCAAGTGAATCATCTACTTTAAAAGACTAGTTTCTACAAAGAAAAAATTAACAAGAAACCTGTGGCTGAACAGTGATAGTAAAAAAAAAATGTTAAAATGTGTATCCCTGTTCCCATAAATGAGTTGATATATATTCACTACTGTCCCTGTGAGAATTACCAAGGAGCAGAGTCCTAATTGGGGAAGAGAGATAGGGAAAATGCAGATGTGGTGAAATTTAGTCAGGGCTAATTGCTTCATTTGTGTAGAGCCAAGGAGTATAAAGAGAGAGCTTGTTGTCCAGAGTCACTGCATTCTTATTGGTGTTGAAATAATGCAAAAGGACAAGAAAGAAATCCCCTTTGCACTCCTTCACTGAACTCTGGGTAGAAGTGTCTCTCTGACTTGATCATAAGGCTTGGCTCACTGGAGATTCAGCTGTATTGACTTTGTGTTCTCTTGACCAGGCTTGAGGAACTAGTGGGTGAAAGAACCTCATGGGAGGATGAGGAGGGTAGGTGGAATGCCTAGAGTGGGGACACAGAGAAGGACTTCATTCTCCCATGGGTTTAGTACTTTAATTCAGCCTATGATATAAAACTCCCAGTTCCAAGCAGGAGAAACACTATCAAATCGTTACTTTTCTTCCCCCCCCCCCAAACTTACTTCCCCAATCCACACTCAAACTCATCACATAGTCCCATTAACCTCAAAATATTGGAGTATTTCCAAAGTACTTTTCTGAAGGACCAGGCACGTGGCTAATAAAAGAAGTGAAAGAAGATATTTAAGAGGAATCTACTAAATTGTTCCTTACTTTACTGGACTTTTAAAGCTTGCAATATTTTCCTAGGGAAAAGCCCTCTTTAATTCTCCTTCGATATTTATGCATTCTTCAGCAATAACCTCATGGCAAGATTTGAAATAGAAAAAAAAAAGTCATGCTTCTATTCTTGCATAATGAAACACACACTAATTCCACCCTCTATGCCTGAGGCATTTAGTCTCTCCTCACCCTTCCTCAACTAAAGGCTGGATGGACACCAATGTCTCCAGCTGGCATGGGGCTTGGTTCTTCAGACTGCACAAGAGAAAAGGCCTACAGATGGCAAATTGTGCTGATAATTAAGGCTTCAACCATATAATAGTGCCTAAACAAGTGTTGGATATATGAAGTTTAAATGACCAGAAAAGGAGCCCACTGGATTTATCCAATTCAGCTTAATTCAACATCTATTTATTGAACACTTGTCTTGTGCTAACATTCTTCTCTAATCTAGTGCAGGAATACAGAAGAGGGATAAGACATCATCTCTGGCTGGCAGAAATTCCCCATCTAGTTGGAGAAATAAAATATTTTCATGGTGAAGCACATCACAGCACTGAGCAATATGGTATATGATGACATGAGCAAATGAGTTAAAACATCACTGCTATTTGGAGGACAGAAAGGTAAAATAATTTCATCAAGGAGAGAGCATTTTGGTTAAAAGAAATGATAAGATTTGAATTAATGACTCAGGTTTTTGAGGACTGGAAAATGGTGTGATCAAAGGCAAGGATCTAAGGAATTAAGAAAAAAGAGGAAAAGAAGTTGTGATATTTCATGTGATGGCATGATATGTAGAAATCTGAAAATGAAAAAAAAGATTAATGAAATAAATAAGAAATTTGAAAATATCCGGGAGACAACTGAATGGATAGGCCTGGAGCATGAGGGTGAGATTTGGTCTGAATTTGAAGGATATTTACAGTGAAGTTTTCAGAAAAAAAAGAAAGCAGTACAATGGAGTGCAAATAGTTTGGAACTGGGAAGTCAGGAGATCTCAGGTCTAAAGTCAGCCTTACTTAAGTGGGAAAGATCTTTGTTACTAATCTGTATAACCTTGGGCAAATTCCTTCACCTGACTCTCAATTTTCTCTTCTGTAAAATGAGGGGGTTGGACTCCATGTCTCAGATTTCTTCTCAGGCTAACATTCTATTATTCTAAGAACTAGTTGAAAATGTAAGATTGTATTAGTTCTCAGAGCAACTCTAAATACTGACTTATTTCACAAGTAATATCCAAAACATTTAAATTATATGGGAAGTAATCTTATTATATCTGGATTTGTGAGTTGTCAAAAAACAATTCTAATTAAGAAAAAATATCAACTAAATTCCATACTTTATGGTAAGGTTCATAAATTTGATACAAAAGAATGAGGGGAGGGGCAGGTTATAAAGACTTTGTCTCCTGTGGTAACATATTATCAAGAGAGAGGATATTTTAAATGCTGAAGACAAGAACCAATGAAGCTTTTAGGATTGAACTAAAGAATTCTCTTTAGTCAAAGCAGGATCTAAATCCATTAGAAGTAGCAAGGATTTTATTTCTGTCTCTATCTCTTTCTTCTGATTTTCTCTCTCTTCTTTATCTTTCTTAATATATACATCCCCAAATATACAATATATAAATTCTAATGATCAAAAGCCTTTTTTTCTAATGATATTGAACAATCAAAAAATGACACACACACATATACTACTGCTGTTATTATCACCATCACCCACAGAATTTAATCATCTTGCAAAATCAAGACTGCAGGTAAACAGAAAAATAAATGTGTACTTTTAGATGGTGGTGTTGATTACTAATAAAATATTGCAACAGTAAAACCAGTTGATTTCTGGGTCAGGTTTTTCTAAGAATTCAGAGCTATGCAAGGAAGAGACGAATCCCAAAGGGAATTTGAAACATCTAATTGGTAATTCTGAGACATAGACATTGATTTGAAAAGCATACTTTTCTATTTCATGTTCTTATCCCAAGTTTGCTCTAATATCTGTTTGAAAACTAGTTATATCTACATACCTTTTTATATCAATTTCTTTCTTTCCCATTAGGGAAGAAGAAAAATCTTATGACCATTTTATATATAAACACATTCAATGTCACTGGAACAGGAAATGGCAAGCCATTTCAGTACTTTTGCCAAGAAAACCCAATGGACAGTATGGTCTATGGGATCGCAAAAAATAGGACAGGATTGAAGGACTAAACAAAAATGAGTTTTTCTTTTGGTGCTAAGGGAAAAATTATGGGAAAGTAACTCAAAAATACAAAATAGGTTGTTTTTTAAATAATGTTTAAAATGTCACCGTTGTCCATAGGCTAAACAAAATGAATGGAACAAATTTTGGAAATAGAAATATTAATTCCTTTACAGTAAAATTCCCAGTAAATATTCTACTTTCAGCAATATAGAAAATCATAGCACTTTTTTCTTTCAGCATATGTGCAGAATGACAAACATACTTTACAAATGAGATATCAGGTACAGAATACAGGGATTGAGTAGTCTGTTGAAATTTAAACAAGATGTCAGGGACAAAAATACAGCTTAGTGAATCTTAGGTTCAGTTTGATAGCTTTCTATGTGACTTTAGGGGCAGTAAAATCATAACAATAAAAAGCTAAAAGGGCTAGTTTGGTGAGGTGGAATGATGACTACTTCTGGAATCATATAGGCCTTAGATTAAAATCTACCTCTGATGCTGACAATTTTCCCAAATACATGTAAAGATAATTTTTAACATTCATTTAAAATAGATTTTTATTTATATATTCATATTAATATTATTATATAATACATATTATAAATAATATATTTCACCTATATAATATGATATATATTAAATATATGTTTATATATTTAAATGTAATATTTTTATTAGTGGTCTGTCCTATCAGAGGATCCACATATAAGGATCCACATATATTTATCAGTTGTTTAAGAATACACACAAGTTTACTATATCAACCACATAGGTGCTTATCTTGTTATTGAAAAACAACTTGAAATAGGTCAAACATAAGATGGAGGCTAAAATAGTTATGCTAAATTGACAAATGTATTCCCATTATTTTAGTAAGGTACCTAAACTAATTCTCAGTACACTTTATACTGGCCATTTCCCATTCTTGAAATATACTCTCTCTTCATCTCTGCCTGGCAGAGTTGATACTTCTTTTTAAAAGTTCAATAGTATTTTATTTTTTCAATTACATATAAAGATAATTTTCAAGATTTGTTTTTGTAAGATTTTGAATTCCAATTTTGTTCTCCCTTCCCTCCTTTACCTCCTCCCTCCCCAAGACAAAGCAATCTGATATGTTATACCTGTACCATCATTTTAAACATATTCCCATATTAGTCATTAACATTCACTTTCTAAAAAAAATTGAATTCTTAATTTTTTCTTTCCTTCTCTTCTTCCCTCACTTCCCTAAGACAGCAAGTTGATATAGGTTATATATGTTCAATCATGTAAAACATTTCCACATTAGTCATGTTGTGAAAGAAGACAGACCAAAAGAAAAAAAAAGTCATGAAAAAATAAAATGAAAAAATAGCATGCTTTTATCTGCATTCAGATTTTATCAGTTCTTTCTCTGGAGGTGGAGTTCATTTTTTTTTTTATCATGAGGCCTTTGGAATTGCCTTGGATCACTGTATTGTTGAGAATAACTAAGTCATTCACACTTATATGTGTTGCTTGAAGCAAGTTAATTAACCTCTTTGGGCTTCACATTTACAAAATGTAAAGATTGGGCATTTATCCTTCATCTTTGTATTTTCCAAATTTAGCAGTGTTTAACATATTACTGTAGTAGCTTAACAAATGTTTGCTGGTTGACCAATTGTATTTAAAGTCCCTTCCAGCCCCAGCTCTCAACTCCCACATTTTCCAAGTTCAATTCAACATTTCTTAAGAAAGCACTGTGTTGGGCACAGGGAATAAAAAAAAAGAAAATAGTCTATGTCTTCAAAGAGTTTATACATTTGTAGAAGGAATAAAAGATGTGTAAAAATAAGCAATAATACAGATTGAAAACTATGAAGTTTCATGGAAGTCAATTAAGGTGGTGTTGAGAGATTTAAGAAAGGAAGGATTAATTCTAGTTCTAGCTGAAAGTGGTATAGTAGTATCCGGCTGAAAGAAAAAGGGCTTCAGTAGAGAGGGTGGTCTTTGAACTGGGATGTTATTGAAATAAAAAATGGCAAAAGAATTTTAAAGTGAAATGTGGTGGGTTAGGATAGGTTCTGTTCTAAGTATATAAAAAGGTAAGGAGGCAGTGGAGAGCAGAATGAGATTGGAAGAAAATATGTAATCAAATTTGACTAGCTCATAGAATGAGTGAGTGCAAGCCCTGTGAAAAACCTAAAAAGGTAGATAAGAGACAGATTTTTGAGCAAAGAAATGAGGAGATCCATTCTATACACTTGAAAAATTACAAAGATATTTATATAATGGATGGATTATAGAGGTGAGAGACTAAACAGAGCCCAGCAAAAAGGTTATTTCAATAATAGAGATGATAATTAGCTGACTTGGTAATACTTGAAGTAGAGGGGAGAAGATTGATGGAAGAGTTAGAATAGAATTTAGCTATTATGGACCCTAATGATTATTCTAATAAATAAGTATAGTGAAGTCTAGAAAGGTAAGGGATTAAAC
Source organism: Sarcophilus harrisii (assembly GCF_902635505.1). Classification (NCBI taxonomy): domain Eukaryota; kingdom Metazoa; phylum Chordata; class Mammalia; order Dasyuromorphia; family Dasyuridae; genus Sarcophilus; species Sarcophilus harrisii. The sequence goes on along the minus strand of NC_045426.1, from coordinate 134,420,696 downwards.
TACAGCCACACAGCTAGTTATTTAGCTCTTGACTCCTTGTTATTTGTTATTCAATTTGGAGTTTTCTTGGTAAAGGTGCTGGAATGGTTTGCCATTTCCTAATCCAAATCATTTTATAGATGAGGAACTGAGACAAATAAGGTGAAGTGACTTGCCAGTGACTTACAGACCATAAGTGTTTGAAGAGAACAGATTTGAACTCAGAAAAATGAATCTGTCTGACTTCACACCCATCAATCTATCCACTGTGCCACCTAACTGCCCATCTTGACTCCTAAACCATTGGCATTTCCATTAGACCATATTTGCTTAGTTATACTCTTAGAAATCTAGAATAAATGACTGTAGCTCCTTTAATATAGTCAATGGTTTGTTTTGTTTTGTCTTCCATATTTAAAATTTTTAAAAAATTTATTTTTAATTTTAAAATTATTTTGATATTTTAAAATTAATTTAATTAATTTATTTTAATAATTTTAATATTTAAAATTAATATTTTAAAAATATGCCTTTTTGGTATATTTTGATTTTTAATATCACCTACATTTCCCAATAAATTCCTCCCCCCCTCTAAGAAAGTCATGTCTTGTTACCAATTTATTACCTTTCAGGGAATGGCTTTAGTGTGTCTGTGAAGTAGGTTATGAGCAAATCTCAAATTAAATATGATGGAATTGAGGCACAAGAGGGTCAGTTGATCAGTCTAAACCTATTTATTAAGTGCTTCTGACAGGCAATGCTTAGCTTTTCCTTGCCATTACCTAAGGGACCTAAGTAGCTTTTGGTGCTGGAATTTGTCTCCCATTTTCATGACAATGGATCATGGGACAATTTGGCTTGCCTGAAGAGTCAAATGGCACCCCAACCAAAGGAAACTATGGAAAATAATCCAAGGACTTCCCACCTCCCCCCACCCCCGAATTTCTGTCATAGAAAAGGATAGGTGGGACAAAGCAGAAGGAGAGCAGAAGTGATTAGATGCACAGGTCACTTATTTTATATAATTATGAACTCCTATAAGTTAAAAAATAGACAGATGAATTCCAATGATAAGGAGTTTGCAAGGAGTCAGAAATCTTCCTGTGAGAACTAATGGAAGCTTGCTTAGGGCCATGACCCTTGATCTTCATTTTTTTCTTTAATTAGAGACTTAGAAAAGAAGGCTATTAAACTAGGGAAGCAGACTCTGCTCCTCTCTGGATAGGTAGGGATAGCTTTCTAATCTCACCAAGTTAGTCTGGACACACCTGAGCACTCGGCAGTAATCATCCAGGTTATTTTATAACCATTGGTAAATGTTCACATAGCTCTCTTGCAGGCATACCTCGTCTAAGATATTTGCTCTAGGAAAGACCGAAGAAGGGATCCCTTCCCTGCTTGTTTGGGTAAAGTCTTCCCAGCTAGGTCCAATTTTATGTCATATTATTTTAACTGGTCTCCCATTTCCAGTCACCCTGTATATATGAAAAGAAAAACTTGATATATACATATATGTATACACACATATCTACAAACATATATATCAGGAACAAGTTTTTCCTTTCAGAGATGAGATACTTCATTACCCTAACTTAGTAAATACCAGCTGGAGAATGAGCCTTGAACAAAAAAGGAAAATGTTAGCACTTTCTTTTCAATGATGTTTTAGAAAACTACTGTTTTTAGGATATTTAAAAGGAATTTCAGTGTAGATACTATTTCAATTTAGTTTATGAAAAGATTTACTAGTCACCTGCTATGTGTAAGGCATTATGTATGGTGGGTATAAAGTGCAAAAAATAAAGTAAAATAAGACAATCTTTGTCCTCAAGGAACAGAGATGATACTTTGGCGGGGCAGGGAGTAGTAGGAGGCAAGGAGCAGGAAGGATACAAAAAAGAATTTAATTCATTTGTTTGAAGATGTACCCATTGTGTTACTGTGTGCTACCCACTGTTGTTATAGATCTAGGAATAATGTTAGGTACTCTTTCATAAGAGCTTTTTGTTCTATGTTTCCACCAAGGTTTTCCCCAGAAACTTCAGAATCTGCCTAATGGATTTCCCTGAAAGGGTTTCCACTTCCCCTACAAGCACTCAGGCTAACACTTGATTATTTATCAGGTTTGTTTAACCTGAGAGAAAATGCAATTAGGTTCTAATTGAGCCTTTAAATAGTCAGGTGAATATTCTAATTTTTGGCAAATTCAACTTTCTTCCCTCAGGACCTATACAGTCCACATGACTCATACTACCAGCGGAGGTATAAGGTTTATGTTATTCCCTTATACATGTGGTTATCTACTTTTACCAGTCCTTCTTCCCCAAATCAGGCTATGTCCCTTATCCTCGTTCCAGTGAAACCAGTATAGCAGAATCAAGCTGCTCTTCTATTCTGCTCCTCAGATATGTCTGTGATGAGGTGGATCTCTCCAGGACACAGGCAATCACACTACCTTCTACTTCAAGGATTATAAATAGAAAGACATCTAATTGACTGGAGTGACTGGCTGCCAGAGAGATGCCAAACACAAGGCAGATCAATGTCATATTCCATCTGCAGGAAGTTTATGGCATACCACTTACCTCTTAAAAATGAAAGGAGGTGTAATCGTTTGGATTTTGTCCACCTATTGTTAAGAAGGGAAATCACTCTCTGGAGTGGATCAAAGAGTGTAGATGTGGTGAGCCACTCAGTCAACAGACTAAGTCATTCATGTTTACGACCACTCAGGAGACAGATCCTGGCTGCTGAGATGCTATTCATTCTCTTAGATGTTTTGTTTTGTTTATTTATTTATTTATTTTTTGCAATTATTTCGTTCCCAGAACTGAATAGGTCTTGTCGATGAATGAAGAAGTGAGTTATTTTGATGCCTTTCTGGCAGATAATGGGTGATCAATATTTGTATGAGGAAGAAAGAAAGAAAAGAAAGGAGGAAAGGAGGGAGGGAGAAAAGAAAGGAAGGAAGGAAGAAAAAAGGAAAGAAGGAAGTCAAGAAGAAAAAAAAATGGAAAGAGGGAAAATAAATTTCTCCCAGATAAGTACAGAGTACATATATAAATATGCATATACGTATGTATAATGAAGTACTAAATGTACAGAAATACAAAGTAAAAGAGTTTTAGAGGAATAGGATCAGGCCTACGGGTAAAATATCTAAAGATAATAATAGTGCAAACATGAATTTATATTATAGTGCTATTATAAAAATCAACTATACCTCTGGCATGCATAAACATGAGCACAAAACTTAGGAAGTATTAGGTCATTGTGTAGTATTTGTTACATTCTTAGTAGATGACACACTTTTAATCTTGCATGGTTTAGAAATGGAGTTTTCTGACTAGTCAAATAGCCATATAGTTTATTTCAAGAAACATTACTATACATAGCTTTATTTAATTTTGTAGATCTCTTGAATACATTTATCATAAACCCCCAAATATTAGAATAGTCTGTTGATGCCTTGAATCTGCAACATTGTTCTCCTCACAACACATTACATAACACAACAAACATAAGTGTTTGTTGAATAAATGAATAAACTAGTAATGAACGATTTAGCATGTTTTATGCTACAAATCTCTCATTTGTAAGGTTGATAAAAAGAGTACTCAATAAGGAATATTCTTCTTTACTGAACTTTTGGTTTGATACTTCTAACTTCATCTTCAATAACACTCAACTATCTCTAAATTTTAAATTTAATTCTATTCAATTTAGTAGATTTATTAAGCACATGCTATGAGTATGATAATCTACTGGGAACTGGGGATACAAAAAAAGCAAAAAACTAAAACCAATTTCATTTCCTAAGGACTTTGAATTATGACGGATACAATTTGAAAGAAGATAAGTAAGTACAAATTATATACAAAGAAATTTCAAGAGGGATAACTCCATAATAACTCAGAAAATTAGAAAAGGTCTCATTTAAGTGGGATTACTTGATTTGTGCTTGAAAAGAAACTAAGGATTCTACAAGATTGAGGTAAAAAGGAATGAATTACTTCTCTCTTCTACCCATCTGAATGTTCCTTCTCATTTTCATTGCCTAGATTTGGACCAAATCTTACATAGTGGTTTATCCTAATATTCTGTCCTGGGCTCTCTTGATTAGCTGAGTAATCTCATTGATGCCTATGGTTTTATCTTTTCTAAGCAGATAGCTCCTAAATCCATATAATAAAGCCCTCATTTCTCTCCAGAGATCTAGTCTTACATTTTTCACAGACATCTCTATCAGGATCCTCTGTAGATATCTCAAATGCACCATTTCTGAAGGTGAACTCTGTCTTACTCCCTAAATTTACCCTCCTTTTGACTTCATTATTGCTACTAAGGGTACCACCATTCTTTCTGGTTACCCAAATTCACAAGCCAGAATCATCCTGGACTCTTCAATCTGATCAGTCCTTATTTGATCTTCTACTTCAGTTATCGAGTCTTCTTGATACTGATTTTTCAATATCTCCTTCGTTTGATTCTTTCCATTCATATTGCAACCACTCATCTGTATAGTAATACCAAGCTCCTAATTGGCTTCCTGTCCTCTAGTCTTTCCCATTTTCAATATTTGTTTCAAATAGATGCCAAATGGATATTCTTTTCTTTCTTTTTTACAAGGCAATTGGGGTTAAGTGATTTGCCCAGGATCACACAGCTTCTGTTCAGTGTCTGAGGTCAAATATTGACTTCAGGGCTAGGGCTCTATCCACTGAGCCATCTAGCTGCCCCTAAAATGGGTATTCTTAAAGCATAGGTTTATGCAAGTGACCCTCCTGCTCTAGAAGGTTCAGCAGTTTAAGAACAAAACATAAAATCTTTTGCTTGGCATTTAAAACATCTCACAATATAACTCTACTCTTTAATTCTGCCCTTTAATTAATTAATTCTTTAATTCTGAAATTTTAAATTTCAACCAAAATGGCCAACAGTCATTCCTATAGATGACATTCCTTTTTCTGTTTCTGTAATTTATTATTTTTAAATTTAATTCACTTTATTCTGAACTTAAGAAATAACGCAAACATTTTTATAAGAGAAGAGAAAAAAAGATAATTGCACAAGAAACCACAAATCTATTATGCACGACTTGCTATTCCTTTTAAATATATATATCTATATATCTCTCTATATATATATCATCTTTCTTCCCTTCCTTTTTTTCTTTCTTTCCCTTTCTTTCTCACTTTACGCTACCACTAGACATAAATATCTATATGTATATATACATACATATACATAATTTTATTGATGGGGTACACAATTTAAAAAGTTCAGAGACTACCACACTATATGACCAGTCACTTAATTTACTGAAAGGCACTATAATTATAGTTTAACTTGAAGTTAGCAGGCCTGGGTTTAATTTCTAAATTTTGTTGGAATACACGGGAGCCACCTGACAGTGGCTGCTGCAGATCCAACCCAGAATGAATCTCCTCTTGTGAGAGGATGATACAAGGAGACTGAGAGGCAATTGCTGTTCTCTGACCTCTTTCCTCTTTCCTCTGCCTCCCATTTATCTCATTCCCAGCCCACAACACCTGTATCAGCAAAAGCTGCCCTGCAGCTCTTTCAGAGTTTAGGATCCCCAGCTGTGGAGGCTCTCAGAGAATTGACCTGTCCCTTAACAAAATTTGATACTTAAATCATAGTCCTTAGATATAGAAGGGACTTACATGACAGCCTCAAGTCTAGTCTCCCAACAAATGCAATACTCACTGCTGCAATGTTTATCTAAGTTCTCCTTGAACACTTCCCATGATGGAGATTGATTCTAAAATCAATTTATCTGAGCCTCAGTTTTCTCATCTGTAAAATGAAGATAATAATACTGGCAATACCTATCTCATTGAATTGTGAGGAAATTGCTTTGTAAACCATGAAGGGTCTATATAAATTGGAATATTATTAAGAACCTCTCTGGACCTCAGTTTTCTCATTCATAAATTGGGGAGATTCAAAAAGATGATGCCAAAGGGCTTTTCCAGCTAGATAATTCATTTATTTCTTTTTCTTGTTACAATAGAATAAACACATCCCAAGGAATTCTCATAGAAAAGACAAGATAGCTTCTTTCTTACCATCTGAGATAATTTATTATGCCTAGTAGTCAATGTCTAGGTATGAATAGTGCCTAGTTACCCTAGAGTTTGGGGACAAGGTCAAAAAAAAATAACTCCCTTTGAAACTGAAGCTAATAATAGTTCATATAAATAGATGGGATGAGCCACCTATGGAAATCTTCCCAGCAGTGACCCATCCTAAGAAATTATTTCACAGGATCACAGTATTATAAGATTTAGAGCTGGAAGGAACCTTATAGGTTAAGTCGAAACTTCTCATTTTACAGACAAGGGAAACAAGGTCTAGAGGGCTGAAGCAACTGGTCTGGTCTTACACATAGCTAGTAAGTAGGGGAGTCTAAACCTGAACCCAGAACTTCTAATTCCATCTCGACCATGTACTTTTCACTGTCACATCTGTGATTGGTGATAAATTTTAATCGTTTTCAAAATAATGAATCTTTATCTTTCTGATAAACTAATTATAAGATCTGAAATTTACTTAATTTTGAGTATATTTTAAATTACCTACACACACACACCTGTCTCCCATACACTACCCTCTCCTTTTAGAACATTTGTTTCCATGAGGGCAGGGACTTCCTGTTTTGCCTTTTTATCATTAGAGCTTAGCATAGTACATAGTACTGAATACCTAGTAGGTGCTTAATGAATGCCTGTTGTTTGATTTATTCAACCTTTAAGATTTCCTTTCAAAGATGAATAGAGAAGAATGTATGTGTAAGTATTATTCATACTTGTATGCCTTAAAAATACCCACTGCATGTCTTGCTATATAAATGGATCATCTTTATTGACCGTTTAAAATGTGGGTCCCATTTATTTGCTACAGGTATAGCAATTGTAAAATATAGGAAAAGGCTTTAAAATGGGTCGCTACCTAAAATCTCTCCCACTGTAGCTTCTCAGATCATCCCACAAATTATAAGATTAATTTGCATTAACAAGTTCTGCTTCTGCAATGCAAATGACCCTTCACAGAAAAGACTCCTTCATATCTTAATGTGAATCACTTTAATAAACTAAGCTGATCAGTGACTAGCTGAAAACTACAATGGGATGAGCTGTGGAGTAAAGGATTTTGACTGGGGTAGGGAAGAAAGAGGAAATTTAGGTGACAAGGACAGGTCTGGATGGGCAGTCATGACATAGCATGAAGGCACTGGAAGTCCAGGATCAAATGAGAGGAAACAGATGAGACAAAGATAAAATGTTTTGTAGTTAAATTTTGTTTGCTTTGCATTTTTTCCTGCATAAATCTGGCAGAATCACTCCTCTAAGCTGCTGATTCTCCCATTAAAATAAAAGGACTAGTTTGTTAGGCTGCATGCCTCAGTTCCCCACAGTTCAAATATCATTTCCCAAATCTAGGCTAGTCCCAGCCACATTCACATTCTAGTTAATTTTGATGTTGTTGTCTGGTCCTTTTAGTTATGTCAAACTTTATATGATCTTTTGGGGTGTTTTCTTCCTAAAGATACCAAAGTAGTTTGCCATTTCCTTCTCTAGCTCATTTTAAAAATGAAGAAACTACGACAAATAGGATTAAGTGGTTTGCCTAGTCATTAGCTTGTAAATGTCAGGATTTGAACTCAGAGCTTCCTGATTCCAAGCCTGGCACTTAATCCACTGTACTATCTACGCATCCTCATGATCCAATCTCTATCCATTCCTTAATTAGAATTCTCACAGAACAAGGAAGAGAAAAAACAGATGGAAGAGATACATAGATATGCCCACCAAATTTTATAGCCTGATTCCTCCTATTCAATTAATATCCAAATATGATTCAGTGTTTCTGGGATGTCCCAACTTGGGAGGACCTATTCTCCATGAATTGTAATGATCTACTGTCTGTAGAGTATCAGACAAACCTTTTCTTTATTTATATTTATACATATATACATATTTATATTTAAACAAGCGTACTTTATTTAGCTCCCTCTTCTTTAGCAATACATGTCAGATGAGAACTCATTTGAATTTACACTAACCTATGGAGAATCTTGCCTGGCGTGGCAGAGGGAATTTCTTCACTCCAGGCCAATGAAATCATAGGGCTGGTCTCTATTATCATAATGAAATTAAGCTCTTTGTATGGTCACAAATTACAAAATAACAGATTCCTCTCTAAGGAATATGTCTTGCCTTTGACACATATTGGTTTGTGACCAATTTTTCTAAAGCCCAAAGCAATTTTCTAAGTCTGTAGGTTTCAGAGAGATATATGTATTTTCCCATCTAGAGTTCCCTATCCCAATGAAATCATAGGTCTCATCTAATATCTCTACTTGTGACCTGAATCCCATTGTCTCCTGAATCTTCTTCTAGGGATCTTGCTCCAATATCCATTTCTCTTATGCATCTTCAGTTTCTCCCTCCATGGCTTTTTCCACATTGCCCACAAAACTAATCAAACACCATCAATACTTTATAAAAGCCCTTTTTTTTTTTTTGACACCATAACCAACCCAGCAATTTCTTAATTCTTCTTCCTTTCACTAATAAAGAGGGGGGATCTATCTACTGCCTTCACTTTCCTAAATATTCATACTCTTTTCAGTCTCTTGAAATCTGGATTTCAGGACTACTATTCCACTGAAACTACTCTCTTGTGTTCATCAATGACTAATTAACCAAATCAATAATTAAAAAAAAAATTCTGCTTTGATCAGCAGCATTTGAGCAGCAGCAGCAGGGACTGTTGACCAGTCCCACTGATTACACTCTCATTTCTTCCATAGTAGAGGATATAGAGAGCTAGATATAGAATCTGGAATCACACTGCAGATATTAACTAGCTTTGTGATTTTAGATAAATCTTAGTTTTCTATCATTTTTTTTTAAAGAGGCAAATGGGGTTAAGTGATTTTCCCAAAATCACACAACCAGTAAGTGTTAAATGTCTGAGGCCTCCTGACTCCAGGAGTGGTGCTCTATACACTGTGCCACACAACTGCCCTGATTTTTAGTTTTCTCATCATAAAACAGGAATGATAATATCTTTAGCACCAACTTCGAGGGGTCATTTGTTGTGATGATCAAATGAGAAGATGATACATTTTTCAAACCTTTAAAGTCTATATGTTACAATTATTGTTCAATCATAATAATAGTTAGCATTTGTCTATTACTGTAGGGGTTCTCAACTACGGTCCACGGGCCAGATGCAGCACCTGAGGACGATTATCCCCTCACCCAGGGCTATGAAGTTTCTTTATTTAAAAGCCCACAAAACAAAGTTTTTGTTTTTACTATAGTCAGGCCCTCCAACAGTCTGAGGGACAGTGAACTGGCCCCTATTTAAAAAGTTTGAGGACCCCTGCTTTAAGGTTTTGAAACACTTCACATTTTTTTATCTGATTTGATATAACATCCCTATAAAGTAGATGCTGTTATTTCTCCATTTTATGGATGAGGATACTGAAGCTAGAAGAGATTAAATTACCTGTCCAAAGTTATCAGAGTGAATAAATGTCTGGGGTAGGATTTGCTGACTCCAAGTCCTGTATCTATGTACAAAGATACTACATTCTCTTAATTCCTACAGCATTTCTAACTGCATTTTCTGTTTCTTTTGCTAGCTCTCTCATCTGGACCCCATAAAGTAGGTATTTTCCAAGGTCTGTCTTCAGGCTGCTGTACTCTCCCTTAGCAATCTCATCTTCTCCCATAGTTTCATCCAAGACTTCTATGAGAATAAGTCCCATAGGTAGCTCTCCAGATCTGACCTCTTCTGTGCTACATAATTCCATCTTCCATCTGCCTACAGGATAGATTCCCCTAAATGAACCATTAATGCTTAAGACAGAGAAAAATATTCCCCATCTCTTTTCAAACAAAGCCATTCCTCCTTTTGATTTTGCAATTTAAATCCATTAGTAGAATCATTCATCCAGACTCTCACATTCAAAACTTTGGGATTCTCTTTAATTATATCTTTTGTTGACTCCATTTCCATGGTATTTCTCCTTTTCACCTCCTTTTCTACATTCCTTCTATTATCATCCTGTATTTTTGTTGTTCAATTGTTCAGTTGTATTTGACTCTTCATGACCACAGAATATCAGGCCCTTCTATCCTCAACTATCACTCAAAGTCTGTCCAAATTCATGCTGATGGTCTCCTTGATACAATCTATCCATCCTATCCTCTGGCATCCCCTTTGCCTTTTGCCTTCAATCTTTCCCAACATCAGAGTCTTTTCCAATGAGTGCTATCTTCTCATTATATGGGCAAAGTACTTAAGCTTCAGTTTCAGCATCTGACCTTCTTGGGAATAGCCTGAATTAATTTAAGTATTGACTGGTTTGACCTTCTTGCTGTCCAAGGAACTCTCAACAGTCTTGTCCAGCACCACAGTTCAAAAATGTCGATGCTGCCGTGTTCAGTTTTCCTTATAGTTGAACTCTCACAGCCATATACTGCTACTGGAAAAAACAGTGCTTTGACTATATGGACCTTTGTCAGCAAGGTTTCTGCTCCTTAACACCTTGGACCTTGACAGTAGCTTTTTTACAAATCATTTCCTACACTGATCCATTTTTCATTTTACTTTCAGAGTAGTTTTTCTTCACAGATTTAATCATATCATGCTGCTCCTAAAACCTTTTTAGATTATTATTATTTATAGTGCAAACTAGGTAACTAGCTGTGTAACCTTGGGCAAGTTACTTAACCCTGTTTGCCTCAGTTCCTCATCTGTAAAATGAGTTGGAGAAGGAAATGGCAAACCAGGATGTTTGCCAAAAAAACCACAAATGGCATCATTGAATTGGACACAATTGAAACAAAGGAACGACTACAACTCAGAACTGGGATCATGTTCTAGATATGAGATAGTTCTGGTTACAACCATACACATTTCATTTACAACCTCTTCTGCTTGGCTTCTACGAACCATTACAACCCAATACCAGGTTATCTTTATAATTTCATCTAATTTTACCCATTTACCTTTACATATGAACTAGCCAAACTATATATTTTTTCTTATCTTTGAATCTACTCTATATTCATGATTATATTGCTTTGTTCAAGCTATTTCTTATGCTCAGAATATCTTCCTTACCTCTTTCTTCCTGTTTTATTCCCTCCCAATCCATTAAAACCCAATTCAATGTCATCTCCTCCAAAAACCCTTCTTTGATACCCCATATTTATAACAGTCTTATTTCTCAAAACTCAAAGAGTACTTCTTAGGGAGGCAACTCTCTAATTTACTTGTAATCAATACTGATTATATAATCTATCTATCTATCTATCTATTCATATAATATATAATGTAGCAATCAATATTGATTTTATATTTATATAGAATCAACATATATTGATTATCTAAATTTGTGATTTGATCCTTTTAGATTTGATTTCCTACTAAATTTGATTTCCTGCTAGATTTCCAATTTCCTATTAGATATATATTAAAACCATGTTCTATGAAGCCTAAGTCACATGGCTAGTTAGAAGTAGTATCAAATTTATAATCTAAGTCTGGCTCTTTTTGTTACACACTGCTACAAAAATTTAAGTCAGATCAAAAGGTGATCCTCAATTTGGAAAGAAAAGACATGTGGAATGAAGGGCCATGGAGTCACATGGTCACACAATTTTGAGACAAATAGCGCCTACACGGGAATAGTCAGGTTAAGTCCCATCTAAGAAACTAGTTTCCTGAAATTAAAAAGGAGCAATGATGTCTGGATTTTATTATTTTACCATACATACGCCAACAGATTTATATTCTCATTAATGTGAGGACCTTCTCATTAGAGTCCTGAGGATAAACCTTTCATGCCTGATCTGCCTCTCTGACCCTTGTTCATAAATTCTTACAGGAGACCCACTCAACACACTGGGGACATTTTTCTGATATTACTTAGATATCACAATGACCCAAAATTCCATACAAAAACCTGCTCATGTGCTTTATTATGGTGTGGAGGTGAGCTTGGTTTCTCAAGCAGAGGAGTAAAAGCTTTGACAGGTTCTACCAAGCCATATAGGTTTATAATCACAGTCCATGGTAGCATGGTAGAGACTAATGTGGGGAAGACTAAATGTGGAGAAACATATAAACAGAAGAATGATCCCTAAATCTTCCCTGCTACCCTCTGTGACTGTGGACTGAAGAACTAAAGATGTAGTTGCTTAGTCTTAAGTAGATCTCCTTACAACCCCAGGTTTTAAAAATCCTCTGGTACCTTTGCTGAGAAAACTCCCAAAGGGGTCACAAAGAATTGGACATGATTGAAACAATGGAACAACAGCTCAGAACTGTGACCACCTGGGTTGTAGATCTGAGATAGCTCTGGTTATAACTATATACATTGCTGGAGCTATCTTTGAAGTGGGGTTCAAAAGGGAGTAGGAATGTTTAACTCCATGATAGTCAGTGATTCATTAGAAAACTGAGAATATGAATAAACTAAAATTTACCAGCATTTAGCTGGTGAAGTGTCCAGACTTCACATTCAGGACAATCTTAAGTAGTCAGTGGAAGATAGAAAGTTAGAAAAGCAGCCAGCAAAGAAGCAGGGCTAACTGCCAGAGTAATACCTTTTCCTATTTCATTAAAGCTCTGAATATTTATAAGGTCATTTGGAAAGCCACAAAAGAATGATCAAATCACAGAATCCTAGAGCTGGAAAGGAACTTGGGTACTTAACCTCTGTTATACTCAGTTTCCTTTGCTCTAAAATGAAGGGGTTGGATTAAATGGACCTCATACTCCATTTCAACTTTAAGTCTGTGATCCATATAACCTTATAAATAATCTAATCTAACCCCCTCATTTTGTTGATGAAGAAACTGGGACTCAGGAAGATTAAATTGCCAACTCAACATCCTACTGTGTTGTCATTACTTCCATTCATCAGCTTCTCTAAACATGGACAGACAGCTCAAATGTAAAACAAGAACTACAAGGAAAAGCCTGCAATTTCTTCTGAATCCAAATTATAACCTCAGTTGATTTGTACAAACTGTACCCTCTCAGTAAGAGCTAAGAAGACTAGCTTTTAAGTCAGAAAACAAGCAATAGAAGCCAAATAACATATCAATGTTAATCACAGAGAGCCTAAGGCCTCTCTTAATGAATACTTAAAACCACTAAACAAAAATCAATGTAAAGAGAAAGTAAGATTATTTGAAGAGAAGGGGAAAAGAGGACAGGAGGAGGGAGCAGGTACACACAGGTAGAGAGATGTAGAAGCAAAGGAATGCAGATTTAGAGGTCTCTCTTCTCTCTCTCACTTGGCTCACTCTGTCTCTCTCTTTCCTTTCTAAGTGTCTCTCCCTTTTCCTCTTGCTTTCTTTGTCCCTTACTATCTCCATAGTTCTATCCTCTATTGCTCTGTCTGTCTCTCTCTATGTCCGTCCCTCCTCCCCTTTTGCCCCCCTCTCCATCTCTATATCTGTCATCTCTGAGAAGAGAAAAATTGAGACCCAGAGAAGCAAAACTACTTCCCCAAGATCACATGAGCAAGTAGACTCCAGAGAGCTGAAATTTGAATTCAGGTCCTCAAACTCCAAATTCTGTGCTCTCTTTATTCTACTACAAGGAGAGAAAAAAGAGATGGGAAAAGAAAGAAAATACCTTCCTTAAGCTAAATCAGAGCTCCAAATATAACAAGCAGAAAAACAAATATGAATATTTGACCCTTTGGCCTTTATATTAAACATATAAAGAAGTGACTACTAACCAGCTGTCCTGCAGACATTTCTGAAATAGAGGCTGGGGGGTCCCATAATATCCATTAGGCTTCATGACACATTCCCATTATTCTCTCCTTCAGCTTTGTAATAATTTAGTGACCAGTTGGCAAGGAGGAAAGGACGGCTGGATTGGGAGTAGAATCGGGGCAAAAGTTTTCTGTTCATCAGATGCTTATTTCCTGATCTCTGGTTTCTTCATCTTGCACCTTTGGTATATGAACTTGGGCCAAAGTCCAGTTCATTCCTTGTCTACTCTTAGGTCTGTCTGTCCTTTTGCCGTTTCCCTTCTTGCATGTGCCCTTGATGCTCCCTGGTACCAGAAAAGTAAAATAAAGCACACAGAACCATTGCCTAATGTAAAACAAGCCCTCTAACCTTTGACCATCAAGCGCCTGTGTCCTGCCAGCTGAAGCCCAGCCCAAGGCTATGCTGGACTCTCCCAGGAGGTGCCTTCCTGCCAGCCACGCCAGCTCGGGGGGATGACATTCTAGAAATGAACACTAACCACAATCACAGGATAGGAGGCTCCAGTGCTGAAAGAGCCTCGAGAGGATGTCTAGCCCAACCTCCTCCACTTACAGATGAGGAAAATGATCTTAGAGGTGTAAAGAGCCTATGAAAGCATTCTGCCAAAATGATCAGGTCATTTCTTATCTGATGGGTTAATGTGTGTGATTTTAACAGCATTAGTGCCTTTCTGGATCCTTATACCCCTGATTATTTATTGCACATATTCAACAATATTCATTCTACATGTTACAATTTGGATGACTATTGAGCCACTAGTATTTTTTGCATATTGAGCTTTAATAGGCCTTAATTGATGATAGCTATTTTATATAAAGGACCTGTTAGAATCCTGACAGTTTGCGTTTGGTTTCTTTGACAGCATTCTTGTGCCTTATGTCTAGAATGCTACCCCTCTTAATTGCCAGCTCTTGGAATTCCTAGCTTCTTCCTCTGAGGCTTGAGCCTAGGGTCACCTTCTTCCTGAGGCCTTTCGTGATCCTGACAATTGCTCCCACCAACCTATGAAATTTTTTTGCATATATTTTGTACATGTTTATCTATGCGTATGATTTTTCTCTATTTCAAAGGTTCTTTATCCCTTGTGTGTTATGGACTCATTGTCAGTGTGGTAACACCAATAGTCCCTTTTCTTAGAATAATGTTTGTTGCCTATATTTATAACTGAAATAAATGAGAAATTTCAGTTAAAGGTTAATGAAAATGAAGATGTACTTTTTTTCTCATCCAAGTTCATGGCTCCTTTTGAAATCTATCCACACACCTTTTAGGTATCTACATACCCAGATTTGAAGTCTTGTCCCACTTGAACATATATCCCCATTGTTATGCCCTGAATAAAAATATCATGGCCAGCCCTCTTCCTTTTTTTGGGAGGAGGCATAACAACATCTTGACTTATTTGTCTACATATTCCCAATGTCTAGCACAAGGTCTGAAATATAGTGACATTTAATAAATGCTTGTTGATTGATCATTTGATTACCCTTAATTTGTAGTAAGGGAAGAATTAATTTTGAAAATAAAAATTAACAGGATCTCAAATCAATACAATGAAAAAAATACTTTTTGGTCTTTAATACTTTGTTTCATACCTGCAAATTTCATTGTACCAGGAAAATCACTTCTTTATATCTTTCATAGCACACAGTCCGATATAATGGCAAGGGCATCGAATTAGGAATCAGGAAATCTGAGTTTTAGCCCCATCTCTCTGGAATGCTATCTCTCTAACCTTAGGCAAATCTGGACTTCATTTTTAAAAAGAAGGTCATGAGCTAAATGATTTCCAAAGTCCTCTTTATCTCTGATGTTCTATGGTTATATGTTTGCCATTAAATTTGGATGGCATAGTCATTGTGTGGATTTGTTGCTGAAAAATATAGCCAACCATTTGGAATTTGTTTTTTTTTTTTTTCTTCTTCTATGTTGCAAACAAAAGATAGCTTCTTAGATCTGTGGCTATAGCCACTGTGGGCACCTCTAGCTTACACCCTTTTCAAAATGTGACATTATATGGTTTATTTTCACTTCTAAGCTAGTTAGGGGAAATAAAAGGTAAATTCCTTTAAATAATCAACCAAGCAAGAAGAATTTGTTAAGTACTACTATATATTAGATATCATGCTAAACTGTAGTGATATGCTGTTATGGGAACAATCTGCTAATGGCTGCTGGGGATCTAATTCAGACCAGCAGAACAAATCCCTTCAGGTGGGAGGATGATAACAATATGAGGAGACTGAGAGGCAGTTGCATTCTCTGACCTCCCTCCTCTTTCCTCTTGCCTCCAATTTATCTCATTCCCAATTCACAAGCAACATCTGTGTCAGTAAAGGCTGATTTGCAATTCCTTTAATATGATTCACAGCTGTGGGGGCTTTCAGAGAACTGACCCACCTCTTAATGGTACCATCCCCTTTAACCCTTACAGGCTTTCTGGATTTCCGGACTTAGGTGTGGTTCTGAACAATGTGCAAACAAAATTAGACATACTCTGCTCTCAGGGAGTTATTATTTATTTATTTTTATGGGAGAATTTATATTCCCTTATAAGGAGATATTTTTTTCATATATATATATATACACACTCACACACACACAAATATATGTTATATATTTATTTTTATAACAAAATATATTTTATTACAAATATATGTAAAACAAATGCAAGGTAATTTTTAGGAAAGGGAATTAGGAGTCTGCCTTATGCAGAAGGTGGCCCTTGAGTGAATTTTTTAAAAAAATCACTGATTTTAAGAAAAGATGCTACTTTAGTTACTGAGTTACTCTATTGAATTCAGTCAACTATTTTCAAAATAACTTGTTATTTGATTCAAGTGAAGGTTTTCTTTAGACCTTCAAATGAGTTAGTGTAGTCACAACCTGTACCCAATGGCCACAAGGATGCCTAACTCTATTCTTTGAAAACTTAATAGCTATTCTGCTTCATTCAAAGTGGGGTTTCTAGGAACCCTCAAAGCATTTCTTTGATCTATCCTGTTTGTCACTGATTTTAATTCTCCCTATAGCTACAGATTCAATTAGTCTTTTGTAATTATATGCATTATAATAATTAGTCTAGGTATAATTGTCTTCCACTAGCTAGTAAGCCCCAAGAGGGCAAGAATTCATGAAAATTTCCTTTATGTCTAGCACAGTACTCCGAACACAATGAGTGCTCCCGAACTGTTTGCTGGTTTTAATTAAATGTCTAACGTAGTAAGACTGAACACCACGTCAGGTCAATCTTTACAGGAGACCACAACTTGCTTTTGATACAGTTCAAGTTTGCATGTAGCTGATGCTAGCAGAATTATATAGAAATATTTTTCTTTTTGTAGGGGAGCCATTGCTTCCGTGCTTTGTCCAATCAAGAGAGACAGGTAAGCCAGATTAATATATGGCTTTCTAACAATTTCAGTTAATTACCCATTGCCTTCACTAGGCAAAGGAAAGCTATTTCCTTGATAGCACAAGAGTGCATATGGTTGGGAAGTAAGCTACAAAGACACAAGCAAATATCCATTCTTCTTCCCTTATCCCTTGTTACTGTCACAGCACATAAAGATTTGCACTTTAAAAGCAGAGAGGGGGGCTGAGGGTTGGTAGGGTGGCCGGTTAAAGAGGAGGGGCTCAGAGTCTTCTAAATAACTAATTCAGGCCCATCCTAGTCAGATCCAGAAGTCTGGGAACAATCCCAGGCATGAACCCCTCTGGGATTTGGGATACAAGAACTCCATGGGGAGGGGCGTGTAACAGGCCTGGCTGGGGTCCACTAACTAACCTTAGAGGAGAGAAATGTCTTTCCCTCACACTCATGTATTGTGGAATCAAGCTGAGCAGGGCAAAAAAAGGAAGAGATTAGGATTACTGGAAGAGATGCCTTCCACCAGTGTGTTGGTAAATGTTTTAATGACCTGCCCTTCCAGAAGGGAAGAAAACACACATGCATTTAACCATACTTTTAAGGTTAATCTGCATCATTAACATTGATTCCATCACTTTCAACAAAAGCATAAATTGATCCTTGGCTTTTGGCACTTGTGGACTAAGGGAATTATAACTAATAACACTAAAAATTTAACAACCGGCTCTTCTCAGAACTGCCTATGCAGGCTAGAGATGACTTCTCTCTAGCCCTCTAATTAGATGTAGAGAAAGGAAGTGCATCTGGATCTTTGCCAGCCTGATCTGACTCACTGAGTGCCTCAGGGAATAGTGCTTTCTTTCCTCAAGAGGACTGACAATCTTATAAAAACACTGGGATCATAATCAGTCGTTACCACACTGGGTGTGTGGCTTCATGGGTGAGAGTGGTTACTCAACCCTCAGACTTCCCGAGGGTTGCTCTCTGGCCAGATGAGAATGTTTACTTTAGTTTGATCAGAAACAAGTCAGTCATACAAAGCAAGAGTTGAAACAACTTGTTCAGTTTCTTTTTTTTTCTTTCTTCTTTAGAATTTGAATGTCATTTAATTTTGTGCAACATTTACAATCATCTTGTATAGTAAAAAATGCTGAATATAAGGAATGAAGAAAAACCATGAGAATATTTGCATGAACTGATTCAAAGTGAAATAAGCAAAACCAAAGAATGATATACACAGTAATTCCATCAATATAAATGAAAAGATCACTAAGCAGAAGCTAAACCAAGAGAGATGATTCTCAAACACATAATATATAGATAATATTATTATATATAAGATGTAAATGTAAATGTAAATGTAAATATATATATACATATATACATTATACATATATATATATATATATATATATATATATGTATAAATACAGTCTTAGTCTTTCCCCTGAGCTTTACTCTTATAATGCATGCTAACTACCTACTAGGCATTCCAAACTGGATGTCCTAGATAAATCTTAAATGCAACATGATAAAAACTATTTAGTTTATAAGGAAAATAATGGAGTACAGGTGCTTGCAAATAGGGATAGCAGCATATATGGGAAGCTATGCAATTCAGGACTAGAAAGGATCTTAGACATCATTAAGTGCAGCCATTTCCCATCTCTTAATTTTTATAGATAAGAAAATTGAGGCAGAGAAAAGTTAAAGGTATAACTAGGGTCACAGAGCTGATAAGTATTCTAAAGAGGAGTCTTTCTGAATATTAGTCTGGTGTCCTACTCATTGTACCATGTTGCCCCTGAATTTGTTGTTGTTTTTAAGGAACTCTTTGTATCCTAAACCAGAGACTTCAAAGATAGTGTTGATACAAATATCAAGGTCTGATTACACTGGATTTCAATTTTTAGGGTCCCCATCACTAAATCATCAAGGAAGATAGGAGGAGAAGTTAGAAGTCTTACTGTGATGTAGAGTTGGGAAAAATCACTTAGCTGTGCAAAGTCTAGATATAGGGAGGGAATAGCATCTCCTGGGTTTTACTATAATTTAAATGGAAAAGCAAAAGAAATACATCAGATCCCCAAAACAGCTCCTGAAGAAGTGTCCTCAGAATCCAGAAAAGAAATAGAGGGGTTCATTTTAAAATGAGGCAGAGTATAGTTACTAACACTTAAGAATTTGGAGTACCAAAAAAGCACTGAGGAAGTAATCTTGGGGCTATTTTTATATATATGGACCAGGACCAGGATTTGCCTAATAATGTGGCTTTTTTCAAGAAAAGTCTGCTGACAATAGTCTAGTATAAAGAAGCAAACTAAGAAAATAAAAGGCTATGTTTTTAATTGTTCTGCATTGCTTTTCTTTTGAAGATTGGTATAAGAATTTTGACTTTTATATTTGACATAAAATATCAGAATAAATTTTTTTAAATTAAAAATTCACTAAAATGAAACAATATAATATATAGTAAAGAGAACTCCTTTTTGTAGTTAGAGGATTGGGATTTGAATCCCAGTCTTGCTAGTTATGGGAAAGTTATCTGACTTCTCTGGCCCTTAGGTCATCATCAGTAAAATATGGGAATTGGACTAGAAGCACTCCAAAGTTCCTTATAGCTATAAATTTGTGATTTTATTAGCTTATGATACTGGATTACATGAAGAAATCAACCGTTTTTACAAGTGGAAGGCAAAAGTATTTTAGTACAAAAATGTCAAATTCTTCCTACAAAAGTCAGTCAACAAGCCTTTATTAAACACTCACTATATGACAAGATTTGTACTAAGAATGGGATACAAAGAAAAGCAAAAATATGGTTCTTTCCCTCAAGAAGTGCATTCTAATAAGAGGATATATACAGTACATAGAAAAGATGAAAAGTAATGGGGGTATGGTGGGGGTGGGAGGCAGGCAGTGAAGCCAGCTGGATGGTGCAATGGATAGAGGGCTGAGTCTGAAATCAGGAAGATTTGTCTATGAATTTAGATCCTCAGACATTACTAGCTATGTGATTCTGGGCAAGCCACTTAACTTCTATTTGCCTCAGTTCCTCATTTGCTAAATGAGGACATACTAGAGAAGGAAATAGCAAACCACTCCAATGTCTTTGCCAAAAATTCCTCATGGACAAAGTCCACAGTGTCATACAGAGTTGGACATGATTGAACAAGTGAACAGCAATCTCAGATGGAAAGTGGTAGGGGAGAAGGGAGTTTCTTTCAGCAGATGGGTTTTGAACTGAGTCTTGGAGAAAATTATGGAAGTAAGGAGGCAGAGATAAGGAGGGAGATCATTCCAAGATCATTCCAAGCAGGTAGAAATGCAGTCAGGAGATGGAACGTTATGTGTGCAAAACTACAAGGCAGAGTAGTGGACCATTGAGTGTACAGAAGTGAGTAAAGTGAAAGTCTGAAGTGGTAGGAAGAGATCAGGATGTAAAGAAGCTTGATGCTCAATAGAGGAATCTGTTATATCCGAACCTAGAGGGAGCAGAGAACTATTAGAATTTACTGAGCAGGGGAAATGTCTGAGCTTTAGGAAAGTCCTATTAGCAGTTGAGTAGACATGAAGGGTTGGAATAGAGAGAGACTTGGGGTTGTAAGAATATAAACAATTAGTACAGAGATGATTGTAACATTCCAGGTAGAGAAGATGAGGACCTGAATGAAGCTGGTTGGTAGTTGGTGAATGGTGAGAAAAGAATGCATAACAAAAGAAATTGTAAAGATAAAAAGGATAAGATTTGGTGACATTAGCTAAGTGGGTGAGAGTAAGGGATTTAGATAACTGAAAAGATAGTAATGCTCTTAAAATATAATAGGAAAAACTGGAAAGAAATGAGGATTTGGAAGAAAGGTAATGATTCTATAGTGGACTTGTTGAGTTTGCGTTATCTACTGGATATCCAGTTTGAGATGTTTAAAAAGTAGTTGGTGACATGAGGCTCAGGAGAAAAACCAGATTCAAACAGTTTTGGGGCTTTTGGCTCATAACCAAAACATTACTCAGCACTGTGGTATATATTTCTTGGATTCAAGATATATAATTGCTAATTATACTGGGCAACTTCTTATAAGAATAGGTACTAATCCTGTGATTTCATTGATGTAGATAAGAAAAATCCTTTTACTAATGTAAGCCAGCAACTTTACAATTTATGGTTTTGGAGTTGCCCAATGTATTGAGAGGTTAGTGACTTGGCAAGGGTCACACAATTGGTATGTATCAACAATGGCATTCTTACATAGGTTTTCCTAGCTTCAAGGACACCATTCTATCCATTATGCAACACAAATTTCTTAATTGCCTGTGATGGTATTAAAAGCCAATGTTTAAGGTGAAAACAGAAGGAAAACATATTAGGCTTAAAAAATAATAGGTTTAATCATATACTAGATTAGAAACTACACACACACACACATACTCCACTAACCTTATGGACAGAGAGCCTGGAGTAAGGGTCAAGAGAAGGATGTCATAGGGACATCCTTTTTAGACATTTTAGGAAACTGGATTAAAACTATGATGATAAATTATATATGTTACAAATTATAATTTATATAATATGTAATATAAATTCCACAAATATAATTTATATAATATAAATCATAAAAATAAGAGTAACCTCTGGTGATCTAACCAAATCAGACTCCCAAACTAGATTTAGATTAGCTCTAGAATAATACTGGTCCCAGGTTCTGATATAGTTAGAATAAACTTGTCCAAAGACTACATCCATAGGAAGCCATTTTATTTTTAAAGATTTCATAGAGTAGAAAATTTAATTTAATAGCAAATTTCACTGTACAACCACTATTTGTGTAATCCTTTTCTGTGCTAGGGCTTCCTACCTCATTAGCTGTTGCTTTTATAGAAACTTCAAAACAAGCCCAACATGCATTCTGAAGGGCATGTTACTGAATTTGAAATGGTGATTCTGTATTTTTACAGAAATCTTTTGTAAAAAATATGGAAATACAGTCTTTTATTATGATCACTGTCTTTAGAGTGTCATCATTGATAAAATCTCACACAATTACAAAAGTGGAAATTTTCATCTACTTTTGGAAGAATACTTAACTGGGCAGAGGGAAATGTAAGGTCCCAGAATGGATCAAGATATAGGACATTTCACTTTCCTATCTCTCTGACTAGGATGGAAAAAATAAAGATGAAAAGTAAGAGAAACTTCTTTGAATAGGTAGCCTTGGGAGTGGGAAGTAGTACAAGAAAACGATATTGGGATTAATTTTCTCTAACTGCTTTCCTTAAGTACAACAATCTCCTTCCTTATGATGTCTACTCCTTCCCAGTTCACTGTCCCACTTCTCCCTTCCATCCTTTCCCATCACTAACAACAGGGAAATTTCAGCATTTTTAAATGACTGAAAATTAAGGGCAAAAGATAACCAAAAGTTTTAGAAGACTAGAATACTTCAAAACTTAATATGGAAGGAAACCTTAACCAAACTGAATATTCACACCACAAAAATTAAATTATTAAAGGTGAATACCAAAGTAAATGTGCCTTCTTGACTTTCTTTACAAAAGTGAGGGACTGTGGATGTCAGGTATTACAAGGCATGGTCAGTATATTTGTTAGGTTTTGGATTTTGTTGAATTGCTATTATTACTCCTTTTTTTAGTTATTGCTTTGGAGAGGGAAGGAAGGAAGTAATATAGAAACAAGAGACATCAAAAGAAATTAGATTAAAATTTAAACAAAATTATTCAAATCATAAAGTCCGGTCAGAAAGACCTTTAAGTCTAGACTTAAGACTCTTAAGTCCAGAGCACTATCTACTGCATTAGAGCACTTAATTGGACTAGAACTCAGGTCCTTCCGAGGCCAGGGCTAGTGCCCTATCTACTGTGCTGTCTAGCTTGCCCCTGATTTAGCTCTTGGTATCTGAAAAATAAGATTCTGATCTAGCCACAGAGTAGATATACATTGTATCAATTGAGTCTTAACCACCTTGACTTTGTCATTTTAAATGAAACCAAAGAATAAGAGTGCATCCATTAAATAGAGGGAAGGCTTAATAAGTTCATTTTAGAGAGGAAAATAAAGGATTTGGTGGAGTTGGGTTTATTGTAAGTCCAAAGTCAACAGGAAAACATGATTCATGGGACATGTGGGCATCTCATATTATAACGTTTGCAACTAAGCCTTTGTGAAAAAGACATTTTTTCATGTCTTTCGCAAAAGATAATTGCAGCCCATGTGCCAACATCAGTGGACAATGAAACTTCAATGGAGAACCTGAAAAGACTTTCCAATGGAATTAACATATACTTTAATAGTTAGTGATTCTAATGCAAAGGAGAGCATAGAGGAAGATTGCTAAAAATATTTTAGAAAACATAGTTTGGAAGTAAAACATGAGGGAGACCAAATGGATTGTGTGGGTATAGTCAGAGCACGGGATTGTAAATATCAAAATTAACATTAAATTGGGGAGAAAAAGTAAAAATTAGAGGAAGATAAAGTACACAATTAAAACATCTTTAGTTTCATTTATTTAAATGAGCTATTGATAATGAAAAATGAGGATTACAAGCACTTAGATAGCACAGTGGATAAAACACTGGACTTGGATTCAGGAAGATATGTTAAATTCTGCCTCAGAGCAGCTCACTTAATTTTTATTTACCTCCATTTTTTTCATTTTGTTACTTATTTTTATTTTATAAAATAAGAATAATAATAGCACCTTCCTCTCAGAATTGTTCTGAGGATTAAATGAAATAATATTTATAAAGTACTCTAGAATGTCTGGCAATATGAGCTTCTATATAAAAGTTATTATTGTTGTTAATCAGAAAAGAGTGTTACCATTTCCTAAGAAATATAGACCATTATAAGGCAACTGCCATCTATTCAGCGATTACTTGATTTCCTTGTCCAGGAGAAAGATCCAGGAGTCAATGGCAACACTGGTTCAGAGACATAGATTGTGTTTGTAAAATCTTATAGATGGTGATGGTGACAGATACAGAAGCTCTATGTAGATTGTGACACGGTTGTGTTTGTAAAATCTTATAGATGGTGATGGTGACAGATACAGAAGCTCTATGTAGATTGTGACACGGTTTTGAGGGATAGCCTCTCAACACAACTGTAAGATGGGAGCACACTAAAAACTTAGAGGAAAAAAATTCACAAACTTTATTATTACCAAAGGCGACCTAAAAACTATTAATAATTATTGAACCATGGCATATGTGATAATAATCTCCAAAAGATTATATCACAAATATATCTGAAGGAAATGGAGGAAGATACATTACAACTGCAGATAGAGAAGAGTTCTTGATCATACAGTTAAGGGATGAACACGAGATAAAATGTACATTTTGATTCAGTAAATTGAAAAGATTTTGTACCAATAAAAGCAGTAGAGTTTAGAATTAAAAAGTAAACAGTTCATGAGGCACAAAATTTTGCAGCAAATTTCTCTGATAAAGGTCTGATGTACAAGAAAGATAAGTAGTTGTTACAAATATTTAAGAA
Organism: Sarcophilus harrisii; assembly: GCF_902635505.1. Lineage (NCBI taxonomy): Eukaryota > Metazoa > Chordata > Mammalia > Dasyuromorphia > Dasyuridae > Sarcophilus > Sarcophilus harrisii. The sequence continues at coordinate 134,395,990 of NC_045426.1, read as the reverse complement.
CAGAAACCATTTCCCAATAGATAAATGGTCAAAGACTTTAAAGGGAAGAAAATCAAATCAGTAACAATGCACAAAAAAATGCTTAAAATCACTTATTAGAGAAATGTAAAATGAAAAAATCTCTGAGGTTATATTGCGCACTCAAATGATTAGCTAAGAAAAATAACAACTGCTACAAAGGACATGGAAGGACATTAGGAACACTAATGAATTATTGATGAAGATGTGAATGGGGCCAAGTATTCTGGAAAGTATTTTGGAACTATCTTCCAAACTGTATTTATCCTGTGGCCCAGCATATTGCTAGTCATGCACCCTAAAGAGATTAACAACAGCAGCAAAACATCTGGATAAACAACCAAAAAAACCTTAATTCAAAACTTTTTGTTTTAGCATAGAATTGTAGAAAAAATAGGTATACATATATTGCTGAATGGCTGAACAGATTATGGTATACATATGTAATGAATATTATTGTACAATGAAAAATGTCAAACACAGTATGATATAATCAAGGCTGTTTGGTTATACTGGGAAAAGTGTATGGTAACCACACTTTCTCCCTAACCAGAGGACTTTTTAATACCAATGGTCTTCCTCTGATGCTTTTTGGATACAGGCAAGAGATAACCCAGTCTCCATATGATGACGGTTTCAGATTTTCCTGAGATCCATAGAGAAAGTATAATGAATCATTAATGGTTCCTCTCTCCATTTTCTGCTCCTCATTCATATGTCAACATTGACAAACATATATATAAACTATTTTCAGTGCCACCATTCCATGTAAGACTTATTTGTTCTTAAAAGCCAATCCCAGCTGTGAGAGCAAGAATTTAAAAGCCTACAAATTTAACAAAGTTACATAGAAGCTCATAAATAATATCAATATATTTGTATTGACGTTTTATAAAGCATACATCTGAGGTCATGAAGTCTGAGGAAAAAGTATTATTATTCACATTTTATTGATTAGAAAACTGAAGGTAAGGAAGGTTAAATGGTTTGTCAAATGTCATGAAACCAAAGTGTCAAAGTAAGGATTAGAACTCAGATCTTTTGACTCCTACACTTACAGATTTTCAGCTTCCTCACTTTTTCTCATGGAGTGAAATAAGAACCTGTTATTTCACTGATATACATGCAGGTTATTATTTTCTATGAAATTTTAGAGAGTTACCAAGAGAAGTGAATTGTCCAGTGTCATACAACCATTATGGGTCAGAAGTGGGTGAGATTTGAACCCAGTACTTTCTGGCTCTTCAATTGGCTCTCTATTTCCTATAACACTCTGCCTCTTAAATACGTATGTTAATAGATGGGAATGTCTCACGATATTTTCTCCAAATTTGGTACATAACATTGAATCTAAGGATTTCTTCTTATAGTGTAATAATACCTGTATCTTAGTAGCACTAATCACTCCCACACCTCTCCATGGCTTGGAAATACAATTTTTAATTATAACTAGTTTCATTAAGCCAGTATTTACTAAGCTGCAGCCATCTGTTCTAGGTGTTAAGATGCTGAAGTTAAAAAGAAGTAGCATCCTTCCCCTGGGGAATTTAGAGTACTTGAGAAGAGGAAAGGGAAAAGATGCATTTACAGATAAGAACAGGATTTGGAGTCAGAGTATGGATCTGTTATACTATGTTCCTGTGGACTAGTCACAAAACCTTTCTACTTCTTAATTCCTCATCCATAAAATAAAAGTGATCAACTAGATTTTCTCTGAGGCTCCTTCCTATGACTTATCCAATGATCCTTTATGATCCTGAACATTATACAATGGAAAATGTGAGGAAGGCAAAGGAAAGATACAAAGTAGCATTAAGAAATCTGAGGAAGGAGAAATCACTTTTACTTGGAGAGGATCAAAGCTTCATTAAGAAAGTAGCATTTGAGGAGAACACTGAAGGAACAGAACATTTTCAACATTTCACTATTTTTAACAGGCAGAGATGTGTTTTAGATATGAGTTTGAGAAGCAGGACAAAAATAAGGAATAGATATTGACCCGAACATAGAGGGTATGAAGAGGAGAAGTACAAAGGAGAATTGAAGAGGTAGATCAGTTGGAGTTGGAAAAGAGAATTGGAACAGGTAGATCTTAATGGACCTCAAATGCAAGGGAAGTTGCTTAACGTTTATTGTATAGCTAATATGAAGTATGGTTTAAACATGTTCTGGTCTCCTCCAATTTAAAAAGCTTTACTTGACATTTCTAGTTCCTTTTAGTTATTTTCTCATATCTTGCTTTCCTTTTATGGGTGAAGATGTATACTTCATTGCTTCAATTTTCTCACCTCCTACTCACTTCTCAAGTCCTTACAATCATGTTTATTACAAACATGTTATTGTTCATTTGTGTCTAACTGCTCATGGACCCAATTTTTTTTTTTTTGCAAAGCTACTGGAGAAGTTTTCCATTTCCTTCTCCAGTTTATTTAAAGATAAAGAAACTGAGGCAAACAGGGTTAAGTGATTGCCTAGAGTCACACAGCTCATAAGTGTCTGAGGCTAGATTTGAACTCAGGAAGTCTTCCTGACTTCAGGCCAGGCACTCCAATGGCTTCACCAACAAGCTGCTCACTTTAAATAGCTAGTCCTAATGGTTATTTTCATTGGTTATCCTTAACCTCTATAGCTGTTTGACACTATTAGCCATCCCTTCCTCACATATACTCTCTCCCATTTGGGATTTCTCTTCTCTGTTCTGATTGTTCCTTCTCAGTCTTCTTGCTGCTTATCATCATTGAGAATCTGCTTACTAACCATAGCCTACCCTTGGTCCTCTTCTTTTTTTTAATCTCTAAACCATATCTGTTGTTGATCTCATCCGGAAACATGGGTTCAATTATCCTTTCCATGCAGAAGATTCCCAAATGTCTATATATCCAGCCCACATCTCTCTTCTGATCTCACTAATTGCCTGCTGCACATCTGCTAAATGTCCCACAGACATTTTAAATTTAACACATCCAAAACAAAACACATTATCCCCTCTACAAACACTGTTCCTCCTCCAAAATTAAAAGAAACTTTCTCAACTCCAGATATTAGGCTAAGAAATATTACTTTGATAATAAATACACGGTCTCAGCCTACAGGAAGAAAAAGCAAGTTGGACTTCATATAGTCTGAAGTTATTATAGTCTTATTCCCACATAAGCTTGAACTATATTAAGGAAGATATGTTTTCCCCTTTTTTGATTATTGGACTTATATTTGTTCACAATAATAATGATCATTTTTATAGCCTCTTAAGATTAGCAATTTACATATTTTATCTCATTTGATTTGTAAAACCTTTGTTGAAAGAGAATTGTATAAATATATTTATACATATTGGATTTAACATATATTTTTAACATATATAACATATATTGGATTGCTTGCCATCTAGGGGAGGGAGTGGAGGGAAGGAGGGGAAAATCTGAAACACAAGACTATGCAAGAGTCAATGTTGAAAAATTATTCATGCATACGTTTTGAAAATAAAAACCTTAAAAAAATGGGACTCTTTAAGGAAGAAAATAAACAAGCAAACAAACAAAAACCCCTTGTTGATGCAGGTGCTATTATCTACATTTTTACAGATAAGGGAAATTAAGACTGCTCAGGATCACATACTTTGTAAATGTCTAAGGCAGAATTTAAATTTCGGTCTTCCTGAACATAACAGAAAAACAGTCAGAAGAAATTATATTTAAGGAGGTCACAAATGTTTTTCCTTAGAAAGGAAATCTCTGTGAAGGATTATAGTTGATTATGTCAAAGTGCAACAATATAAGAAAGCCTACCAATATTATCCAAGTTGTCTACTCTAAAATTACTACTAAAATACACAAACATGCAATATAAGATATAATGGGTGTCAGATTTGTGAAAAATAGCAGATTAAGAAAACAGTGACTAATTGAAAAAATGCTAGTCAGCAACTGTATGTATACCAGAGTTCCCAAGGGTAATGCTCCTATAGAGTAATCTTTGAACCAATGAGTATCTCAATTTATGCACAATCTCCCTTTCTTTTTAACAAATCAGTTTCACCTACTTCTGACAGTATTTGAGAAAAAAGCCTGTCCTATATCTGTACTAGTAGATCATTTTTGTCTTTTTACCTGAGTTTCTAGCACAAAACTTTCTTATGTGAAAAGTTTATAGGAACATGTACATGTGTAAAAATATATATGCATAGGAAGTGAAAGTGTTCTAGGCACAGAAGGCAGAGAAAATACCCATAGCTGAAAAATAGAATATCCTGTTCAGTGAATAGGTAGGTCTGGATTGAAGAGGATTTGCTGGGAAGTCAAGTATGAAAAAATTGGAAAGGTGGGTGGGGGGTCAGGTTATGGAGGATTTGAATACTAAACAGTGAATATTGTATTTGTTTCTAAGGAAACAGGAAGTTTACTGAGTAGAAAATCACTTTAGTGACTGAATGGAGAATAGGGTGGGAAGATCCACCAGTAGACTATTGCAGGATCCCAGGTGAGATGGTGAGAGCCTCTATCAGAATATAATGGTATCAGAAGAGAGAAGGGGGCATATTTGAGAAAAGTTACAAAGGTGAAGTCAATAGGCCTTGGCAATAGTTTAGATATCAGAGTTGAGAGACAGTGAAAAGTGGAGGATGACTCCTAGATTGTGAGCCTGAGGGAATGGGAGGATCATATTGTTCTCTATAGAAATAGGGAAGGTAGGACATATTTAAATTGTTTTTGAAATCCATGTTATTGCACCCACTGGAAATCATCAACTTAGAATCTATTTGATCAGACAAAAATAGTCATTAAAAACTGTATTCATTTTAGAATTATTCAAGGAAAATGATTAGTGTCAATAGCTTTGCCTCCCTGATTTTACTGCTTAAGGTTAAACACCAAGAAAGCCAATGACAGAAAATGGACACCAAAATATTTCTATTTGCCTTTTTTGTAGTAGTGAATCACTGGAAGTAAAGTAGATGTTAAAAAAAACCCCAACATAGACAACTATGGGTTGTCTAAATAAATTTAGCAACATGAATGTAATAGAACATTACTGTCATGCAAGAAATAATGAACATAATGAATACAGAGAGGCATAGAAAGACTTATTTGAACTGATGCAAAGTAAAGATAATAGAATCAGGAAAACAACATACATAACAACTACAGCAAGATAAATAGAAACAAAACCAGGGATAATAACAAAACAAATGAAACTGAATACTGTAAAATTATAATGATCAATCTTGGCTAAAAGAAAGAAAAGAGAAGAAGCCTCTTTAACTGTTTAGCAGAGGTAGAGGACTTTAACCATGGAATACTTCATATTATTTTAGTCTTTTTGATGCATGTTTAGGTTTGCTGAACTGCATTTTTTCCTTCTTTGTTTTGGTCATAAGGAATATCTATTTAGGAAGGGGAAAAGTTAGGGATGTATCTAAAAATGTGCATGATGTAAAATCAAAAGACAGTAACAAAAATTTATTCAAAAAACCATGAATTTGTGGTATTTTAATTATGGTATTTTTCTAAATTATGGTATTTATTCTCTTCATTCTAATTATGATATTTATTCTAAAACAGATGCTTTTGAAATGTGAAAATTCCTTTAAAAAAATTCCCTCGTGTTTACTCAGTATGCATGTTTATTACTCTTTAATAAACATTTTTTCCAGGAGTTTGAGCATGAAAAGAGTAGAGGACCATAAAACCATACCGAGAAATTTTCTATTTCACTATTCTTATCTTATTTTGAAAAATCTGAAATCAAGGTATTCATTGCTTTAGTATGGAACAGTAACTTATCTTTGAATATAGTATGTAGCCTCTGCCATTAACCATCAAAGAACATGTCATGTAAGACTACATGTACCCTGAATTGTGATTTATACTGAGTCCTAAGGAGAGTTGTAAAGAGACTCAATATTTAGCAGTCTTGTGTCACAACTTTATTGCTAACAGCTTTTCTGAAAAGCTGACAGGTGAGGACGTTATGCAGAAACAAGAGGAAAGTCCTCTTGAATCCCTATAGTAACTGAATTACAGGCTAGTCTGTACAATAGAATTAAGGAAAAGGCAGCCAAATAATTGTGTAAGAATGTAAAAGATGCTGAAGTAGATCATTTCAATGCTCCATTTAGTCTGAAACATTCCTTGTGCCCCCTATCTGGTTAACTAATTATGGACTGACCAGTCAGAGTAATAATAGCTCACATTTTTATAGTGCTTTAAAAGTTCACAAAATGCTTTGCATACATTGTCTTATTTGAGCCTTATAATAACCCTGTGAAGGTCAGGGACACAAAGATGAGAAAGGCAGAGCTCCTATAGTGGAGTTTACAAAACAATGCGGGGAGATGGGATATGTCATGTAGAGATGTGAATGGGATTTTTGAGCTGGTAAATTAAAATGCCTGCTTTATCGGCTTCCTATGAAAATTTGGACAAGTCCTTAAATCTTTCTAAACTTTTCTCTAAGTTCTTTTCCAGCTCTAAATTCTATGATTTATCTCCTATCAATTGAGCCACACTATGTCAGTTCAGAGAAATGAAACTCAGAAATGAAGATACGGGGCCAGAGTCATGGGAGTACTACCTCTCTGAAGGTATTTCAGATTTAAAGTTGGGAGGTACCTTAGTCCAAGCACCTCATTTTAGAAAGGAAACAAGGACTTACATGTCAGCCATTGTTCTAAGAACTTTACAAACATTATTTCATTTGATCTTTACAACACGGGAAGGTAGGTGCAATTAGTATCTCCATTTAATATTTGAAGGAAAAAATGGTCAAATTATTTGACCAGGGTCACACAGCAAATATCTGAGATCGCATATGAACTTGGGACTTTCTCATTCCAGGTCTACCAGTCTATCCATTGTACCATCTCACTACCTCAGGCTACCTAAGGTCTCAAAGATAATAATAATTAGCAGAGCTTAGTTTTGAGGCCAGATCCTATAACACCAAATTCAGAACATTGTCATCATACCATGATGACTCCATAAATTAATCATCATAATTCTTATTAGCCAAGAAAAGGAAGATGAAGAAGGCAGAAAGACTGATTTTTGTTTTAGATTAGAATTTCTTGGTATTTACTAAATGGAACCTCTTAGATTAAGTGGTCAGTTGCTTTGACTAAGATGTGACAAAAACATAAGGAAATATGAAAGTCACTTTTAAAAATATCATGTTATTTTTTCCCCTAACTACTAGTAAACAAAGCAATGAGGCTAGCTCTGGGCTTAGAGCCAGAAGACCACCTCTATTCATTACTTAACCACATGACTTCACAAGATCAAATGAAATAATAAATGGAAATTGCTCTGTAACTTTTACACAATATTTTTATTATATTTATTATATACTATCTTAGGAGAGGCAGGAAAGATGAGTAGGGAGCTCACTTCAGTGTCAGGCAGAAGTCAAGTTGTGTCTTACACATGCTGACTAAGTGACTGTGCAAATAGCTCTTCAGTGCTCTACAGAACACTGATATAGGAGTTCTTAAACTAGGACTCTGAACTTTCAAAAAATACATTTTGATGATTATATTTAAAATATATGTTTTTATATAATTGATATAAGCCCATGTATCTTAAATAATGCATTTAAAAACATGATTCTGAGGAGTTCATGAACTTCAGTGGATTTAAAAGATATCCATGACATATAAAAATAAAAACTTATGTTCTAAGATGATAAATTGCAGGGAAGGCATTGAACTGCATTAGTAAAAGGAAATCTTATTCCCAAACAAAATTTTTTGTTGTTGTTCAGTTGTTTCAATGATATCTGATTCTTTGTGATCCCATAAAGTATTTTCTTGGCAAAGACACTACAATAATTTGCCACTTTTTTCTCTAGGTTATTTTACAGATGGGGAAATAGAAACAATGCTGTTAAGTCATTTGCCTAGGGTCATACAGCTAGGAAGTGTCTGAGGTTGAGTTTGAATTCAGGAAGATGTCTTCCTAGCTCCAGAACCAGCACTCTATTCACTGCACTACTTAGCTACCTTCACAAAAATAGCTTATCCTTACATAGCATTTTAAAGTTTATATGTTTTCCTTCCAGAAATCCTGTGAGATAGTACAAATATTATTATTGATGACCTTATAGAATGAAGACTAAAGTTGGAGTACAGACTTGGATTCAGATTTTGTCACTGTTACTTACTAGTAGACTGATGATAAATAAATTATTTAAATGATAAAATCTTTAAATTATAAAAGCTATTATTTTATTGTATATTATAATTATCATAAAATTATAAAACTATAACATTAAATTACAAAAACTGTAAGATAGGAAAAATAATATCTGTACTCATTAGCTCACCGAGTAATACCTGGAAAGTTATCTTTCTACCAATTTGTAGTCTTTTCTCCACCCCTTCTTCACATTCCCTTTCTTGGCTAATAATTATTATATATACATAATATATTATTTATAGTATATTTATTTATATAACATTTAATAATATATTATTTATATTAAATTATATATTATATAATAATAAAGAATGATTTATGAAGCCCAGTTAAGGAAATTGAGTCCCAGGGACATTAAGTGCTGTACCCAAAATCATCAGAGGTGGTATGTGAATCATTCTTCTGACTACAAAGAGTCAAGGCCCATTGCACTGTACCACCATTGTTGAGATCAAATGAGGTAATGTATACAGAGAACTTTAAAGTTCCATATAAAAGCCAGTCATCATCATCATCATCATCATCATCATCACTGTCGTCGTCATCATCATCATCAACAAGGAAACTGTGACAAGAAGTTAAATGATTTACCTATGGCCACAGAGTTCTAATTCATACATGTAAGGGTCAGAGCCAGAACCCAGGAATGCTGATATATCTAACATTCTTTCCATTACACCATGATGGCCCCAGTTATTAACAAAAAATGGACAAGAGAAAAAAAATCAAATATAAAAATGTGGTTGTTTTTTTTTTTTTTTTTTTTTGGCAATGATAAAATTTTGGCAATAAATTTTGTACTATCCTTCACTCACAAAGTGCCTCCATCAGTTACTGGCTTGTTCCTCCAAAACTGGTAATATGGGTCCCCTTAGTACAATAATGCCAGGGATATTTTCTTTTGCACAATAGAAAACTAGGGAATAATGGGATGTTTACATTGGCCCTGGAACTTTGTGCAAAGGTTCCATCCATATTCCCACTATAGCAAATGCCATTTGGAAATTTATGATGTGATGTTTCAAGCTCAGAGAGGGTAAGGGGGAATGTCCTAGACTCCTCCCTTTCAAGTAAATATAGGAGACTCACATAAATTTGCTAAAATGATAAAGGTGGCAGCCATACTGACATTTGTGTTTTGCAAAGTTTTGACAGCTCAGAATGGACAAAACACATTATGAAATTTTGCTATTGTCTCTATCAATGTTGCTCAAGGGGAAAGAGTGCTGAGCCTAAAGTCAAGAAGACTTGTGTTCAGATCCAATGTCATATATTTACTAGCTACAGAAACTTGGGCAAGTCACTTAATCACTTAGTCTCAATTTCCTCATCTGCAAAATGGAGATAACAGTATTTACCTTTCAGGGTTGTTGTGAGGATTAAATGATATAATAATTATAAAGCACTTAGCACAATCCCTGATACATATTAGCTAAAAGGAGAAACCATTTTTCCTCCTTATTTATAAAATGGTTTTCTCAATAAATCCAAAAAAGGGGGATAATTTTACTTAAAAGTTCAGAAGATTCAAACATCAGAATACCAAAATCCTACAATGGAGAATAGAGGTGGGGAAAATCCTGTCCTAAGGAAATTGGAAAAGACATTCTAATGGACAGCTCATAGCTGGAGCAGCTCACAACTGATACTGTAATACCCTGATAAAGCCTCCCTAATCCAGCTAGGCAGTGTAACTCTACTCCTACACCCAAGTCTAGGATGATTTTTGCCAAGGAACAGCAATGAGATGAGTGAATGACAGAAAGACTTGTCTTTTAATTAGTTTAGAGACCTTTGACTTGAAATTAGCCTCTCAAACTTTCCAACTTGGAGGTTCAAGATCTGGGTCTGTGGACAGATTACAGCATCCATGAACTGTTTGGGAATCAATAATTAAACAAATAAGTTGAAAAAATGAACTTTGTTGGGAATAAATTCCCAACAAAGTTCATATATATGTTTATATATGTATGAATATACACACACATATATTATGCATATGTACATGTATGTCTATGTGTGTATCTATTTCAATAAAATTACCTATCTTTGTAATTCAATATAATTTATTAAAAGCATTATTCTGAGAAAGGATCTCTAGACTTTATCTGATTGCCAAAGGAGTCTATGACACAAATATTTAAGAATCCTAACTCTTTCTTTGTAGAGTCTTTCTCCTAATAATTATGTCATTGGCTCAGAGTTCTCTCAACCAATCTGGGATCATGTCTCCCTTTGCATACTAAGCTTGGGTCTCACAGTGTTGTCAAATGGTCCCAGGTTTGGGTGGGAAAGGAATTTCAAAAATGATATTTCTCTACCCCATCTAACCTAACATCCTTCCAATGCATTCATCCTGTAATGTTTTGTATTGCTGTTCTATATGCTCATGACATAGTCTTAGTAAAACTTCACCATGAGAACACAAACCTTGCATATATTATTCCTGGTCACTTAGCTTTAGTGATACCCTTATTCTGATCCCTCATCAAATCTTGAAACTTAACATGGGCTTTTGAAAGTTTTATCAACAAAACCAAAGCTTCCTTAAATGCAAGACTGAAAAGGCTTTTACTATGGCCCCAAGGACTAACTCTAGTCTACTGCCCCCAGGAAGATGAAGTTAACTACAGCTACAGTCAGTGATCAGAAACTAAATCTTTAAAGGGATGTAAACTATACTGGTGGAGGAAATATTTGGACTGATAAAATCACAGCCACTTTTAGTACAGGAATAAGGAAGAAGTCAGTACCCATTAGTGGGCTACATACAGTAAGTGCAAAATAAGTGATTATTAAAGTAACCTGAAAGAGTCAAATGGAGGCAAAACTATTGGAATGATGGAGCCTAAGATATTCTCTTGAAAATCAACCTAGCCTACTAGTCTTTCTTCCAGTCCTTACAATGTTAGGTTCTCATATAAATAATAACCCCCAATTTTATATTTCCCCAAGCACGTTCCTCATAATAAGTCTGTGAGATAAAAAGTGCAAATGTGATCTCTATTTTACAATGAGATTTAATACAACAATTACAAACTGAGATTTAATAGCTCATAGTTAATGACTTGCTTGTACAGATTAAAATAAATGGCCCATAGGGACTAAAAATCTGGGTCTTCTGACTCCAAATCTAGTGATTTTCCCATCATATCTTGTTGCCATCAAGCATGGGGAAAAATCAAGGAAAGACAAGCATAAAGTAAAATGTGATGATGTTGTGAAATAAGGTGCTTCTGTTACCTGGAATAATCAACCTTTCAGCTGCCTCTGAGTTAGAAGCCTCTAAGTTCCCTTCCAGCTAATTTTAATTCCCTTTTAGCTCTAAAGCTATATAGCTCAATGGGTAAAATGCCAGGGCTGGAGTCATGAAAACCTGAATTCAAATCTAGCCTCAAACACTTGCTGGGTGACTCTGGGCAATTTTTTTTGTCTTTTTGCTTCACTTGCCTCATCTGTAAAATGAACTGGAAGAGGAAATGGTAAGCCACTCCAGAACCCGAAATGGTCACAAAGAGTCAGTCATGACTGAACAACAAATGAACAAAGCATAACACTGAGTTATTTCTCCAACCATAGTTGTAGAGTGGTTTTGACACCCACATTCTTCTGTCTGTCTCTTTTTGACCAAAGGCAAGTATTTGGGAGATAGCTAAATGGGTGTCGGAGTACAGTTTGTGACCACAGAAAGAAGTTAAACTAATGAACCCAATGGCTATTTGATACCAGCCTTATTAATAATTATGTCAAGCTCTAAATGAGTTAATAAGTTCTTTAGTGGTATAGCAGTAATGACAGGGACCCACAAGGATAGACTCTTACTATGTTCAATCTTTCACTAAACCCTGGTTTTATTTGCATGTCCTGGACACATCTTTCCCATGTGCCATCACTATGCCAATCTGATATCTATACCTGTCAAAGTTTTGTCATCCCATGTTCACCCTAACATTCCTACATGGCTTACCTACTCTGGCCAGTGTATATAGGCAGGAGTATCAGCTTCTGCCCACTTTCTATAGATTCAGCAAGGACACACATACACATGCCTCTCCTCCCATTTACTCTAAGCAAAGAATGAGCTTTGAGGGTCTCACCTGGCAAACTCTCCTAGATATTTTTCCCCAATTATTCTTCCTCTTTCCACCTCTCTCCTTCTTCCTCTAACATGGAAGTGATCCAAGCTCTGCTTTTTCTTAAATCTCTTTCTACTTTTCTCATTCAATAACCACTGCATCATAAACATACTCCCTTGAGCCAGACCTCACACCAAGACACCCACAATGCTCAATCACCAACTCACAGAACCTAGAGATGCTGTCTTAGAGCCCCAGGAGAGGCTAATTAATAGTTGCTGACAACTGCTTGAATTAAGTCTTCCATGCACAGAAGTCTGTTGTCCACTCAGTCTCAATTTTAATAGATGGAAACTCCAAAGAAAGAATTATTTGAGTCAGTCTGTGATTGCTCCTTAAGAACTTCTATGCATTCTTTAAAATAAGAGATAACTCAAAAACAGGCCTAACCACAACATGGAAAATTTCCAACTAGAATAACTACACCTCCCGATCAAAAGTGTATAGAGGCTGTTGGCGTATTTTCAAATATCAAGCATTCATGGTCAACCTTGATTCAAAATGCAGAGGAGGGGCATGTCTACTTACAGACATGAAGTCTGGTTTGGATGAAGGCCTGAAAACACACAGCAGGGAGCCAAAAAGGGCTGAAGGATTTATAGTATCTGAGGTTGCTTACCAGTAACCTGGGATGGATTCCTGAGGGAGTATGTGACATCTTTTCATTAGAGGTCTTTAAAAATAGGATAGAGCCTTTTCTCTCTTGAGGGGTTTATTTGTAGTCCTACTTAAAGGCAAAGAGATGGACTAGATGCTCAGAAATGTCCCTTGCATCATTTTAGACCATGAATTTTCAGGGTAAACCATGTCCAATTTGGAAGCATTTTATTTCCACTGTTTTGAAGCATAAGAGGGCAAAGAGCATTTGAAGTTTCCTTTAGGATCAGAAAAAGACTATATTTCCCCATATTCTTCTGTAACTCAGCAAAAACAGCTGAGTGGATTTTAATCAAACTTTCCAAAAAGCTTTGGGCTGAGACCAAGCATGGAAAAATTCAAGCCCAAAGGAGAAATTTCCAGAAATTTAGAAGCAAGTGAAAACAGGGGGTTATAACAGTTCATACTCCATGAAACTTTAGTATCTGCTGCCAGGAACAAAGTATATAAGATATTATTTACTGCTCAGAGCCCTGCACAGAGGCAGCATTTGGTTTTAGTGAGGTCCTGCTTTCAACCCTTCCTGCAGCTGGGCTGGGTGCTAAGGCACAGGGTAATCAGCTGGCTTGCCAAGGTGACACAATGAGTTAGTGACTCTTTCCAGATGAGACCACAAAGACCCGCTAGCCCTTTGAATGAACCAACAAGTCCCATGATTTGAGGAAAGCTTCGCACTTTTTACCTTCTCCAGTTCGAAATCTCAATTCTAATTGTTTGGTATTTGAATTTTTCCAAAGCACTGAAAAGTCATTTATTCCTAAATTTCCCAAGGGCAGATTGGAACTTTAATAATTTAGTTTCATGTGAATGATCAACCTTGTCCCTCATCAGCCTACTCTCCCTTCCTCTCATCCCCATTAATCTCTTTTCAGTTTGTAAAGGACATTATCCCAGACAATCCTGCAATGTTCCCTTGATACCCTTGAGTACCAGTCCCCATCTATCTCATCTGATTCCCAGCTGGTATCCTATAAGAAAATCTACTCTGATAACTCCAAACATTCCCATCTTTTGTTGGTGGAAAGCTGATGAAAAGCTAAATCAGATTCCTCACTCTGTCACTTAATGGTAACTTAATAGTTACTATAAATAACTTAAAGCAAAGACTATTATTAAATTTTATCATTAAATTATTAAAAATCAACAATGTTTCAATTATTAAATTTAATTATTAAATTAATAACAAGTGATAAAGTAATTATTATTGATAACTTAATAATGACTTAATGGTAATTTAGGTAAGTCACTTAAAGTTCCCTTTTTACTTTTAGGATGAGGGATAGGAGGCAAGAGGCAATGTTATACAGTGAAAAGGATGAAATTTAGAATCAAGGGATTCAATTCAAATTCTAGTTTTATAGTCAAGTACCTTCATGATCTTGGACAAGTCACATAATCCTATTAGGATTTAGCTTCCTTATTTATAAAATTAGGGATTAGACTATCAGGCTATTGAGGTCCCTTCCAACTCTAAGTTGGCAATCCTAACACTTGCTACCTCCCTCCTGGGGTTGGGAGGATTAAAATGAGTTAGTGACTGTAGAGTGCTTTGAAAGTGTAAAGTGTTATGAAAATGTCAGCTATTATTAACAATCATGCCAGAAGAAATCAGCATTATCGGTACCTCTCTCAGATCCTTCTCAAGTGCCTCTTCTCTCCACTTCCCACAAAACTCCTCCCCCACAAGACATTACTATATAAATAAATCTTTGTTGGATAAATGAATGAACTAGTCTTCTCCACTCCTTAAGCATGTGTCTGCTCTGTAACCTAAGAGGGTCATGTTACATGAGAGGGACAAATGAAAGAAAAAAAAAAGACACCCTGTAGAACAGGCTTCTTCAATGGGAACACAACACTGTCAGGGGTCCAATGGTTCATATGGTCTCAGAATTTTAGATTTGGGAGGTTTCTTAGTTGGAAGATATTGAGACTATACAGAGAGGTATCCCCTCTCTAATGACAGATAAAATTAATGGCAATGGTTTGAGTTGGATAAGATTGAAACAATTAAATAACTACTGAGCAGTCCTTTGTAGAGTTCATTTAAAAATTTTTACATGTCAGAATTAGGGAGATCTATGATTACATTGCTATAGAGAACTCTAGTGAGACAAAATTCCTCTCTCAATGGAGGCTGTTACCTTTTTTAAGACTGACATAGTCTTAGAGAGTTGCCCTAGAGGTTTGACCCCTAAATCCTGCTTCTAATATCTAATATCTAATGGACAAGTCATTTAAACACTGGTCTTCCATTTCCTTATCAAGAAAATAAGGTAGGGAATAATGTTGGGCTGGATGATATTTTTTTCCCCAAAATTTTTATTTATTTTTACTTTTAATTTATGAAACAAAACAGCATTTCCATAATAGTATAGAATATAATAAAGATAATTATCTTTATTGCACATGAAACTACTTATCTATTATGTACAACCTTTTATTCCTTTAAAATAAATAATAAAATTATCATCTAACTTTTTTTCTTGATATCCTTCCCCCTCAATAGACACCATTAGAACCAAATATGTATACTTCTAAGCTTCCTTCCAGCAGTAAATTCCTCTTAAGCAGCCAGTTTCAATGCCCACTTTATTCTACAACTTTAAGAGCACTGACTATTATCCTGCATTAGTATGACAGGGTCAAGACTGGGCTTTCATCCAGCTGTTGCACCAGTCACAGGCACTCAGGGCAGATGGGCCTGTGCTGAGAGTAGGGCTCCTTTAAAGGTCATTAGTCCCCTCCAGTTACCAACCCATTAAGATCTTTACAAAGGCTAAAACCAAAGAGAGATTTGCTTCAGATGTCTAAAAAAACAAAGACACAAGAAAACCTCTTCTTTACCCCAACAATAACTCAAGAGTACCCCACCTTTCCAGCTTTTTGTTTCTAATAAAAACAATTCTTATTGTTATAATTTTTTGGAGGATCTGGAGGAGGCTTTAATGAGCACAAAAATCTTCATTTAAACTAAGCACACGTTCCAGGCAAAACTGAAGTGTGTAAGAAGCTTTGGAAGCACTGAAGGTCAAAATGTCTTCTGAGCTATTCACTAAGTTATTATTGAAGTTAAAGCTAAGGGCCAGCTAGAGCTGTTTTTGGTGGCTCATTGTGGACAGGAATCAATACTCAAATTAAATACTCAATACAGATCAATCCACAAATCTCTGCTCAGCCAGTGTGAACTTCTCCCCTCATCTATTAACATTTTCAGGGTGTTAAGAAAGAATGATATTCTAGTAAGCTGAGACAAAAGGCCAAAAAAAGAGATGGAAAATGAAAATTGCAAATGAATCCTCCTGAAAACTGATCAGATTTTCAACATGTTTTTCTTTTTCCCTCCTAATTAAAAAAACCAAAAAAACCCCCCAAAAAATGTCAAGTTTTCTTAGCTCCATGCAAAACACAGAGATATAAACTATTACTGTTCAAAAAGACAAATTGTCAAAAGAAAATGCAGTCCAAAGCTCATCCTGCTAGAAATTGCCAAGGTGGCTGCACAGGAAGGAAGATAAAGGGGGACGTGGACTAGAAAAAAAAAAAAAAGATAAACATTGTAAACAGTAATTGCCTGGACCAAGGAACCATTAGCATATGCAGACCAAAATAAATAAAAGTGAACTGTTTACATCAATAAAACAAACTGCTTTTAAGATTTTCAGGCTACTTTTCATGGGAGCAAAAAATCTGGAAAGAAAGTATCCATTGGTTGGGGAATGGCTACATAAATGGTGGCTTGTGAATTTGTGGTAATGGTATTGTGTTGTGATAAATAATTGATGTAAGGAATTCAGAGAATGATGGGAAGATTTGTGTGAACTGATGCAGAATAAAGGGAGCAAAACCAGGGGAATATCGGTCGGTTTTCATCCTGCATTTTCAAAGAGGACCAAAATAAACAACACCAAATTAGAATCAAGTTACAATGTATCGGACTGTGGCGGATTGGACCAATATGATCTGGGAACGCTTTGCTACAGGTTGGGCACAAATAGTTCCTCTATGAACACTTGGAGTAACTTCTCTGATTTTGTACATTTCGTGTTTCTTCTGAGCTAATTCAATTCTCCTTTCCTCATGGAATATAGCATCTTCTCTGATAAAGGCACACCTTGCTGGGCGGCCCTGGGCCATTATCTCCCAAGACATGCAATCAGTTCTAAAGTTCTTAAGAGACCTCTTGAGACTGTCCTCTTCTGGTCTCATGGTGACACTGTGATTCAAAGTATGGAAATTCAAAGGAAGTTGAACTCAGATCAATGGTAATGATCCATCTTGGTCCTGGAGAAGATATAATGAAATCCATTTGCCCTTCTTTGAATGGAAAGATGGAGATTACTGGAGTCAACTGTTGAATATGTTTGTTGGGACAAATTATGCATTTGTTCAGTTAGTGTTTTTTGTTTGTTACTGAAGAAGATTCAAAAGGCTGTGTGTATGTGTTTGAAAAAAAAATGGAAAAATCAAAAGGTATCAATAAAACCGAAAAAAAGCATAAAACCCCCAAGATTTGTAGGCATTTTTGATTCTCCCCAAGACTGCCAGAATCATGATAACTTAGACTTTTCATGCTGGGATGTTCTAATGTCACCCCAATGTAAAGGATAGAAATACCACCAAATTGATGTGAAGGGCACTATCATATTCCTTGACCCTTAGGCCCAGGTCATTTGCCTGGGGACAGTTTGCATTTTTGATAAAAGGTGGGTGGCACCTTTTATTGCTGAAATCTTTGCTAGCTTCGGTGCCCAAGTGCCCTACCTGACCTGGGAGATCACCAGACTCCTGTTCAAATATAACGATTTGATAACTCCCCAAAGAGTTGATTGCTCTTTGGATGTCTGAGGGCAAAGTCTGGGAAGTGACAATATGGCTTATTAGATAGATTCACCAGTGAAAAGGCAATGCTAGAAAATATATTTTATTTTGCATATGAAACTGCAGATATCTTTTATATATTGCTTGCTTTTTCATTTTAAGTATATAAGTTCAGGCTGTAGCTTTCAAAGCTGTTCTGCTTTTTTTTGACCTTCTTTGTGTTCTCTTCCCTGAAATATAATTTTTCCATTAAATGAGAACAGAACTGGGTTTCAAATGATGTTGCAATTATGCAAAATGCCTGTTGCCTTCTGATTAAGGAACTAGGGTTTCATAACTTATGCTTTGGGATCAATTAATGGGTCTAGATCATGTAAAATCACATTTTGGAGAAAGCAGAAGGTAAGAAATAGATGTTAGAATGCTGGAAGTTGGTAATAAAACTAATTATATTTTATTCTGTTTTTTTCAGGTTTTATTGATATCTTTTGATTTTTACATTTTTTTATTTTCAAACATATATACATACACAAATACTTTTGAATCTTCCTCTGTAACAAAGAAAAACACTAACTGAACAATGTGTGTTCTGCTCCAACAACATATTCAACAGTTGGCTCCAATAGATTCTACCTTTCCATTTAGAGACTGGAGAACTTGGGGGCTACATGCAGCATGTGGGCTGCATGTTGGAAATCTCTGTTTTAAAAGACTTCACAAGTCCATGTAAACCTTCAAAATAAGTGAATGATCTGAACTTTTTACTATATTAGATCTGTTTGTTTAGGGAAAACATATTATTCAATATAATTTGTATGACTTCTATTAATTTGATTGTGAACTTTTCTTCTATCCACAGACCCCAAAGTTAATTTCTTTTTTATTCTTTTAATTTGTGTTTGATGTTATTTTTTATATATAAGTCATGTATTCCTTTGGAACCTACATTGGTATATAAAGAGGGGTGTTGATCTAGATCTAATTTCCTAAATTAGACAGATAAGATTTCAATAGGCAATTAATCAATAAGCATTTATTAATCATCTACTATGGTAGCAGGCTGTGCAATCTATACAAGTGGATTGTAGATAAGCTGATCTTGATATTTTATGCATTTTGTAGTTAAGTGGAGTGAGATGTCACTTCCTATTATTGCTTTTGCGTTTTGTTATTATTACATAAAATGTTGAATTTTAAGGGTTTATTTTGTAGCCAGCAAGTCTGCTGAAGCTAAAATTGTCTATAAGAAAACCATTGTTATCAGTAAATAGGGATAGTTTTATCTTTTTTACTTGTTTTTTATTCCTTTAATTCCTTTCACTTGTCTTATTGCTGTTACTAATTAATTATAGAGGGGAGAGTGGGCATCCTTGCCCACAATGGTTTGAATGTATTTTTTTGCATAAGGTGGTTGCTTTTCATTTTAGATATATGCTTTTTATTATATTAAAAATTCCTTTTTGCTTATATTTTGTAGGGATTTTAGCATAAAAGAGTGTTAAACTTTGTAATAAAGGCTTTTCCTCCATCAACTGAGATGATCACATGACTTGGATATTTTGGTTTTTAATATAAGTGATTACGTTGACTATTTCCCTAATATTGAGCCATGATTTAAAATACTACTTGATTATAATGAATGATTTCTTGTATAAGTTGTTGTCTATTTGACAGGAAAATCTTAAAAAATTTTTAAGTCAATGTTCACTAATGATGTTGGCTTATAGTTTTTTTCCCCTTTCCTTGGTTTAGATATTAGGACTATGTTTGTCTCATAAAAGGAATATGAGAGGATTTTTTTCACTTCTTGAGAATAACCTGAAGAGTGATTATTTACCATCCTTTAAAAATTTGATAGAATTCTCCTGTGAATCCATCAAAACTGAGAATTTCTTTCCTTTGGTAACTCCTTTATAACCATATTTATTTCCTTTGCTAGGACTGGATAATTTAAGATCTCTATCTAGTCTTCTGATGGTTTGGATCATTTTTGCTTTTGAAAGTGTTCCTTTATTTACTTTATATTTAAACTGAAATTTGAGGGGCATGAAGAAAATAGCAAAATGCTTCAAGATTGGATAATTTAAGATCTCTAGCCATTTGGTAATTTGGATAGTTTCTGGTTTTGAATGTATTCTTTTATTTACTTTGTATTTAAACTAATATTTGAGGGGCATGAAGAAAACAGCAAAATGTTTCAATTAAAAAATACTGCAGTTACAATGCAGAAAAATAATAGCAGTGGAGTTGTTTAGTAATTCAGATAAAAAGATAAGAAAAAAGGTCAAGAACTAAAGTCACAACTTTACATTTCTATATAGCAGTTCACAAGGAAACAAAATAAACTTGACATTATAACCCAAGAGAGCAAATGGGATCTCACAGTGATCACTGAGATTGGTGGGATAATACTTGTAATTGGACCATGACAATAGAAGAGTATATTTTATCAGGACAAAATAGATAGACTAGAATACAAGGTAAGCAAATAGATCTCCTCTTCAAGAAAACATTCATGGAAGTCCTTAAACATGATGGGCAGAAAACACATGAATGAGTATATTTAAAAAGGTGAGTTGAAACAGAAGCTATGAAAGCCACTAGGTTACAGTTTTGTCCTCTGAAGCAACAGGGATTTTATGATTTTTCACAAGCAATAGTGAGTCATAAGGCTTGTTCTACAAATTTCCTACTTGCTTCAGAAGTCATCCTCTCACTTACCTGGTCATGGTCTACCTTTTTCTAATTCCCTTCTCATTCAGCACATCCTTTCATCAGTTTTTCAGTTTCTCCATTTCTAGGACCCAGTTTCTCAGAGTATTTCTGGTTGGGTTGCACTTGTTTGTTTTTCAATCTCCCTCTTGATCAGATGATTGTCTTCTGGAACCTTATAGAATTCTATGTCCATGCATGTTTTCTCATGTATATGTGAATAGAGGCCAACTCTTGGAGACAACAGACTGAGTCAGGAAAGAAGAGAGAGTTGTTTTGTTTTCTGGAGATGGGCCAGAAATGGGGAAGAACCAAATGATATTGAAGGAAGGTGATCTTTTCTGATGTATTTAATAGTTTTAGACTGGATGTTACAGGGAATAAAGCTGAGCTTTGGGGAGAAGGGATGCAGGAAGATATTTGAAGACCATTGTTAATATATTGCATCATCACTGCATTCAGAAGCATATGAGAAGACTGGAACCATTCTAAAACTCAAGATTAAAATCCTCTCAAAGGTGACTCCGCCAGCTTGAAGCAAACAACGTGCTATACTTTGTACTAACTGGCAGGCTTGGAGTCTTTAGAAATCACCTAGCCCTGCTTCTGTATGTTTCAGATGAGGAAATTGAGGTCTTCCGTGGTGAAATTACTTGTCCAAAGACATATGGCTGCCTCCAGACATGGCAGCTACTCACAGCTAAATTTTTTTTAAAATTCTAAAGTAAAACATGTATTCAATTTTGATCTCAAGTGTTTTCAGCATATTTTGGAGAACTCTAATCCCTATTAAGACTTAAAGCTAGTGCCTGACTAAACTTTGGAATTTGGAGACAGAGAGCTCAAATAAATAAAAATTTTAGATACTCTCCAAGCTTCATTAATCAATAGCTCTAATCTTATTCCTTTCCCTTTCTAACCATCTTCTCCAATCCTTATCCTTCCTTTTTATCAGAGTTGCTTAAAAAAAAAAAAAAAAAAAAAAAAAAAAAAAAAAACAATCAAAGTGATTGGGCTGAATTTCACCTCCTGGTGGTTAAAAAGAATACTTCCTGAGGAGAGAAATAGGAACTAGACAAGCAGTTTAGTATAGTAATTTATAGTATCAAAAGACCTAGTTTTACTCTAAGACAGTAGTTCCTAACCTTGACTATTTAATGGGAGTCTGGTGAACTTTGGACTCCTTAACAGAATAATGTTTTTAATTCATTGAAGGAATGCTTAATTTTAGTTGGAGGTTAGTAAAAATAAAGATATTTTCTCCCCATCCCCATTCAAGTTCATGGACCCTCTGATATATATCCAAAGGGATCTGTGGCTTGGGAGGAATAAACAATTATTTATATAATAATGTGATGGAAGGATTCAGGAAAGTCCCCAACTTCAGAGACTGAGGACTGAGGTATCTGAAATTGCTCAGACTTCAATTCAATCTATCAAATATGTTCAGGGATGCTAGTGTTAAAGTATCCCCTCATATTACTCTCTTCAGGGGCTCTGCCAGGCTCCAAAGCTGTTAGTCATATAGAATATATGTTGTCCCCTTCTTCATTCACTAACCTATGATTTGATAATGCTTTTATTGGCACAATATCTAAAATGTTGTAGAGGAGGATGCTAGCTATCTTTACCTAAATTGTAAAGATTGAAAGATTGGCCAAAATTGAAAATCAGATCTTTGATGTGAAGATATAGTGCATCAACAATCTAAAAGGAGTCAGAAAAGGGTTTTTTAATGTTAAAAAAGAAAATGTTTAGCATCCTATAACAACTGACAAAGAAAGTTGACAAACAGGAAGAAAGCTCCCAGAAAATGAGAACAACACAGTAAGAAGATGTTCAGGGAAGTATTTGGACCTATTTTTGCATTCACAACTGACAGGTACTGACAGTCAATGGCATAAAATCTCTATTGGTAGTTGACTCTCAAATGAGTCTCTGATTTTATCAATTAAGAAATTCTCTTTAATGATTCAAATCACACCTCAAGTAGGTCTTCCTGTCCATTTTCTGTGACTCTTGTCCATGTCTTCCCATAAAGTCACTAGAGATCAGTTCATTCAAGATGCTAGAAATGAGGAAAACTTAGGCCCAAACTTGCAAAATATCTCACAAATTAAATGGCAGTGAAGCCACTTGAGTTTAGTCTTCTGATTCAAGTTGAAATTTATCATTTTTACAATGCAAAAATCTGAGGCATAGAAAGATTAAGTAAATAAGCCTTCCCAATATAATCAGGGATGAATACTATTCAATATAGTATTAGAAATGTTAGCTTTAGAAATAAGAAAAGAAAAAGAAATCAAATGAATAAGAATAGGCAATAAGAAAACAAAACTACTATTATTTGCAGATGATATGATGGTATACTCAGAAAACCCTAGAACATCAACTAAAAAACTCCTTGAAATAATTAACAATTTTAGCATAGCTGCAGGATACATAATAAACCTACATAAATAATCAGCATTTCTATATATCATCTATATATGAGATAGAAAGAGAAATTCCATCTTAAATAATTGTAGACAGTATAAAATATTTGGGAGGCAAAATTCATCTAGAAAAACAAAAGGTCAAAAATATCAAGGGAATTAATGAAAAAAAACCCAAAGGAAGGTGGCCAAACAATATCAGATCTCAAATTATACTAATAAAGTAGTAACTATTAAAATATCTGGTAATGGATAAGAAATAGAATGCTAGGTGAGTGGAATTGATTAAGTACACAAGACAAAATAGAAAATGACAAAAGTAACCTACTTTTTGATAAATTGAAAGACTCCAGTTTTTTTAGGATAAGAACTCACTATTTGACAAAAACTGCTGGGAAAAAGTGGAAAACAATAGGATACAAACTAGATGTAGACCTACATCTCACATAGTATACTAGGATAAATCTAAATGGGTGGCTGATTTAGACATAAAGGATGACACCATAAGTAAATTAGAAGAGCCAGGAATAATCTGTCAGATCTACAGAAAGGGGGGGGGATTTATAATTAAAAGAGATAAAGATGAAAATTAGACAATTTTGATTATATTGGTTAAAAAGCTTTTGCACAAACAAAATCAATGCAATGAAGATTAGAAAAAAAAGCATAAGGCTGAGAAACAATAATTATATTAGTATTTCTAAAAGCTTCATTTCTCAAAGCCAAATTTTAAGAATACTAGCCATTCTCTAAAAAATAAATAAATGATCAAACAATATGAACAGATAATTTTCAGATAAAAAAATCAAAGGTATCTATAGGGATATGAAGAAGTGCTCTAAATCACTTTTGATTAGAAAAATTCAAATTAAAATAGCTCTGAAATACCACTTCATACCCATCAGATTAGCTAATATGACAAAAAGGAAAGTAATAAATATTGGAGAGAATTTGGGAAAACTGGGCTCCTAATGTACTACTGATGGAGTTGTGAACAAATCCAATCACTCTGGAGAGCAATTTGGAACTAAATCTAAATGGCAACCAAATTCTGCTTACCCTTTGACCCAGCAATACTACTAATAGGTCTATATCCAAAGAAATCATAAAAATGGGGGAAAGACCTATATGTGTAAAAATATCCATGGCAGCCTGTTGGAATCTTTACAAACTGTTAAGCCATTAGAGTTGATAGAGACAATAATTATCTAATTTGTCATGGTTCAATGATTGATTTGACCTTGGAAGGAGATGTTTTGCGGTGGAACTTGAAAAAAGGTACTAAGTACAACTGATAGACAATAATGCTTGTGTTCATACCTCCCTTGAAGTTCTTAGGGCCAGAGAGCACTCTGGGAGATAATCCAGAATCCCATTCCCTCCAGAAGGAGGAGTTAACCTTTGGGAGATCAAACGAGGAAGCTTATATGGAGGAAGCTCTTAGAGCTTGGAGGGAATTTCTCCAGAACATTGACTGGTGTCGGAGAGGAGCACTCTGGGAGGAAGCCCACAAGCCTTATCTTCGAGGCAAGAGAGATTCATTGCATCTTCCACCTTGGTGCTGGCTGGAGGCTGAAGAAAGCAGAGGCAGAAGCCAAGGACAAAACTGCAAGAGCTTTTGGAACCAAGCAGAGAGATAGGCCTCTAAGCTAACCGGGCTATATTGAAGGACACAATAAAAGATCTGAACTTTTATCAGCTGGCTGCGATTTTGGAGTGATTATTTACTTGTAACTGAAACTAAGGCTGCCTCCAGAAAACCTCCCTGAGAAACCTGCTTTCTCCCCCAGAGAGAACTATTATTATTATTTTAAAGAAGAAAAAACACCAACAGCAGCCCTTTTTGTGATGACAAAATATTGAAAATTGAGGGGATGCTCATCAGTTGTGGAATGGCTGAATAAGATGTGGTCTCTTGTATGTATGGTGTGCAATGTGATACTATTATGCAAAAAGAAATAATAAACAGGCAGATTTCAGAAAAACTTAGAAATATTTCTATGAACTGATACAAAGTGAAATGAACAGAAACCAAGAAAACATTAGCAACATTGTGTGATGATTAACTGATTGACTCAACTTTTCTCAATGATCCAAAACAAGTACAAAGGACTGAGGAAGGATAACAAACTGATGGACTCTGAATGCAGACTGAAGCATATTTTTTCATTTGCTTTATAGTTTTCCTCATGTTTTTTCCCCCTTTTGATCTGTTTCATCTTTGACAACTGTGACGAATATGGAAATATCTTTTACATGATTAGACATATATAAACTATATCAAACTGTCTACTTTCTTTGGAAGAGGGAAGGGAAGGGGAGAGGAGGGAGGCAGATTGGAAGAAAAACCTGGAATTCAAAATCGTGTAAAAATGAATGCTAAAAAATTTTTTTACACGTATCTAGGGAAAAATAAAATACTATTAACAGAAAAATAAAAAAAAAAGAGGAAGAGGAAGAAGAGGAAGAAAAGGAAGAGAAAGAGGAAGAAGAAGAACAAGAAGAAGGAAGATTAAGTAATTTTCCAAGGTAACAGCTAGGCAGCATCTGAAAACCCTATCCTTTGTGCCATATTGCCTCCTAAAGGCAAGTTTCTGAAGTCATTCTGAACTGAACAGAAGAAGAAACTATGATTCTAAAAGAAAGATTCTGAAAATTATAGAAGGTAAGGTAATCAAATCTCCAAACAACTAACCACTAAGGAAGGAATGAAGGAAAGAAGAAAGAAAGGAAGGAAGGAAGGAAGGAAGGAAGAAAAGAAGGAAAGAAGGAGGGAGGGAGACAGGAAGGAACAAAGGAGGGAGGAAAGAAGGAAGGAAGGAAGGAAAGGAGGGAGAGAGGGAGGGAGGCAGGAAGAAAAAAGAAATAATATAGTTTGTGCTTAAACTTAATGTCATCTAATATTTCTTCTTTTTGTGGAGGAAGAAATAAATTTAAAATATGATCAAGCAGTCCAGAAAAGTTGTCAACTATGACAATGTCCTTTTAATAGGATTTCTAATTTATGTTAGATGCCAACTGAGTAATTTTAATACTGAATTTGCAGAAGATTAGCAGCTAAACCAAAAAGAGAGATTTCAAAGTCTACAGCTGTTAATTTTCAATTTTCAATAAAT
Organism: Sarcophilus harrisii; assembly: GCF_902635505.1. NCBI lineage: Eukaryota > Metazoa > Chordata > Mammalia > Dasyuromorphia > Dasyuridae > Sarcophilus > Sarcophilus harrisii. The sequence goes on along the minus strand of NC_045426.1, from coordinate 134,369,906 downwards.
TTTCTTTTTAATCAGTGTTTAAAGAATATGTTACTGTCCATCCTTAAGGAACTTATTCTTAAGAAAAGAAGATGCTCTCACCCTATAATAGTCTAAAGAAAAATACCTCTTGCTACTTTAATAAACACACAAAAAAGGATCTCCTTTAGAGATTTATGGATAAATTTTAGAAGATCCATAAACTTGGACAATATCTTTATTTTCAGTCACTTTTATCTTATATTTCCATTGAATTTTGACTTTAAAAAATAAAACATTCTTCTGAAAAGGGTTCTATTGGCTTCACTGGATTTACCAAAGGCAGCCATGGCACAAAAAAGATTAAGAACTCTTACACACACACACACACACACACACACACACACACACACACACACACGAGTTTAGAACTCTTAATCTGCTTTAAGAAAAGTGTGTGCTGTCTGCATCCAGAGAAATAACTGATAAATAAATGTATAGGATGATTTTACATATATATATGTATATATTTGTACCTAATGGTAAGCAACTCTATGATGGGAGGGAAGGAAGAAAAAAGATTATACATGATACTGCAAATCTATTATATCAAACTTATTATTAATATTAAATATATAATCAAATTATCACATAAATTTTTTTCTCTTTTTTTTATTCCTCTCCTTGCCTTAGAGATTAGATAAATTATATGTGTATATGTATATTTTCTTGCTTTTCAAAGTGGAAATCCTATTCTGGAGGTGGTTTTACTTAAGAAAATGATGGAGAAAATGTTAATAATTCAGGTTAAACTTAGACATGTATCACAGATACTTATTCTTTCTGGAGAACTATCAGTATACTACCAGCTATAGGCTGTTTTATTTAACCTGATAAAAAACAGAAAATGGCTTTATACCAGAAATAGTTAAGATAATTCTCCTTCTCCTATGCAGAAGACATCAGACAATCTTCCCTTTTGGACCTGACACTTAGTAGACACTTAATAAATGTGAGTCCCATATTCCTTTTAAACATGACCACATAAGAGTATCCAAAAAAGGCATATATCTAGGTTGCTTCTTGGTACATACACTTTGTTCTCTATTGTCCCTATCTTTTGGATGAAAGTCCTTTGGGATGATTTATGTGGTCCATGGAGCCCTCTTCAAGTCTAAGTGAGTATTGGGGTACCTGGCTCTTCTTCCACCTGCTCTTGCTAAGATTTTGAATTCCTTTGCTGCCTTTGCTAGCTTTTGGCTTAGTCCATGTGGTTTCTATTAAAGGCAACATGTCTCCTAGAGGCATCTGCTTTTCTAGGGAGGTTTTATGGATTCCCAGCTGACATCTCCTTGTAACCCAACACCTCTGTGTCTTTGCACCTTTGGGAGACTGTGGGTAAGTCAACTGCTCCAGAGCAGGTGCCCTACTTTATCATTAATGAGGAAAAATTCAACAATCATCAAATACTGAAGCTGGAAATTTAAGTCAGCAATCAAAATGAACAAAGAATTTTTAGAACCAGTGTAAGGAAAATTCACATTTGGTTTTGAGAGTTCATATCTTATCTGGGAGAAAATATGAGACAATACTCATATTACTGTGAGTTAACATAAGGAAAGCACTATTAAAATAGCACTTTAAATATAAATAAATATGAATGGTACTATAAATAGCTGTTATTGCTGCTGCCATTATACACTTTTGGAACATACTGAGATATATCTTCAATAAACAAAAGGGCCAGAAAAGACAATGACTGGCATCATATTACATACAGTATAAAGATAGCAAGAAATAGTTAAGTCCTGTGTAAAATGAGAGGGGATATGCCACAGGTTTTCTGAGGTCCCTTCTAACTAATATTCTTAGCGTACAAGAAATACTTCATATTTATATTCATATTTATTTATATTTAAAGTGCTATTTTAGTAATGCTTTAGGTTTACAAAGTGCTTTCTTTAAAAAAATACTTTTACTTGGCTGTGCATATCTGATTTAAGAATTTAATGTTTCATTTTTCTTTATATAAAGGGAATAAATAAATGGGAAGGATACTTTGTAATTATAACTTTTTTTTTTTTTTTTTTTTTTTTTTTTTTTTTTTTTTTTGCTGAGGCAATTGGGGTTAAGTGACTTGCCCAGAGTCATAAAGCTAGGAAATGCTAAGTGTCTGAGGTCAAATTTGAACTCAGGTCCTCCTGAATTTAGGGTTGGTTCTCTATCCACTGCACCACCTAGCTGCCCTGTGATCACAACTTCTATTTCCCAAATAAATATATTATGCTTTTTTAAAATTTGGTAATCTTCTTACAGCCTGCTATCTCATCTTGATTTTTTCCCCACTGATTTACTCTTTCACCTTTAAATTAACCACTAATTACAGAGGAACAAGGGCACTGTCATTTTTTTGAAGTAAAATAAAAATTATGACTGCCTCTGATTAGTGGTTCAAACTGAGGGAGCAATATGACTTCTAGCCTGTATTCTCCAGCAGATTACTTCTTCTCATCCTTGCCCTCTTAGTGATCTTCAGTCTCTCCTTGCTTCTCCCCAACAAAAGTTTCTCACTTGATTCATTTTTTCTTCTACCTAATATCCTGTATTATCCACCTTCCTTTCATCAATAAACTCAAGAAGGCTACCCTTAACAAGTGTCTCCTTTTTCTTTCTTCTCACTCTCAATTCTCAGCAATTTGGCTTCTGAGATCATCATTCATAGACTATTTCTATGCTAATATTTTCCAGCAGTAATCTTTCTTCTACCTCCTGTACATCTCAAAATGGATCTCTTGCATATATGTCTCAAACTCAACATATCCAAAATGGAACTCATTATTTCCCTCTCAAACCTCCTTCCTAAAGTCCCCATTACTATTGAAGGATCAATCTACCATCTTTAATTCTTCCCTCATTCTCACTTACTCCCCCAATCTACTAAACTGTTGCCAAATCCTGCCTCTTTTACCCTTCTCTTTTCACACTGCTGCCCACTCTAATGCATCCTCAATATAACATGGCTGGTCTATTGCAAATACTTCATCTCTTCTGGCTGTAATCCACCTTACATTCAGCAACCAAAGTCAATTTTTAAAACTGCTACTCTTCTATTTAATTAAATTTAGTCTCTATTACTTCAATCATCAAATATAAAATCTTCTGTTTATTTTTTTAAAGCCATTTGTAACCTGCCTCCTTCCTACCTTTTCAGTCTTATTACACCTTGTGAGGCACATTGTGATCTAATGACACTGGCATCTTTGATGTTTCCCAAACACACCACCAGCTCCCTAGCTGGAACTTTGCAAAGGCAATCTCCAATGTCTAGAATTCTGTCCTTCCTAATCTCTACTTCCCTGCTTCCTTCAAATTTCAGTTAATTTCCTACTTTTGGCCAAAAACCTTTTCCAATCCTCCTTAATCTGAGGGCCTTCCCTTGGGGATTATTTCAGTTTAATTTGTATGCATCTTGTTTGTACACAGGTGTTTGCATGCTATCCCTCCCATTAAACTGTAAACTCTTGCTTGTTTCATTTTATTTGCCTTTCTTTGTGTCCCTGGTGCTTAGTGCAGTGTCTGACTTAATAAGTGCTTAATAAATTTTTGTTGACTGATTGGACATGCTGGCTAGAGAGATCACTGGATTTGGAATCAGTGAGAAATGGGTTAGAATCCCACTTCAATTACTTGTGAGCTAGAGATGTTTTCCTGGAAAGGTCACTTTTAAACTTTTTGAGCTTCATTTTACTCATTTGTTGAATTGGGATAAAAAGAACACCTATATTAAAAAAAAAACATTTTTTTCCCAATTAACACAATCTATTTTCTCTCCTTCCCATCTTTTATTCCCTTTACACAAAGAAAAATGAAAAATAAAATACTGGAAGCAGTTTTTTTTTATGTCTCATTCTGCACCAAGTTCATCATCTGCTTTTTGAAAGGTAGCATGCTTCGTCATTGATTCACTATAGTCTTCAGTCATGTCTGATTCTTTGTGATTCTACAGACCAGAACATGACAATGCTCTCCATGGAGTTTTCTTGCCAAAGATACTGGAATAATTTGTCATTTTTTTTCCTTGAGTCGATTAAGGCAAAGATTAAGTGACTTTCCCAAGTTATCAAAAAACCATATGTCTTCGAAAGTCCTACCTTTTGGAAAGATTAAGTTAGAAAAAAATGAAGACATCATGATGCACATCTCAGCCTGGTTACACACTTCAGCTGCTGGACCCCTTCAAATCTTCATATGTAATATTTCTGATATTTTCCTTTTGTTTTTAAAAGCCTAAATTATTATTTTGTTCAATTTCATTTAATCCAATTTCATAAATATTTATCTAGAAACTACTGTATGCTTAGTATTATTTTAGGTACAATAAAAGATATAAAGGAAAAATAGACAGTACCCAATTTCTCTATGAATTATTTTCACTTGTTGAAATTTGGGACTCATTTTCCTATAAAAACAATTTTTGAAATGGTGGTTAGTTTTCCATCCCAGCCCACAAATGCCTGTTTAACCCATAATGTAGTTGAACTATAGTATTACTACAGCTATGTTATGGGTTAAATAGATTTTTGTGGGTTGGCTCAGGACCTTAACTACCATTTATGGCATTGTTTTTTATGGGAAAATGGGTTCTGTGGGTTCATGATGAGAAAGGATCATGGTGACACAAGAAAAATGTTTTTCCATTTCTTTCTTTCTTCTGTGTCATATTTTCTCCCTTCTCCTCATACCACATTCCCAAACTATAATAGAAAAGATGAAAAGGCCATTGTTTTACCTGTTTCAAGATACAGATTTTCTTACCCTTTAAGCTCCCTTAAATCCCTGATGTAAGGAGGATTCTTGTTTCCTTTAAGATTAGAAAGCTCTTTTTGGGGGTTATTCAGGGAGCAAATGATAATAGTACTCTCTTCGATGGCTGGCCCCTGGCTATGGCTTCTAATACCTCTTTCTCTTACAACACTCTCCCACCAACAAGCCTATGGCACATGTCTGAGTGTCTCCAGTATGAAGCCTTTCACTTGTTGGCTCAAGCTTCCCTAACAGACAACAGGCAGGAATGGAGCATATTGGAGGTATAGTGGGATGAAGCTGGGGAGGAAAAGAATGGTGCTGATATTATATAGACAGGGAGAAGAAATAATACTCCCAAGGACAGTCATCATTCTGACCTGATAATGGCACTCTCCTACTTTTAATAACAAGATAGAACATACTAGTACAGAAGGTCCTTTCCATTCCTATGTGGTCCAAATAGCTCCTATCTCTTCAGGTCTTTTCAGGGCTTTCCAATTATTGTCTTTCTCTATAGAGAAACCAAGTACTAAAGACATCACCAAATCTTTCACAGCCTCTTCTCCCTTCCCCATGGCTGTCCTGAAGCCTTCTTTCAAATGCTACTCCTAAATGACATGTCTTTTTCACCATGGGGGCTGATAGAAATCTGTCTCAATGGTTATGTTTTAGCTTCTGACCTAGATGACTACTAATTGAGACTACTTTCATGTGTCTACAACAGGAGTTTTTTTTTATTATACTTTTTAAGTCATGGATCCCTTCGGCTGTCTGGTAAAGTCCACATATGTCACCTCAAATAATGTCTGTTGCCTATATTCATCATTGAAAAAAATATAGATAGGTTAGTGAAAAAAAATAAACATTTTCCCAACCAAATTCACAGACTCCATGCAACTATTGACAGTCAGGACTCCAATTTTAAGAATTTTAAGAATTCATATTAGTATATTACTGTCATAGCACATTTGGGAAAGATCTTCGCACAACATTGTTTGGTCTATAGGAATCTCAACAGGAGGAAAGAAAAGAGATATATCAATCCTCACATTTAGGAATAAAGTAAAATGAGGTTGTGCAAATTGTATTTAGATTATGTTATAAGTAGTAAGAGTCTGGTTTGGAGCCAAAGGATATGTGTGTCTGTGTACACTTATATGTTCATGTGTGCATATCACAGGGTACAACTTTAATATTTTAGTATTAACAAAAGCAGAGTTTTGTAGAGTTCTATAAATAAAGTAGGCAATGGCTACCAGGGAACTAATTTTAACATTTAGTAAAGTTCTCAAAATCTGAATGTGTCATAGCTGTCCTTGAATGGATCCTTTGATTAAGAAAAATGCTTAGCAATAAGTTGTATGTAACTTGACATTTTCTTCATTATAAACCCTTTTTGAAAAGATTACTTACATTTTGGTTTTGAATATGTTTGTGTGTACATATCAGAGTTATACCATTTTAATATTTTAGCATTAACAAAAACAAAGTTTGGTAGACTCCGTTGACATGTATGAGATGGAGAAGAGAGAAATATATATATATATATATATATGTTATGTATACTTATATATTTAATCTGTTATTGTTATTCAGTTATTCAGTGGATTAAGGCAGAGATTAAATGGCTTGCCCAAGGTCACACAGCTAATGAGTATCTGAGGTCGGATTTGAATCATTATCTTCCTGAGCCAAGCCAATGCTCTATCCACTGAGTCACTCAGCCGCCTCCATGTACATATATAGAATACATACACACAATGCAAACATATACATACATATGTATACATAAGGTCACACATGTTTTTATTTGTAAGTAGATGAATAAATATATGGATATTCATCATGCATGACTTTGGCCAAATGGTTTTCACTTAATGTAGTAAAGGCTAGTAAGAAGAATTGGCTGGGCATCCTCCTTAAAATGGACATTTTGGGAGGAACCAGCCAATCAGAAACAGAGACTACAGGGTGGACAGTGCATCCTTGCATAATGCTACAGACTATTAATTTAGTTACAGGAAATAAATAAATAAATACTTAATTTGTAAACATAACAAAATATTAGCTAACCTCCAGAGAAGTTTCTCATGGAATGATACAAGGATAGGTCATTGATCCCTTTTCTGACCAACATTTTTATTTTGGCCTAAGGCATAGATGGAATGCTTAAATTTAGAGATGACATGGAGAAGCTGGAAAGTATAGTTAACAAGATCAAAGACAGAATTGGGATTCAAAAACATCTCACCAAGATGGAATAAAATAACATTTAATAAGGAGAAAATTTATAACTCTGCTCATGGTTCAAAAAATTAATAATATTAGCATAGAATATAGAAAAATATAGCCAGAAAACAATTTAATACAGTAGCCAGAGGATACATTAATCAAAGGGATATGATAGCTCTGTTCTGCAATAAATTGGCCATCATTAAGTTCTCTTACAGAGGCCACATTTCAAGAGAACCAAGCTAAATAGACATATCCAAAAGGAAGGAGTCTAGCGCAGTGAGAGGCCTGGGAAGCATGTCACAGAAAGATTGTTTGAATTGTACTAGGAATGTTTAGACTGGAGGAAGCAGGGAAGACAGAAGGGGGAAGTGAAAGCTGTCTTCAAGTATTTGAAAGGCTGTCACATTAAACTTGTTTTACTTGGCAGTGGAGGGCAGATGGAGGAGCAACGTGTGGAAATTGTAGGGAAGCAGATTTCAACTAGATAAGGAAAAAAAAATTAACTTCCTAACTGTTGAGAGCTGTCCAAAAGTGGGATGAGACTTTGGAAGGTAGTATATATTCACCATTCCTGTAGATCTTTAAGAGGCTACATCACTATTTCCTGAGGCTAGCATACAGAGGATTCTTGCTCAGACAGAGGACGAACTCATAAATTCTGCAGTTCCTTCTAACTCTGAGATTCTAAAGTAGCCAATGGCTACCAGGGAACTAATTTTAATACTTATTAAATTTTTCAAAGTTTGAATGTGCCATAGTTGTCCTTGATTAGATTCTTTGATTTAAAAAAAAAAGGCTTGCCAATAAGTTGTATGTAACTTGCTATTTTCTTCATTATAAAACCTTTTTGAAAAGATTATTTACAGTTTTGGTTTTGAGTATCATTAAATGATTCCATATATTTAGATAGGGGAACATTTAAGTCATCTTACTTAAGACTTCTACAAATTGGCCAAAACAAATACTGATGTGTATTTTGCAATGCTATCAATATACATATATATATATATATATTTGCTTTATAATAGAGTTCATATTTGGATTCTTTGCTCAGGCATTCAAAACACAATATAAGTAATATGATGTATTTTGCATATCTATCAATCAACATTTTTAAAGTATCTACTATATGTCTAGAACTGTGCTAAGTACTGGAAATCTAATTGGGAGAAAACATGCAAACAAATGTATACAAAGCAGGCTCTATTCAGGATAAATATAAAATAATTAAGATATATAGATATAATATACATATATATTTATGTAAGCTGATAAGCCATATGATAATATGAATATTATATATAAGTACATATTATTTTTTCCTTCAACCATGTTAGCTTCTGAAGTGAAGATTTTCTATAAATATGTGTTTATACATGTATATGGATATATATTATCAGTGCTTCAAAGATTCATGGTTTCTTCAGTACTTGCATAACTGGGTAAATCATTAGTGAGTGGAAGAGGGATTTATATAATGTCTTGTATTTCATCCTGGTGCTGAGGTGACTGAGACAGAGTCAACAATGAAGGATTCTATTTTTGGAAGGTAAGTGTAGCTGAAGCTCAGAAGGCTCATCTCCAGAAAGCTGGCCCCCCACTGGTGAACTGGAGGTGCAGATGGGGATGCATTAAACCCTGAGAACTATTTTCTAAGATACAGAGGAGAAATTATAGCTTCTTAAAGTAGTGATTGCATATGTCAGGCTGTTATAACAAAGTAAAAAGATGATTGAAATTGTGTTTGTGCATGGGAAAATAAGAGAAAAAAAGGTTGGTAAAGGAGATAGAGATGGTTATAATCTAACAGATAGTGCCAAATAGTGAATGAGCTCTAGGCAGTATAGACTTTAAGCTACCATAATTGAATAATGTCCACATTCTCATAGTATATGAAAATAAAGTCACTTTAGCATCATGTTTAATGGAGCTTGCTGAGAAAACACACATTTAGGATCCAAGTTATTTAACTATGGAGATCACTGAGCCATACCATCCAAAATAAGGGATATTGGCCTTTTATGTGTTACAATTCAGGGAAATAATCAGAACTTAGAAGAAGTCAGACATTGAAGATAACCATGGAAACTCTGTCTAGCAATCTTACCATTTAAAAAACAAAAAAATCAAACCTCTTTGGCTACTGCTAGTACAGCATGCAAGAAAGCAAAGGACTATGACATATGACTTCTGACATTCTTACCTGTTCACCTGTTATCATTCTACTAATTCACAGTTGGTGGATGGGACGGGGAAGAAGGCATCCTTGACAGTCACCTTCCCTTCTTAAATCTTCATTTTTATGAGGGAAATTGTGCAAGAGATTCTTTAAAGTCTAGCCTATTCCATCAGTCTCTACAGAGCAGGCCTCTGTGTAAGAAGTTTTTTGACTCTGTGTCAACTGGCACAAACTTGTACTGAGTAAACATGGCTCTGGGAATGCAGAAGAGGTCCCCTGCAGGGGTGAACAGGCAGAAGGAGGAGGGAACGTAGCAGGCTAGGGCTTGACAGGAGAGGAGGTGCCTTTTACAATGGGGACATTGAGAGTATTAGTATTATAGACCATGCCTTCTATATGGAAGCTTGCAGTTAAAGCAAAAAGAGGGAGAAATAGGGAAGCTTTTTTGGGTTTCACAAATCAGGGAGGGAAACAGAGCTAGCTTAATTCTTAGGGAAACATATGGTGGAGGAATAACTCCCCTAAACAGAAACAGCTCTCTGACCATATTTAGACTAAACACACAGACACACACACTTCACTGGAAACTGGTGGGAGTACAAAGTTATATATCTTCTATAGCTGATCCATTCTGGTTAGATGATTTATTTCAGATATGGCAACCAAGAGATGATAAACTTTGAAGATGTCTCCATCTAATGAGCAACTCTTTAAGGTAATTTTGATCTTAGGTTTTTTCCTTTTTTTCAGAGAATATGGGAAGAGTGAATGAAATGCTTGTGCACAATGCCTGGCACATAGTAGGCACTTATTTATTAATTTTGTTTATTATTTATTAATGTTTATTAAATATTTATTAAATTGAATTAATGAAAAGTGATGAAGATCCACTGAACAATATTCAGTAAGAGATTAGATTCTCATATAATGATGTCTATCATGTCATTAAAAGTTGAAATTAATATAAAAACAACAAACTAAAAGATGGTTGTAATACCCAAAAGTAAGCTCAAATAAGGGAGTGAAGGGACACAAGAGGGGTACAACAATATCTAGGTTCATCCAGTGTAAGAAGCAGTATTTGCTCCATGTTCATTAGAATTGTGAGTTTGGAAATGCTACAGAACAAGTGCAAATAATGATAAGAAAGGAAAGGCAGTGAGTGTAAGTACATTATTCAAAAGATTAAGATAAATAAGATTTTATTTCAAGTACACAGGAACAAGAAATCTGCCATCCAGACCATAAGCGCCCTATATGAAGGCCAAGGTAATTTATTAAGGGAGGTAGAATGGAGAACACTGATAAGGAAGTCAGGCTTTTCCTCTTTACATGGAAAGTAGGGCAGGAGGAAGATGTAAAGAAAAAATATTAATGTAATGGCAGAAAATAGTGCCAAAAACTTATATCCTATGAACATGGAAAAAGTCAATCACTACTTACTGTAGACTCATCTTCTAAGCTAGTCCACAAAGTGAGCCCAGACTGCAAAGAACTGAAGTCCATTATAAGCATATTATTCAAATAGGGTAAGAGAAGAAGAAAAAGAAAGGACAAAGAAGTGAAATGTGAAAACTTAACAAGTTTTGGAGATTGCAGTGAGCTAAGTCAGTCTCTTTATTTAAAGTTCATTTCTACATTTAGAGCTTTGCTCCTGAGATGTCTCCCTCCCTCTCATACACCCTCCCATTTCTAATTTATTTCCGTTTTTTTCTTTGCTAACCCATATCCACTTCTTCCTTCATGACCTGGTTCAAGATACTGTCTCCCCTGCTGATCATTTCCTTGGTAGTTAGGTAATAATGATTATCATTCACTTGTTCATAGTCTCTAGGTGGGGAGATTTATGTATGAGAGCAGGGCCTTCCTATAACTTCTATATTACCCATAGTACCTAAAATAGTCACAGGTATTCACTGATTCATTCATTCAACAAATATATATTAACCTTTTATGTTCAAAGCATGCTGCTAAGCACTATGAGAGAGGCAATGATACTCATGACATGGTTTCCTATCCTTAATGAATAGTTCTACAGAAAAATTAAACAATTCTGGAGTAAATCAGGCAGAGAATTTTCCCCCAGAAATTAAAAATGTAACTTGTAGTTACCTTCCTTATCTCTTTTAATTAGATCAATTTTTACTTTTGCTTGATCTGAGATAAGGATGGCTACCCCTGCTTTTTTGACTTCACCTGAAGCATAATAGATTTTGCTCCAGCCTTTTACTTTTACTCTATATGTATCCCCCTGCTTTAAATGTGTTTCTTGTAAACAACATATTGTAGGGTTCTGACTTTTGATCCAGTCTGCTATCTGCCTCCTCTTTATGGGGAGTTCATCCCATTCACATTTATGGTTAGAATTACTAAATCTGTATTTCCTGCCATCCTAATAACCCCAGATTGTGCTTTACTTATTCTTGCCTCCCCCAACCCTCTTTCCCCCTTTTAAACTTATGTACCCCTCAGACGCCCAAAAAACTATTTTAATGACCTAGAAAAAATAACAACAAAGTTCATATGGAAAAACAAAAGGTCAAGAATTTCAAGGGAATTAATGAAAAAAAAATCAAATGATGGTGGCTTAGCTGTACCAGATCTAAAATTATATTATAGAGCAGCAGTTACCAAAACTATTTGGTATTGGCTAAGGAATAGATTAGTTGATCAGTGGAATAGATTAGGATCAAGGGATAAAACAGTCAACAAATATAGCAACCTAGTCTTTGACAAACCCAAAGATCCCAGCTTTTGGGATAAGAACTTACTGTTTGATAAAATTGCTGGGAAAATTGGAAACTAATATGGCAGAAACTAGGCATTGATCCATACTTAACGCCGTACACCAAGGTAAGGTCAAAATGGATTCATGACCTAGGCATAAAGAATGAAATTATTAATAAATTAGAGGAACATAGGATAGTTTACCTCTCAGACCTGTGGAAGGGGAAGGTCTTTATGACCAAAGCAGAACTAGAGATCATTACTGATCACAAAATAGAAAATTTCGATTATACCAAATTGAAAAGTTTTTGCACAAACAAAACTAATGCAGACAAGATTAGAAGGGAAGCAATAAACTGGGAAAATATTTTTACAGTCAAAGGTTCTGATAAAGGCCTCATTTCCAAAATATATAGAGAATTAACTCTAATTTATAAAAAATCAAGCCATTCTCCAATTGAAAAATGGTCAAAGGATATGAACAGACAATTCTCAGATGAAGAAATTGAAACTATTTCTAGTCATATGAAAAGATGCTCCAAGTCATTATTAATCAGAGAAATGCAAATTAAGACAACTCTAAGATACCACTACACACCTGTCAGATTGGCTAAGATGACAGGAAAAATAATGATGATTGTTGGAGGGGATGCGGGAAAACTGGGACATTGATGCATTGCTGGTGGAGTTGTGAACGAATCCAACCACTTTGGAGAGTAGTTTGGAACTATGCTCAAAAAGTTATCAAACTGTGCATACCCTTTGATCCAGCAGTGTTACTACTGGGATTATATCCCAAAGAGATTATAAAGAAGGGAAAGGGACCTGTATGTGCACGAATGTTTGTGGCAGCCCTTTTTGTAGTGGCTAGAAACTGGAAACTGAATGGATGTCCATCAGTTGGAGAATGGCTGAATAAATTGTGGTATATGAAAATTATGGAATATTACTGTTCTGTAAGAAATGACCAACAGGATGATTTCAGAAAGGTCTGGAGAGACTTACACGAACTGATGCTGAGTGAAATGAGCAGGACCAGGAGATCATTATATACTTCTACAACAATACTAGATGATGACCAGTTCTGATGGATCAGGCCATCCTCAGCAACGAGATCAACCAAATCATTTCTAATGGAGCAGTAATGAACTGAACTAGCTATGCCCAGAAAAAGAACTCTGGGAGATGACTAAAAACCATTACATTGAATTCCCAATCCCTATATTTATGCACACCTGCATTTTTGATTTCCTTCACAAGCTAATTGTACAATAATTCAGAGTCTGATTCTTTTTGTACAGCAAAATAATGTTTTGGTCATGTATACTTATTGTGTATCTAAGTTATATTTTAATATATTTAACATCTACTGGTCATCCTGCCATCTAGGGGAGGGAGTGGGGGGGGTAAGAGGTGAAAAATTGGAACAAGAGGTTTGGCAATTGTTAATCCTGTAAAGTTACCCATGTATATATCCTGTAAATAAAAGGCTATTAAATAAAAAAAAAATGTAACTTGTAGCACAGAATGTAAGAGTTGGATTTATTCCAGTCTTCTTATTATTACAGTTATAGAAACTTAAAATCTACAAAACTAAATGGCTTGTACAAGATCACAGAGTCAGTCAGTAGCAGAATTTAGAAGAGGAACTAGGTGGTCTGACCCTGTACTCTTTCCATCACAATATATTGCCTCAAATAAGTACTTTTTGAAGTATTAATATTTCAGACACATCATCAAGATATAGTTCTTTTGTTCTTTTTTTTTTGTGTGTGGTTTTCTTTCTGTTTTTTTTTAAAGATAGAGTTCTCAAAGGAAAAGAAGCCTGACATTGAGAATATCAGAAAGCAAAAAGTCTCCATGAGTTTTCTTCAATCTCTCTCCAAAAGCTACCCTTGATAGAAAGAAAAAAAACTTATTTTAAAATCTGAGCTAGACTCAATTGTGACTGAAAGCAAAGACTTTGCTTATGAAAGGAAAAGTTTTGGAGATTCTGGTGACCAGAGATGGAATATATATTAAAGAATGAGATCTTATCTCCCTTCTCCATTCATTTAACCTGGGAGAGAGCATCTCTGACAACTGTTTTGCCCTAGTTTCCAATGATTCCTTCTTCCTTATCCAAGGAAAAAGGTCCATGGGGATAAAAGCATCCTTTGAGATGGATTAGAATCCTGAGGCTATTCACAGAAGTACTTCTTAATGTGTACAAATGTTTACGATTTGACATGGCTGCTTACTATCAAAAGCTTTCTCATTCAAGAGTATCAGTAGGAATGCTGCAAGACAATCTCTAATTTTACACAGTAAATGAAATTCACTAGGATTTTAGATAATTTGGAAACAGAAAATTCTTTGAAAGAGAAATATTCTATAGTTTTAAATCAGTTAGGAAAAAAAGACATTTCATATCACTTACTATATTGCATACTGAGACACACTATAGGGACAGAGATACAGCTTCAGTTTCAGTGCCAGGGACAGTGCAGTTGACACATATCAGTTGCATGATATTGAGCAAATCACTTAATTTTCTAGTATTCTAGGCAATTCTCTAAGAGTTGCAATTAATAGAAAGGGTTTTCTCTCCTTGGAGTTCTTTATGCCAGAAGTGTCACCCTCTGTGCACAAAACTTCCCTATTGTAGATTGAATCAGATCAAAATGTAAAACAAAATAGATAAAAATATAGATAATGTTAATTTATGGTTTTCGAAGTCTATCTGCATCAATTTGAGTTTGACACCAATGTTCTATAACAATGAAAGCAAAGGCTCTGTTCCTATCCCACCATATTGTACACTGACTTCTTGTTTAGGAGATATTTTCTGCTTGAGAGAGAAGGTTTGTGGCAAAGCTATCAAGAACACAAATTATTCTTTTTCCTGATAGTTTTATGTACCAGACTGTGGCCTAGGGTCTCATTTAAGATGAGTATGAATTATGCAGTGGGTAAATGTTCTTCCTCTAGAAAGAAAGTTCCTTCAACTATGCTAAGACTTTAGAGTCACTGACACTAATTATAGAGATTTTCTGAAGGTTTTTTCTCTCCTAACTCCTGTAAACCCCCCAATAAACTGACAGATTGGTCTTTCTAAAGCCCTGTTTTAATTGTCATTTCCCCAATCATTAAACACCAGGAGTGCCATATCATCTCCAGCATCAAATTTAGAATCTTTTGTTTAGCATTCAAAGCCCTGCACAATCTGCTTTTCTTTCCAGGTTTCTTATACCTTCCTTCCCTCTGTATAATCTGATATTCAGTCACATTAGCTTCCTTACTGCTTCATCCTTACTGAAGACATCCATCTTCAAGGCATTTTCACTTTTGTCTGGAATATTCTTCCCTGCCCCCCCCCCCCCATTTCTATTTCCCTGACTTCCTTCAAGTCTTAGCTAAATCCAACCTTTTACAAAAAGCCTTTGCTTATGCCCCTTGATGCTAGTTCCTTCCCTCTGTGGTCATCTTCAAATTATTTTGTATATATCTTGTTTGTATATATTTTCATGTTATCTATTCCATACTTTTTCTTTTCTTTGTATTTTTTAGTTCTTAGCACATTGTCTACTAGGGAAGGGGAAATGAAGAGAATAAGCATTTATATAACACTACTATATGGCAGGCAATGAGCTAAGCACTTTACAAATATCTCTTTTGATCCTCATAATAACCTTGAGAAGTAAGTGCTGTTGCTATCCCCAATTTACAGCTCAGGAAACTGAAACAAACAGAGATTAAATAATTTGCCCAATATTATCCATCAAGTCTAGTCTCAGATACTAGTTTTGTGATCCTGGGCAAATCACTTAACTCTATTTGCCTCAGTTTCCTCAGCTGTAAAAGGAAATGGTAAAATACTCCTGTATTTTTGCTGAGAAAAATGCAAATGGGTTCATGCAGAATCAGACACAATTGAACCAACTTAACAATAACATCACACATATCTGAGGCTATATTTGTACTCACATCTTCCTGACATCAGTTCCAGTGGTCTATCCACCAACTTCTTAAAATGTGGTTTGTGACCCCCATGTAACTGAATGTAGGAGGAGCCCACAAAAGTATAATTTATTATCATTATATGTTTGATTTGTATGTCTATCTTTTATATATATGCTCAGGATTAAGAATTTCTCAGGTGAAAAGGGGTCATGACAGAAAATATTTAGGAAGCCCCGGTCTATCCAATGTACCATCTAGTTGCTTCAATACATACTTAATAAATACTTTTTGACCTGCAGAAATCTGAAGGAGAAAATATATCAAAATTTGTTAAAGAAGAAATCTGGAAAGAGAAGGGGTGGGCATAGGATGGTATGTAGTACATACAGTAAGAGGGCATGTAATGCAATATAAGGAAGTCAGGACTAAGAATTAGGAACCCTGGATTCTGGTTCTGCCTTTGCCACTAACTATTTGTGTGATTTCAATCATCTCTCTCTTTGAGTCTCAGTTTTTTCATCAATAAAATGAATACTGGACTAAGCAATGACTAAAGTTTTTCCATCTCAGAATTTATGGACCAGCACAGACCAAGACACAAAATTTGAGCAAAGTGCCTGGGGATACCATTGAGAAGATGATAAGTGAAGAATTATTCTAATGGCTTAAGGAAATATTTCTTTAGCATGTTGCTGCAACTGTTCTGCCCTACAGAGGCAATCTGACAGAATGGATATGGGGGTGAATGCTGAGTGAGAAAGATCTGGGGTCAAACTTCAATTCAGACACTTACTAGTGTATGACCCTAGGAAGTTACTGAATCTTTCTGAACTTCAATTTCCTTATCTGTAAAATAATAGCACTTTCCTCTGAAGGTTGCTGTGAGATTTTTACAAATCCTTTTTTAAACTTTAAAGTACTAGAAAAATGGAAGGTCTTGCAATAATAGTAAAAATCTAATTCTTCTCAAGATCTTGAACACATACATATACTGCCAAAGTGAATGTTTAAAGTTCCTCCATGAGGTTTCATGGAACAAATATATTGTTGACAGGGAAAAAAAATGAGGCAAAATTAGGGAAGAGTCCTTCTATTACTCTGGGAGAGGAAAGAAATCCAGTACAGTGATCCAACTCATATGTGATAGCTCCCTGTACTTGTGCATCATTGGATGGTATCTCTTAGTGGAGATTTTGCTGTCAAGATGCATTTAATATGTGTGCTAGCCCTTCAGTGGTGTCATGCTGCTTGATAATTTCCTTGAAGGCAGTTTGTCCTTGAGCAGCTGTAATAAGCATTCAATAGGAGGAGGACTACATGACACTCAACAAACTTAGTGCTAAATAATATTGGCGACCCTTCAAGAACCTTGTGTCCCCACGATTACACTTCTAAGTTTACATCTGGTGTTCTGTGATCAGCTGGAGTTCCAGGAACTTTATGTACAGAGACAATTTAAAAAATATATGAAGCAAAACATTGCATTTAGTCATAATGTTTTTTTACAAGTCAAGTCAAGGCAACAATTATTTATTAAGTACTCACCTTGTGCCAGGGACTGTGCTAAACACAACATGTACAATGAAAGACAAAAATAGTCTCTGATGTCAAGAAATTCAGTCTAATGACAGAAATAACATGCTATGAACAAACTAGATATATACATCTATGAAAAACTTGGAGATAAGCTCATAGGGAAGGCACTTGCCTTAAGGGGCAGTAGGAAAGGTTTCTTGTAAGAAGGTAGGATTTTAGTTAAGACTTGAGGTCAAGAAGCTAAAAGCAAGGATTCACAGACAAGAGAGAAGGAAATTGTCATTGAGATTATTTATTTCACATACACACACACACACACACACTCACACACACACACACAGTTTTTTTCTCTAACAGAGGAAGCCATGTTCTTTCCTTTCTCAAGCTTTTTGCAGTTGATGAGTTGCTTCAGTCATGTCCAGCTTTTCATGATCCCATTTGGGGTTTTCTGGGCAAAAATACTGGAGTGATTTGCCATTTCCTTCTCTAGCTCACCTTACAGATGAAGAAAACTGAGGCAAGCAGGGTTAAGTGACTTGTGTCACCCAGGTCAGATTTGAACTCGGGAAGATGAGTTTTTCTGACTTAAGGTCGGGCATTTTTTTATCCACTACACTATCTAGTAGGGTATCACAATACTCACTCCAAAATATTTATTGGGAGACTGCTGAAGTTCAAAATCTACCTCTAGATAGCACCTAAAAAGGAATAACAGCTAAAGATCTCTCAGCAGAATATAACTAAAATTTTGACTTTGTTGAATGTTATGCATTTTACCATTCACTCTACAGTAAAATTTCCTACCTCTAACACTAATTGTCATACCATATAAGGACCAGTCGAAGTAACTGGAAATGTTTAGTTTGGAGAAGAAAAGACATAATCTATTATCGACTGTTTGAAGTTCTGTCTTGGAAGACATATTAGAGTTGTTCTACTTGGCCCTCAAAGGCTGGACTAAGACTGGTAAGTAACAGATTCAAAGAAGCAAACTGGTATTTGAAATAAGGAAAACATTCCTGATAATTGGAGCTGACTCATAAGATAAGCTGCCTTGGGAAGTATGGGTTTTACCTAACTGGAGGCTTTAAGTCAAAGACAAATAGTAAGCTGTTGAAGATACATGGATGGGATTCTTATTCAGGTATAGGTTGAAGTGGAAAGCATTTGCACTCCCTTAAAATTCTGAGATTCTGAGATAGCATAATCTTTCTCATAAATACTGAATCATTGAGAAAATGGGCCCCTCATTAATATAACTTCATCTATTACTATATATCCTTTCTTAAACTGGAAATTATTTTGAATCCTCCCCAATGTTTTGATGGGCACATGACAATGTTCTGTTTTGTTCTGTTTTCATTTTCTGGTTTTCTTTTTTAAAACAGAAAAAACTTTAAAAAGAGAGAAAATAAGGAAATATAAGGCCAAATAACAGGACAGGACTATTGGCCTTGACATTAGATTTAGGAACTAATTCTCTATTATCAGAAAGCTTTATTATCTTCTTGTTGTTGCTAATTTCCAATAGAATATAAGTTTCTCTAAAAACTGTTTTGTTTTGTTTTGTTTTCCTTCTATACCTAGGTGGCACAATGGATAGACTATTGAGCCTGGAAACAGGAAAATTTAAATTTAAATTTGGCCTCAGTTATTCACTAGCTGTATTACTCTGGATAAGTCACTTAACCTTGTTTCTTTAATCTACCGGAGAAGGAAATGGCAAACCTCTTCAGTATCTTTGCCAAGAAAACACCACACAGGGTCATAAAGGGTTGGACATAATTGAACAATGACAATGCCTAATATATTAAAAATAATTAGTTATGGAATAAATAAATATGACCTAATATTAAGAATGGATATATGTAATTGTTTTATGTCTAATAAAGGAACACAAAAATAATGTCTTTTAGTGGACAATGCTAAACATGAGAGTCACTGAACCTGAATTCAAATTCTGAATCTATCAGCCATGTGGGAAAATCATTTATCTCTCTGTGTCTTCCTTTCCTTACCTGGAAAGTTGGGGGGGGGGGGAAGAAAGAGAGGGAAAGGATAGCCACATGATGTCTAAGGTCTCCTCCAGCTTTAGATCCGTGACATTATGATCTAAACAAGCAAGAAGGATTAGCTGACAGTGCCAGGAAGAAAGATCACAAAGGAAAAGAAAAGAAGTATCTGGAAGTTGGATTCCTTCCAGAGTCCTTCAAAACAGCTGCTGGGGGAGGAGACTCCATTAAGCTTTGTCAGGAATCTACCCATTGTAAAATAGTACAGGGGAGGCACTAAAGGATAAAAGGGGGAACCTTAGCAAAGGGGACTTTAAAAAAAACTTTAAAAAATATTTCTTTACTCTTTAAAAAAAGTTTTGTTGGAGGACTAAAACATTGGCATCTAGAATCTATAACAGTCACGGAATCTCAGAATTTAAGAGGTGGGAGGGACCTCGGGGCTCATATTGGGCAGTTCTTGATCTGAACAGGAAATCTGTCTATTACAAGATCCCTGACGAGCTGTCACCTTGAAGAGCTCAGGTGATGACAGATGCAGGTCCACTCCCTATTTGAACAACTAATTATCAGAAATCCTAAATCTGCCTCAGGTAGCTAGGTAGTGCAGTAGATAGAGTGCCAGGCCTGGCGTCAGAAAAAACTCATCTTCCCAAGTTCAAGTTTGGCCTCAGACATCAAGTAGCTGTGTGACCCTAGATAAATCACTTAACTCTGTTTGCCTCAGTTTCCTTATCTGTAAAATCAGCAGGAGAAGGAAAATAGCTATTCCAGTGTCTTTGTCCAAAAATAAACTCAAATGAGTTCAAGAAGAGTCATGATTGAAAGAAAATAACCACAACATAATTCCTTGATAAAAGAGTTCTACAAATTTATAAGACATTGAAGTCAAACCTCATGTTCTATAAGTAGCAGATAACAGTCTTTTTCCTTTTGGGGGAGTGGGAGAGAATTGGGACAACTTTTACCTTTCATCAGGCCTGGTATACCACTCCCTTTCACCAAGATTTTTCAAAGATCATAGACAGTGTCTTAGCAATCACATCTGTTGGCTCTCTCTACACATAATCTTGCACGCACTGGAGCAATGCCCATGCATAGCTAAACACCTCTGAGATTTCTGCACCACACCTCCACAAAACTGAAGCAAGTCAGGCATTTTCATTTTTTTTCATCAATGCAAACCAAATAGCAGTGGAGAAAAAGCTATGGTCCAGGTTGCAATTTGGATTCTGCTGTTTATCTGCTCTGGAATCTTGAGCAAGTTACCAAAATAATAACAGCTGAGATTTAAATAGTACTTTAAGGCTTGCAAGCACTTTTTACATGGTATATCATTTGATCCTCACAACAATCTTATGATTGCTATTATTAATTTTAATTAATTACATAATATAAATTATATTAATAATAATTAATATTAACAGGATACTATTATTAGTTCCAAAAATAAGAGAATAATTAGAGGAGATTGAGAGGCTAAATGATTTGATCAGGATCACAGCTAGTAAATGTGTCAGATAGGTTTTGAATTCAAGTATTCCTTACTGTAAGTTTGGAACACTATCCATTGCCCCAGTCTGCCTCAGTTTGAACATCATTTTGTTCATCTATAAAATGGAGATAACAATATCTATGCTGATTAGTTTACGGGGTTATTGCTTGGATCCAGATGAGGTAATGCTGATTTAAGAGCTGATTTAAGAATTAAACAAATGCAAGATACTAATACTGTGTTATTGGTTAAATGGAGAGAGGCAGTGGGAAGAACTGTGATTCTGGGTTCAGATCCCACTGAACCTCAGTTTCCTCTCTAGTAAAATGAAGGAGTCAGACCAGATAGCTTCTAAAGTTTTCTTTTCCAGCTCCAACTTTATGATCCTATTCAATTATCTGGACAGAGAAACTTAATAACATGAATAGTGACAAAGCACTGGATGTGAAATTATGAGAACTGGGATGTAGTCATTTCTGCCACTTATTAGTGGCACAAATCACTCAAACTTTCTGGGTCTCATTTTCCACATATATTAAATGAAGAAGTTTCAGAAGATGATCTCTATATGGTCTCTTTCAGCTCTAAGTTTCTGATTTTATGATCTGATTTACCAATATGTCATATGGTTAAACTTGGAAGAAAAACATACAAATAAAGAAAAATATTATGCTATACTACATTTAGGCTAATACTAAAATGTATCTGTTTTCTGATCACAAACTAATTGTTTAGTAAGAAAAGATATCTTATTGCACATAGAGTACCTAAATCAAGTTGCTCACCACTTCAGAGGAGGAAAAGTGAGGGAGATGGGGGAAATTTTGAACTCAAAATAAAAAAAATGTTAAAAATTATATTTGTACATAATGGGAAAAATTATTTTTATTTTTATACTTAGTAGCATTTTATGTTTTTCAGTTACATGTAAAGATAGTTTTCAATATTCATTTTTGTAAGATTTTGAGTTCCAATTTTTCTCTCTCCTTATATTTTCTTTTTTTCAAAAAAGGAAAAGACATCTTAATAATAAATAATATAGGAAAGTGGTGGTAGTGGGGTTGGCATCACTTGAGGGAATAGGATAATCAGCCAGAATTTAAAATCCAACATGGATAATCCATAAAGTAGATAATCCCTACATAGAGTAACTACATTGCTGGGTCATGAAATGCTAATAAAGAAAATGTATCAATATTGATTAATCATCAATAACTGCTACTATTAGCAAAATAATCAATTAGCAAAAATTTATTAGATCCCTTTTAAATACTCGTCCTTTTCCCCCATCCCCACAATATTCCCCTAAGAGCAGCAACAACACTTCCACTTCCCTACATTCTTTGCCCCAAGATTTCTTAAAGTCTAACAGCACCAGTCATGTCACGATGATTGTACCTGCAATTTACAGAATTTTGCCCTTTCAATAGAAGGTCTCTTTTAAATGCCTTTCAATGATTCATACACTTCCAGCATAAACTGAAGATGTTGTCATGTTGTTGACTTTGCTACGAGCTACACATTGTGAAAATGGAACTTGCTTCCATCATTTATCTTCTTAGAAAGCTAAATTAGAAAGTAAATCAGAATCGTTTAAAAGCTGCCTCAGTTGTAATTTCTATCTTGGCAACTTCTTCCCATTTATCCCCTTCTTTCTTCTCATGTGGTTGACAATCTAGTTTGCACCCTCATCACCTCTCGCCACGTTATAATTTCCTCATTGTTTTCTCTGCTTCAAGCCTTTCCCTACCCCACTCCATCCTCCCCATAGCGGTCAAAGAGGTTTTCACTTCAACACAGAGTAAATGCTGTTGGTTCCCTATAACCTCTAGAAAAGTGGTTCTCATAGTTTTTAGTTTTAGAACTCCTTTACAATTTAAAAAAAATTACCAAAGAGCTTTTGTTAATGTTATATTTTTGTATTAAAAATGAAGATATCTTAGTATTATTTTGAAACTAGTCTTGATCTTAAAGACTACCAAAGGTTCCCTGACCACACTATGAGAATCGATACTCTAGAACCAAATAAAGCCTTCTTTATTTGGCATTTGAAGTCTCTCACTACCTGGCGCCTATTTACTTTTCCAATCTTATTACAATTACTCCTTTCTACCTACATACACACACACACACACACACACACACACACTATAAATGAGCTCCATTTTTTCTTTTATATATATAACACATTTATCTAGTATCCACATGTCTTTCCATTGACTGTTCCCCTTAACTGGAATACAGTCCCTTCCCATCTTAGTCTCTTAGAAGCTTTAACTGACTTTAAGATTCAGCTCAGGATTTCCTAATCTTTGTGTGTGTGTGTGAAGAACCCCTCTCATAGTCTGGAGAAGTGTATGGACTGCTTCTTGAAATGCATCTTTAAATATATATAAAAATATGCAAGATTACAAAGAAAACTACTATAATAAAATAAAGATTCCTGTACAAATTCACAGATCCCCTGATATCTATCCATAAAGCCCCAAGAACACTTATTCTTCATTATAATAACAATAATAACTAATGTTTACATAGCATCTACTTTGTGCCACCAGGAACCGTGCTAAGCATTTTACATATTATCCCATTTGGTCCTCACTTTGGGAGGTAGGTACTTTTATAACCCCCAGTTTACAGATAAGGAAACCGAGGGAAAGAGAGGTGAAGTGAATTATTCAGAGTCACATGGATAGTAAATGTTGAGGTCAGATTTGAGCTTCCTGACTCCAGGCCCTGTATTCTAACCTGTACCACCAGCCTCTCCTGGTCCCCCACCCCCAGTTGATAGTATTTCCCCTCAAAATCATTTATCTATTTCACATATACTTGCATGTGAACATCTGCCCTGGCTAACCTGGAAATTCCTCAGGGACACAGACTGTTTCACTTTTGTCTTTCTATCCCTATGGCTTAGCTTGAACACAGTAGGTATTTAACAAATGCTTGTTGCTACTATCTCAAAAGAAAATGTAAATGCATTTTCAGAAAATCTGTTCTGCAGGCTCTATCTTCCTTATTTGCAGAGGGTACTTGGTAGAAGAATTCCGTTAAAAATTTTAATTAGTTTTAAATTGTGTGTGTATTTGTGTATGTTTGTGTGTGTTTGTATATGTGTGTGTGTTGAATGTCAACCTGGCTGACCTGACAGCTTGGAAATAAGTTAGTTACAGGGAAGTGACATTTATGTCAATACTCTGTACTCTCATTATTCTTCTTGTCATACTAGACTGTGGGTGAGCTTGTTGCTACCATGTAGCAAATTTCTCTCTACGGTTCTATCTACTAATTGGATACACACTCCTATTTCTGGGAAAGATAAACAGAGAGAATAAAAGTTAAGTAAAAATTAATTATATAGAATGGGACAATCTTTAATTATCTGAAAATCACTTCTGCATGGTTTTAAAATCCATAACAGTCTCCATTTTATTCCTTCTTCAAATCATGTTTATTTGTTTGTCTCATGATGGCAATAAAAATAAAGCCCACCACTTCTGATCTTGATATCAGGCTTACATATCAAGTTCAGTATCTTGCTCAGTTTCTTCAGATTTTCTAAACTTACCATTTTGTTTTACCGATGGAGGAACGTCATCTATTGATACAATGGATAACTGAAACTATATACTATATACTGTCCAACAGTTCCCATTGATCTCTTAAAATGGCAAATCCTTTTCTCAATCCTCATTCTTTTTTTGCTTCTATGAAGCCTTTGACAAGCCTTTGTTGATACATGGTTAGGTTTTCAGAACACCATTCTCATTTGATTCTCTTCCAGCCTTGAGAATACTTCTCAATCATTTCTGTTGCTAGTGGCTCATAAAGAGCACACCCTATAAATGTCCCACAAAGACCCTCTTCTTCTTCCCCTTCTATACTATTTTACTTGCTGATGTCATTTGCTCCCATGTATTTAATTACCATCTCTAGGTTGATGATTCTCAGATCTATTTATTCTGCCCCAACTTCCCTACCAACTTCCAATCTCACATTTCCAATTTCCTTTCAGGAATTTTAAACTGAATATCCAATAGACATATTAAAATCAAATATCTCAATATCTTTTCCCCTCCAAATCTTTCTTCCAACCCTCACAACTTTCCTATTATTTTTGAGAACAGTATCAGTCTTCCAGTTCCCCAGGCTTGCAACCTAGGTCTCATCCTCAATTCTTCATTCTCGCCTCTTCCCTCTCCCCCACATCCAATCTGTTGCCAAGGTCTGCCAATTTTACCTTTGCAATATCTCTCAAATACATTTCTTCTATCATTTGACACTGACATATTCTGGTGTGGGACCTCATCGCCTCACACATGGACCAGTAAAATAGCTTCCCCCCAAGGATACCATATCATCAGTGGGTACCATCATTTTCAGAAACCAAAATGGAATCTCAATTTCCTCATGTAGTAGTAGAATGTTTCTTTTCAATTAGTTTGTTTTTCAGGCACTTTAAGACTCTTCCCACTCTAATCCATCCTCCATTCACCCTCCATCAAAAAAGTGGGTTTTTTTCTCCTAAAGCTCAAATACAATCATGTTATGCTTCCCACTCAATAAACTCCAGTGGTTCCCTATAACCTCTAGGATGAATCACAAAATAATCTGGCATCCAAAACTCTTCATAATTTAGGCTCCTCATATCTTTCCAGTCTTCTTATACCTTACGCTCTACTAATACTTTTTAATTCCTTGCTCTTCCAAGAACAGGATGTTCCATCTCTTGTCACTAGGTATTTCCTCTGGTTCTCCAGGACTATGGATAGAATGCTATTTCTCTTCAGGTCTGTCTCCTGGCTTCCTTCAAGTCACAGCTGACACCCTAACTTCTACAGGAAAACTTTCCTGATCCCCTTAATTCTAGTGATAACTTTTAATTATTTCCTATTTTCCCCTGAATATAAATGTTTATACCATTCCATTTTTGCATATCACATTATTTCCATAAATATATTACAAAGAAAACCTGCCTAGGATGGGGTGCAAGAGAGGGTGGGAGCAGCAGTGAGGGCAAGATTTGGACAATGGAACAATACGTTACTTTAATTATTATTCAGTTGGGCCATTTGGACAATATTAAATTTACAAACTCACAGACTGACTTGTGGTCAGAAGGGACTTTGGAGGCCATCTCATCCTTGGCCATAGTAGCTATGTATTAAAAGAATCACTACTCCAAGCTGGATCTCATCTTGTTAGATTTAGTTCAGTGCTTTAGTCAGTCCAGATCAGATCCCTGTCCTGAAGACCTCCTGACATAATGAGATTGAACCATTAGCAACTACTCATTGAGTCTGCCATCCAACTGGTTCAGAAGCTCTCTGTATTATCTAATCTATAAGCCACTACTTTCTTCACAAGAATAGAATGAGATACTTTATTGAAAGCTTTGCTAAAAATCTACATCTATAATATTCCTCTCATCTACAAATGCATAATCCTATCAAATAAGAAAATGAAATTAGTCTGCTATGAAACTGTTTTTGATGAAGCCATGCTGATTTCACTTTTCCCCTTTCTCCTGGCAGATGTTTGACAACCACATCCCTTTAAGGAGCCTTTCTACAACTTTCCCAAGAAGAAAAGTCAAGTTTAATGGCCTATAATTTACACACTGCTCTTTCCTTTTTTGAAAACTAAGAAATTTGATTTTCTTTAATCTTGTGACATATCTTGTTTTCCATAATCATGACAGTAGCTCAATAATTGTATATGCAAATTCTTTCAGGATCTATGGATGTGAGTTCCTCTGCACTAGGCAACTTGGATTAATCAAGGGCAGCAAGTTATTTACTCTATTATCATCTCCTTACTTATCTTGGGTATCAACCCCTTGTTAGTCATTTTTGTTTTGTCATTTTCAGAATAAAGGGCATTCTCTTTTGCAGAGAAAATAGAAACAAGATAATTTCTTGGCTTATCATTCAAGTTCCTTCCCAGAGGGGTACCTACATGCCTATTTCCCATCATGGCCCTCTACTTTCTGCTCTTGAACAGATCACATGAAATTTTATTCATGCCATCCTTCCAGTTTCCCATCCATTTCTATCAAATAATACCCTATTTCCTCCTTTCTATTTACGTTCAACTCTTCCCTGAAGGAATATTTCAAGATTCATTAGGATTTCCCCAATTGTCCCAGATTAAAGCGATCCTATATGGCACTCATTGTATGTTTTACATACTTAATTCCATCTGGCATGTACAACTATATGTTGTTATTTATCTTTTGTCTGTTTGTGCTACTATCTCTCCAACTAGGAGTGTAAATTCAAAAGGGACAGGGAATCCATTTCACACTTTCTAATGTCAGAGCCCAGCACAGTGCCCTACAAATAACTCAATAAGTATTTATTGGTAAAGATGATATGACTTGATAATGTTACTTTGGATTCCCCTAAGCATAGACAACTGATGATGGACAGGAAGCCAAGGGTAAGAGTGTTAAGTGACAGGGATAATTGAGCTTGGAATTAAACATTAGCTGTTGAGAATTCAAAAATGAGTAATACAAGCTCAAAAAATCCAGAACAGAATACATTTTCAATTCCTCATTAGAGCTCATTCATCCATCATGTGTTCCTTCAATAACCATTTATTAAATAAGATAATTAAACCATGTTCCACCATATCCTTAAGGATTTTACAATCTAGTTCTCAGCAAATTCTAGATATAAGTAGCAGTACTTGCTTTCAAAATTGTTTCTGTGTACTCAATTATTTCCCTGGGGCTGAAATTAATGCTGCCTCCCCCAGGAATACTATAACATCAGCTGGCACCATCATTTTCAGTAACCAAAATGAAATCTCAGTTTCCTTATGTATTAGTAGCATGTTTCTCTTCAATTAATATGGTTCTTTAAAAAAAAAAACTTCATAAAAAAATAAAAAAAACCTTCATTTATCCTTCAATGTTTTAATTGTGTGATGATTTAAAATTCAAAGGGAGTCTTTCCCAAGATTAGATGATCTTTAGTATGACAGGCTAAATGTTACTGAAGAATTTTACATCATATAGTTAATGTTTTGTTTTGTTTTTAGATCCATATCACATATGAATTTGTGTGAAAACGTGCTGTGTCACTGCAAGATTAAACCCTAAAGTTTTTATGGGAATGTTTAGGAGAGGAAAATGCCTTGTTTAAAACAAACAGACAAAAAAAAATCAACAAACCCATGAAGACATCTATCATATTTAGAAGTCTATCTACATGAACCAAATCAGTTCCAATGGAGCAGTAATGAACTGAACCAGCTACACCCAGTGAAAGAACTCTGGGAGATGACTAAGCCATTACATTGAATTCCCAATCCCTATATTTATGCCCACCTGCATTTTTTATTTCCTTCACAAGCTAATTGTACAATATTTCAGAGTCCGATTCTTTTTGTACAGCAAAATAACGGTTTGGTCATGTATACTTATTGTGTATCTAATTTATACTTTAATATATTTAATATCTACTGGTCATCCTGCCATCTGGGAGAGGGGGTGGGGGGAAGGAGGGGAAAAATTGGAACAAGAAGTTTGGCAATTGTCAATGCTGTAAAGTTACCCATACATATAACTTGTAAATAAAAGGATATTAAAATAAAAAAAAAGAAATATAAAAGACAATAGCCAAATACTGACAAAAAAAGAAGAATCCTTCTACAAAATAAACTGTTCAGTGAATAGCAGGTCAGGTCAAAAATCGGGGGCAAAGTAAACGATGCCCTGTAATCATCTGCATTTTCCTTAGGCAATATAGAATTCTGACTTGTACCAATTTTTCATTTTTCATTCAGAGCTCTGGATAGTGCTGCAGTGAACACATGTCAATAGCGGCTATCCCAGCTGTCACAAATGTCAATATGATCAGGTGCATTAAATTGCACAATCTGAGTTTGCCAAGAGGTCTCAGGTTTCTAGGCCAAGGCTGCAAATATATCTATATACTTTTGTGGTACTGAAGGGGTACTGAAGGAGAACAGGATGGTAAACCAGTGTAGGTCATTCAATTCTTCCAGTTACAAGAAAGTCACAGTTGCTAGAAGAAAAGGACATTATTTCTAGATGGTATAAATGGTTCTACATAGCACATGGAGAAATCAAGCTCTCAAATAAGGAATTTTCTAAATAACTAAGGGGCAGCTAGATGGTACAGTGGATATAGTGGTAGGCTTGGAGTTAGTAAAGCTCATTTTTGTGAGTTCTTATTTTCCCTCAGTCATTTCACCCTGTTTGTCTCAGTTTCCCCATCTGTAAAATGAACTGGAAAAGAAATGGCAAACCACTCCAGTATTTTTGCCAAGAAAATCCCAAATCTCAGTTTTCTCATGTATTAGTAGTATGCTTCTTTCAAAAACAAAAAACAAAAGAACACCCTTTATCTTTAACATCCTTTATTTTTTAATGCTTTAATTGTGAGATGTTTTAAATTCATGAAAAATCTGAAATAACTGAACACAAGAAGATTATTAAACCACAGGTCTCTTTTGCTTTCTACTACCACTTCACAGTACTTATTATGTAATAATATGATTACACCAAATTGTCTATAAACCATATTCCTCAACTAGTCTGTAAACTCCATGAGAACAGGTATAGTGTCTTCTTGTTGGTCAATTGTTTCAGTAGAGTTCAACTCTTTCTAACTCTATTTGGGATTTTCTGGGTACATCTGTTATTTCTTTCCCCAGCTTATTTTATAGCTGAGAAATCGAGGCAAACAGATTAAGCAATATTTGAGACTGGATGTGAATTTGGGTGGGGATGGGAGTAGGGGGGTGTTAAGGTTGCATAGGGGGTTGTTGCAAATATAGTCAGGATTGCTGCAGAAGTAAAACACATCAGCTGTTCTCTCTTTCCACTATGTCCAGGAAAAGACAGACTGGACTTAAATTAGCAAGAGGGATTCTTGTTAGAATTCATGGGTTGGGAGACAGGAGACCATATCACTACGGGAACCGGTGGAACCTTTTTAAAGGAAAAATAAAAGCAGTAATCTCTCTGGGTGATTTAAATGTAGTTTTTGCCTGAAGGCAGAAGAACATGAGGAATGAACTCTCAATGAAGTCTACTTACTCCAAGGAAAGGCAGTATTGTTCTGGTGATCCATATAGTAAAATATAGTATAGAGGGAGAGAAGGTAAGAATAAGAAATAAATATGACCCACTGACCTTGGAAACCTTGCCTTGTGATTTGGCACCACGGGAATGTGGCCAATAGTGGTTTCAGGAGGTTCTCTCCATCTTGGCCCATTAAGGTCCTTTTCCAGCCTCCTGATTCAATGATTTCTTTTTCTGCTAACCCTAAGAATGAATTAGAAATGGAGAGAGCTGATAGGCAGAACCTTTATGTTTCACATTTATAAACTTGCTTTCAATGAAAATAAGTGATATGACAAAGTATACCATAAATAATTATTGAGAGCCTTCAAAGTTGAAACTCAAAACAATGTTCATTCATCTGCAAATAATTATTAAACACAGGAAAATTTTGTTTCACTGATACATACAAACATCATAAAGAAATATTGTTAATGTAATAGTATTTTAATAAATGGTCCCTCTTAGTTCAGTAAATACCCCTTTCCCAATTACTTAAGTATTGCAGAAAGTAGAGGTGTTTAAAAAAGAGATTCATTCAGAAACATCTTAGTTTCAACCATTTCCAGCCTTTTGGTAAACAAAGGAAGAATACCATTATGTCATTGAATTTTATTTTATTTATTGCAGGATTAATTGAACAAGACTAATAATTATCTAATTCTAAGAAATTTTCTGTTAAAAAATTATGTCACAATACAATGAAACAAATTAAGTGGTAAAACAAAAGGGTCCTAGATTCTGAATCTAATGGGGCTTTGTCCTAGTTCTAACAAACTGTGTAACTTCTAGTAAGTTGCTTTACATATTTGGGCCCTAATGTCCTCAGTGGCCATTCCTATCCTGGTAATATACTCTGTCCTTGCCCCTTCCTTCCTACAATTCCTTTCCATTTCAGGCCCCATTTTCTGCCTGGTCCTTCTTCTATATTGGGGATTAGGGGCAGCATAATACATGATCTAGAAAATCCACATAAAGATGTTTGGCCTTCCCTTCTTACCAGAGAAGACCAAATTTTTTCTTTTTCTTATTTATTTACCTTATTATAAAATTTGGGTTAAGTATTTGGTCACAGATTCTGTATCAAATCCCAAAATTTCCATTTAATTTCTTAAACTAACCTGTGACATATGGAACCTCGGATGGGAAGTCATAATGTGGAAAGAATAATTATATTTTACTACTTTCAATATATTTGTATTAATGCAGTTTATATATTTGTTTTATATACATGCTTATTTTATAAATATTTTTTGTTTCTCTCCTTAGAATGTAAGCTTCTTCAAATAAAGATTATTTAATTCTTTGTACTTCTATCTCCAATGTCAAGCATAATTTTTGGGACATGATAAGTGCTTAATAAAAATTTGTTGATTAATGGATTTGGAAAATGAGAGGAATGGCTTAGAAGATCTCTGGAATTTCTTACAACTGTAGATTTTAATGAATCTATAATTATTGTGCATTTTAGAAGGCATTTTCTTTCTATACCTACTGTTTCCTAAGAAATGTTTCACTTGTAATATGCATACTTTAAATAGTGGCCTAATTATGAACAGCACTGGCTGAATTATGTAGATATAAGTATACTTTTTATGGGACATAAGTCTTAAGGATTTAGTCCTTATCTGTTGAAATAAAAGTCTGCCTTGTTTTCCTCAAAGTCTAGGCCCATAGCCACCCAATAAAGATATATTCTTATGCTTATCTTCAAAGACTATTGAGAGAAAGATGGTTATTTGCTCTCCCAGATTATAGAGAATGGAAGGAAACAAAATTTTTTCTTTTAAAAAAGTTTCCCATTTATTATGCACTTAATATATATCAGGCACTATGCTAAATGCTTTACATATGTTATCTTGTTTACAACAACCCTAGGAAGTAGAGTGCTTTTATTATCCCCATTTTACAGGTGAGGAAACTAAAGCAGCCAGATTAGGTGAATTTTCCTGGATCATATAGATAGTAAACATCTGAGGTGAGACTTGAATTCTAGTCTTCCTGACTATGCACTGACACTGCACCATCTAAATGCTTCTAGAGAACATATATAGGACTGCTTGCCATCTAGGGGTGGGGATGGAGGGAGAGAGGGGAAAAACTGGAACAGAAATGAGTGCAAGGGATAATGTTGTAAAAAATTACCCTGGCATGGGTTCTGTCAATAAAAAGTTATTATAATAAATGCTTCTAGAGTTCTCTCTTGCTTCTGTTCTTTATTATCAGTCTAATTTTTTTTTTAGCAATTTTTGATCACTGCCTATTGTTGCCAATATTCTGCTACTTCTCTTTCTACTCTCTCTTCCTTCTTATCTTTTTATTTCTTGCTTAAGTCTCTTGTTGCTTTCACTCTGCTCCAGAATAAAAAATAAAGGTCTTTGTCAATGTACTTGCATCATAAATTTTTAGATATGGAAGATCTTTGGACATCACCAATGTCTAAGCTTCTCATTTTACACATAGGGAAACTGAAGCTCATCAGTAAACAGGTCAATGTATTCTGTCTGAGTCCTGGACACATCATTTAAATTTCTACATCAGTAAAGTAAGGGTGTTGGACTAGACAGGTTCTAAAGTTCTAAATCTAGAATCAATCAATTAATCAGGCATTTATATTTATTAAGTACTCACTACGAATGAAGTACTGTGGTAAGGCACTGAAGATACAAAACCAAAAAAGAATGAAGACCTTACCCTCAGAGTGCTTACATTGCAATTGAGGGAGGAAAAAATAAATATAAATAAAATATGCAAAATATTACACAAAAAGAATATAAGTTAAATTTTGGGGAAGTAGAAGGCATCAGCAGTTGGGAATAAATGGAAAGACTTCAAAGGGAAGATGGCACTTGAACAGAGCTTTGAAGGAAATAGGGATCTAAAGGGGAAGATAGTATTGGAGGCATAGAGTATGGAAAATGCAAAGGAGATGGAGAGTAGAATTAAGGAACAGCTTGGAGGTCCACTAGACAGGACCATAGATCAAGTTTTGGAAGGGGATTAAGGGAATATAAGTTTGGAAAATA
This sequence comes from Sarcophilus harrisii, assembly GCF_902635505.1. Lineage (NCBI taxonomy): Eukaryota > Metazoa > Chordata > Mammalia > Dasyuromorphia > Dasyuridae > Sarcophilus > Sarcophilus harrisii. Next base: position 134,336,893 of record NC_045426.1, on the reverse strand, counting down.
AGTTGGAGTAACATAGTGAAAGACTAACCAAAGGAACTTAGATTTGATCCTAGAGACAAGGAGAAGATTTTGGAATTGTTGGGGTGGGGGGGAGATACATCTATGACATGGTCAGACCCACATTTTAGGAAAATCGATTTGGCAGCTGTGGGAAGGGTTCCTATGAACCCATGAATTCACGAGTCTAGCACCCTATGATATTTCTAGGGGTAGAAGTTAGCCATGAGAGGGCCTACCCAGAGGAATTCTGCTTGGAGACCCAGTACTTAAGTAAACACCAAGGTGGAAAAACGAATACAGACTACAGAGAACCTTTGACTAATCTTTTGACAGTGAGCCAGTTTTCATTACTGAACTGAAATTTACTGGCAAAGGACCTAAACCATCTTTTCTTGCCTTGGGCTATGTCTCAGAGGGACTGAAATGGAAGCAGATGTCCTTGAGCTGAAAGTGTGTTAAAGGGAGCTCCTCATTCTCCTAAGGGTTGTGTGACTGACTGTGAGATAAGCAGCAGGCGCCATATTCCTGAGGATGGAGCAAAGATAACATGTTTTCCTTTTCAGTTGGATTCCCTGTTTTTCAAGTTCAAAAGCACCTGCCTGACCCTTGTAGAAAACTTTTTAAAAAATTTTTCTGAAAAAAAAATCATTATTTATAATTTCTGAAAAAACTGCTGCCCTAGCCCCAACCAGGCCTAAAAGGCCGACCTACTGATTAAATGCATAATGTGTGTCTGAAGTCTAATTTAAGCTGAAGTATGAATCATATTTTTAGTTAATGAATCGTGCCCTGTTCACATGAGGCTTGCAAAGTTGATCCAAAGAACAGCATTTAACAAAGTCCTAAGTTCAGCCTTACGTGAGTCATATACTTGTCCGCAAAATTCCCTTTTCCTAGGATTCCTAAGTCTGTTAGCAATGTACAAGCAAGAGCTAAAGATGAAACAGTCATAGTAAGGCATTGAAAGGTAAAGGAAGTGTACTTGAGCAGAGACGGGACTGTTTCTAAATTAATCAGTCCCATCAATCAGCCCTTAAGGATTTATTAAATGTCTTCTCTGTGCACAGAGCTGGCTGAGAAAAACTTGGACTGAGATCTGAAGCAAAGATAAAAATAAGGGCCAGTCCTTGGAATATAGGCCAGAGCTTTACTGGTCTGGACTTTAGGAAGTAACCCATTGTCTTTCAGCACTACTACATGGATGGAGGGTCTGTGACCCAGGGAGTTCAGGTGTAGGATCAACCACTATTTGAGACCCTTTATTAGCATGTCCCTTTGTTTGATGATCAGGCCCTGTCAAAGAGGAGCAAGTCTTCCTTTGGAGTCTTCTGCATAGTATATGACCCATGATACCATCAGCATCATTTTTAAGTTTGACCCACAAAAAACAGCCTCATAGTAGGGTCAGAAAGTACTCTTAAGTACAACTGAATGTGTTCCGCTGCAAAGTTCTCCAGCTAACAAATAATTCCTGAATGTCCAACACAATGGCCCTGTCATACCTGCTGTTCATCCCTACTGCCTTCTTAGACAAGAACAATGTCCCTTAGTTTGTTTAATAGGATACAGGAAGTTCTGGAAAGGATTACATCACCCTTATGATAATTGCAATAGTATGACAATAATCATCTGTTGTGAATTCTTGCTTTTCATCACCAAAGCTCATTAGGGAAATTTTCCCTCCACCTTCCCTCACACCAAAAAAAAAAAAAAAATTAATTTAAAGAAAATAAAGATGGGGCAGAGGAGGAACTACACTCATCTCTGATTTTCTCCTTTTCTCCAGAATTACTGCCCACTGTGACCATTTAAACAATTGCCAAATCTTTTTGTTTCTACCTCTGTAATTTCATACTTTTTCCTGTCTCTCTCTTTCCCCTATCACCCATCCAGTCCAGGTCCATTTTAACTGTTGTCTGGATGATTACAATAGGACTGCTAGGTGGCAGTGATGGATAAAGGGCTAAACTTGAAATAAGGAATATTAGTCTTTTTGAATCCAAAAATGGCCTCAGACACTTCCTAGTTGAGAAACCTCTGGCAAGTTACTTAATCCTGTTTGCCTCAGGTACCTCATCTGTAAAATGAGTTAAAGAAGGAAATGGCAACCCACTACATTATTTCTGCTAAAAAAAAAAAAAAACCCAACAACTCCAAATGGGGATACAATTGGAACAACTGAACAACAAAAAGAGCAACAGATAATTACAGCAGTGACTTAATTGGTACCCTGTTCCTCATTTCAATGCCTTATATACATCCTACCTATATACCAAGGACTGATTCATCTTAATATAAGGTACTGTCCCTTTAGGTATTGCCTTTTCACATTGGAGTGTTTTGGTGCTTAAAGGTATGGGAAAGTACTTTTGCAATAAAGAAAAAAATAACAATTCAACAGATAAAAGGATGTGAGGTCTTACTTCTTTAACAAATGAATACTTTGGTGGCTAAAGGTAATAGAAAAAAACCTTTATCTTTATTAAAAAAACCCTGCTAAAATCTGAATATAAGGAAATAGTTTTCAGATAATAGATGAGTAATTTGGTTCCAAAAGGTACAAAAAGCAACTTGTTAAATGAATGTAAAAGTTGAATCACCATATAAAGAATTTAGGGTGATGCTTCTTTTGTATGTGAACAGTTTAAAGATTATAGGAAAAGAAGTGTTATTTATTAAAAACTGCTAAAATTCAAGTATAAGGTAATAGTCGTTAGAGAAAGATTCTTTTAAAACTGAATATCTTTGAAAATTACATAATGATTAGAGCTGCAGGGCACTGTATCCCCTTCACTCATTAGCACGTAACTATTTTAAGGCAGAGAAAATAAACCTCAAAAATGAAAAATCAAATAATTGCCTGGTTACTCTGGAGTGATTAATAAAGGCTTTTCATATACTAAAGTGCTTAATAAATACTTGTGCTTTGTTTGTTGTTCTGCTGTATAGAGTAAATACTCCTAACTCAAAAAATCACCCCTCTCTTCTTAACTTTGTCTGGATAGCACTTTGTATCTCTTACTAGATATTTATATTCTCTTTGAATAGTTAGTTACATACATAGACTATGTCTTCTACTACATTGTAAACCTCATTACAGCAGAGATTATTATACTGTATTTGTCTTTATCACCCTCCAGTACATTTTGTTGTTTAGTCATTTTCAGTCATGCCCAATTCTGAATGACCCCATTTGAGGTTTTCTTGACAAATATACTTGAGTGTCTTGCCATTTCCTTCTCCAGCTCATTTTACAGATGAGAAAATTGAGGCAAAGAGAGTTAAGTGGCTTACGCAGAGTCACACAGCTAGTTGGTGTCTGAAATCAGATTTGAATTCAGGAAGATGAGTCTTCCTGATTCTAAGTCTAGTGCTCTATCCACTTAGCTACCTAGCTGCCCAAGCTCAACTATATAGCACATGCCAAATGCTTAATGTATATTAAATGTATGTTTCTAGAAATTCATAGTGGTGCGAAAATAAGTGAATAAGCAATTAAAACCCTTATTATGCAAGGCTTCAAAGAACTTTTTTTTTTTTTTAAAAAACCTCCTCTTACACATATAACTTTACTATTGAAGACAACAGAGAGATGGATTTTTCTGAAAATATAATGTAAATATGAATGAACATATTGAAAAATCCTAGTTCTATAGTCTTCTATCTTTACTGTTTTTCAAAAATATGAGCAGAATCCAGGAAGAAGAGGAACAGATGTACCAATTCTACCTTATACTTCTCCCATCATAAATTAATTCTAAGCTGTTTAGAATTAAATTTCTTAGAATTAAGGTATTTTAAAACTAGGGGAAGCAAGGTGGCAACAGAGTGCCAGTCTTGGAGTCTGGAATACCTGAGCTGAAACCTGGCCTTAGATACTAATTAGCTATGTGACTCTCAGTACGTCACTTAATTCTGTTTGCCTCTGTTTCCTCATCTGTAAAATTGAACTGAAGGAAATGGCAAACCAGTCCAGTATTTTTATCAAGAAAATCCCTAATGGAATCATAAAGAGTCAGACTCGACTGAAATAACTGAACAACAAAATGGAAGAAAGTTTAAAGATCATCTAATCCATTTATTATTATTATTATTACCTTATTCTTTATATTATCATATATATATAACATTAACACATTTTGTATAATAATATATTATTACATATTATAAAATATTAATATATTATTAACCCAAACTATTTACTCTATAATCCATTAACCCTTTGGGTTCCCTGGTTATGTGTTAAGAAGTCTGTAAACTTGTATGGGAAAATGATTACAAATTTGCTTTTATTAACTCTCCACTAAAATTCAGCATTTCCTTCAATTACAAATTTAGTTTCACCAGCCTGCCAAAGGGAGCTATGACATAGATCAGGACTCCTGATCTAATCTCTTTAGTTATACAAATGGGAAACTAACCAGAGAGCTTAAGAGAAAACAAATATTAATAGCAAATAGCAAATTTATATGAATATTAACAGATGGTTGTGTTATTTAACCTTTGTGAATCACAACCCATTCATTATCACATCACTAGTCTAACTTATTCCTCTTGCAGGAAAGTAAACTGAGGCCAGTGGAAGTTAAGGGAGTGCCCATAGCATTAGATTTGAATCTGGATCCTTTAACTAGACTTCCCACTCTACCACACTGATGTGTAATGGCAGACTTCTGATCATTTTTCCTACTGTCATTCATTGCCACTTAAGAGCTAGTTTGTAGCTCTATGTTGGCTGAGATTTGATATTTCTCGAGAGAATTGCACTATGCAACATTCACATTCCTGCTGTTCAACATCACATTTTTGGTTTTGCTCTTATTTTGGCAAGAAGCCAAATGGTACTCATGTCCTTCAACCTTTCAGACAAATAGATCAAACAGGGCTAGCTGGAAGGAATTCAGTCCGTGAAAACAAGCAAAAATATGTGCTAAAATAATATCACCTAACACTGAAATATCTACTCCGTGTAAGACACTATATCAGGAATGACACTTCCCTGACAATTGAAGGTGATTCTGTTCCATGTGACAAGCTTCATCTCCTATAGCAATGTGGTATGAAGCATTTTCATAGCTTAGTGATGAGGAATCTAATTGATAATCCAGTCCTGAAGAATACAGAGATCTCTGCCCTTGTACTTTGATAGACATTAAAGCTAGAAAGTACCTTTGGGATCATTTTGTCTAACTCATTCATTTTTATATATAAGAAAACAGAGATCCAAAGAGGTTGCTCAAAGCTACTTATTGAATCAGTGGCAGAACATAGATGCTTTTTAACTATCCAACCCCTTAAGTAAGACGTCTAGCCTAGTGGGGACTTGGCACTTAAAGAAGAAATGGGGAATTTGAAGGAGGACTAGCAGAGACCAACAAAAATGACTGAGAATTTCTCCTCTTTTTTTTTTTTTTTTTTTTTAAAGAAGGATGATCTCATGTTCTCCCTTGCAATCAATGATTAAAGAAAAAAAGAAAAAAGAAAAAGAACCTTAACTTTAGAATAAAATAACCAAACATCAATGATACAAAAAATTTTAATTTTATTTTGAAATGTAAATTTTTATCCTATCTCATTTCTTTGCTTAATTATTTAAATATATACAAATTAATGTGGTAGAGTGGAAATAACTGACTCCAAAGTCATAGGATCCAGATTCAAATCTTCAAGAGGAATGAGTTCCTTTGGGCCCAACTCCAAATTGTTTTCCAGAATGGTTGACTCAGCTCACAATTCTTCCAACTGTGCATTAGTGTACTTATTTTTCTACATCCCTTTCCAGCTTTTGTTATTTCCTTTTCTGTCATGTTAGACAATCTCATCGGTATCAAGTGGTACCACAGAGTTGTTTTAATTTTCATTTCTTCGATTTAAAGTATTTTTTCATATAATTAGAAATGGTTTTGATTTCTTCTTTTGAAAACTTTGATCAACTGGGTAATGAGTCATGTTTATAAAGTTCTCCATATATATGTATATATTATACATACATGTGTGTGTGTGTGTGTGTGTGTGTGTATTTTTTTTTTTTTTGCTGAGGCAATTGGGGTTAAGTGACTTGCCCAGGGTCACACAGCTAGGACGTGTTAAGTGTCTGAGGACAAATTTGAACTCAGGTCCTCTTAAGTTCATGGCTGATGCTCTATCCACTGTGCCACCTAGGTGCCCCTCTCCACATATAGATTTGAAAAATGGTCTTTATTAGAGAAACTTGTAAAAATTCTTACCCAGTTTTCTTTTTCCCTCTAATTTTGACTGCATTGATTTTGCTTGCTGTCAAGATTATCCATTACATTTCCTGCGATTCTTTCCAGCTCTTTTTTGGTCATAAACTCTTGCCTTACCTGTAGATCTGACAGGTAAAATTTTCCATACTCCCCAAATTTGCTTATATTACCCTTTATGTCTAAATCATATGCTCATTTTTACCTTATCTTGGTATATGAATGAGATGTTAGTGTTTGCCTAGTTTCTGTTGAACTGCTCTTAAATTTTATCAGAAATTTTTGTCAAAGAGTGAGTTCTTGACTACAGGGTTTAGATATTTGGGTTTATCAAATACTAGATACTATTGTATATGGTGTACTCCATCTATTCCACTTGTTTCACCAGTCTATTTCTTAAGTCAGTACTAAATTGTTTTCATGATTTGAAATCTGGTAATGCTAGGTTACCTTCTTTCATATTTTTTCATTGATTCCCTGGGTATTGATCTTTTGTTTTTCCAGATGAACTATTATCTTCCAGATATATAAAAAATATTCTCTGGTAGTTTGGTATGACACTGAATAAATAAATCAATTTAGATAGTATTGTCATTTTTATTATATTGGCTCATCCTACCCATGAGTAATTAATATTTCTAATATACAGTTTTTTTAGATCTGTCTTTACTTGTGTGAAAAATGTTTTATAATTGTGCTCATATAGTTTCTTGATTGGTCTTGGCAAATAGACTCCAAAATATCTTATAGTCTGCAGCTATTTTAAATGATATTTCTTTTTCTATTTTTTTGTTGGTAATATATAGAAGTACTGACGATTGATATAGGTTTATTTTATTATCCTGCAACTTCGTTAAAGTTATTAATTTTTTCAACTAGTTTTTTTAGTTGATTATTCAGAGTGTTCTGAGTGAAGAATTAAAATTCTGTTTTCTTGTCAATTTTTATTGCTTAAATTTCTTGTTCTTGTCTTATTGCTAGAGCTGACATTTCTAAAATGAGACTAAACAATAATGGTTATAATGGACATCTTTGCTTCACCCTGATATTATTAGGAAGGCATCTAGTTTATCCCTATTACATATAATGCTTATTCTTGGTTTCAGCTAGAACCTCCTTATCGCTTTAAGAAAAAGTTCCACTCATTCTTATGATTTCTATTGTTTTTAATGAATTGAATGTTGTGTTTTGTCAAAAGCTTTTATTTATTTATTTTTTTAATTTTTATTTAATTTTTGTTATTTTTGTTAGGGCTATATGGCTATATAATTCCTAAAACTGAATTAGCACTGCATTCCTGATATAAATCCCACCTGGTTATAGTATATGATTTATTTGTGATATATTGCTATAAATGCCTTACTAGTAATTTACTTAAAATTCTTTGTATAATGTTCATGAAAGGAATTAGATTATAGTTTTGTTTCTCTGCTTTTGTTCTCCCTGGCAACTGCAGGGAAATATAAGATAAGAAAAATAAAATTCTTTGAGCCCCCACACCATACTTTATGACTGAACAACTCCTGTTTCCTCAGATCACAGGATTCCCTATCCAAGGTTGCCCCTCTAGACTTCAGCATTTCCATTTTGTTGCTGCACACATTTCAATGTGGTTGCCTTTGCTATTAAAAAAAAAGTTTTAAAAACTTTCTAGAGAAGACTACAAAAATAACACACAAACATTTAAAAAATATAGAGCAAAATGATCTCAGCTGAATAATCATTTTATAAATATGGATCAGAATCTGAGGGGAAATGCTTCTGTCTCACTGTGGACATCAGAGAGTACAAGTGCTCCCAATCTGGGATGGAAGCAAAACTAACTTGTCAGTTTAGAATTTCTCTTTCCTAAAAGGAGATTTTTGGAAGCTGTTTATCTTGAGCTGTATAGAACAGAGCTTAACTCAGAGACCATAGTCATCAACTTAATCCTTTGAAAGGTGTTGTTGAGATCATGAATGACTAGAAATCAAACAAGCTTAAATATTTCATCTTAAATGAGACAGCACCCAAAGCAACAGCAGTGGCTTTGTTGGGGTAAGACTGTGGATGGAATGAGTCCAGTGTACTTGGAGTGAGCATTTTCATCTTTCAGCACCTAGACAGGAATTTTTAAAAGAGTTTTCTATCTCATCCTGACATTGTTTTGAATCCTGCTTCTGGATAATAAAAGTGCTGTGCTGTCATTTAAGAAGTAAAAGGAAGGATGAAGATTTTTACAACAAATTATTGGATCATGCATCTGTTGGATATTCTGACAATTGTTCTATTATGGTTATGACAATTAAAAAATATTTAGCATGGTTGTTCTTGTTTTATTGGTTGATGTATACCAGAATCATAAAAACTAGTCAAATGCTTAAATTTGCTATTTTAGGAAGTAAAAATTGAAGATAATAAAAATTTACATATGAAAATCTCTGGTTTCAGATCATTAACTATTTTTCATTGGCTTCCATTTTTAAATTTAAGGAATGCTATTGATTAAAGGTATGTCTTCAATAGTTCTTTTTAAAAGCAAAACTAATAGGTCTTAATGATGTAATCTCACATATAGGAATTGAACAAGCCAATAAAGAATTTATCTAAGGGGAAAAACATTGAAAAAAAAATCTGATCTACAGATCTACAAGTTAATTTTTAGCAAATGTTTAAGAACAATTAATATCTATGCCATAAAAATATCAACAGAGAAGGCATTCTACTAAACTTTTTATGAGAGAAATATTTTCTGATAAACAAACCAGAAAGGGATAAACCAGAAATAGGGGACTTTAGTGCATTACACATTTAATCAATAATTGTGTAATTATTACAACTATGTAATCTTTACAACTATGAAATGCACTAATGAATCAATATCAATGAAATTTTTTGAAGTAAAATCTTAGCAAAGAAACTTCAGCAAAACAAAAAAAAAATTCACTATGACAAAGTTGAATACATACCAGGGTTGCAAAGATGATTTAAATTAAGAGAGAAAATGCCATTAATTAAATGATGAACAAAAACAATAAGAATTACAAGACTATATAAAGAGCTATAGACAAAATCTTTGACAAAAGAAAATATCAATTTTTGATTTTAAAAAATCCCCACAGCACAAGCATTGTAAAATATGTGTGTGTGTGTGTGTCTGTGTGTAGTGAAAGAAAAAAAAAGAGGGAGAGAGAGAAAGTGAAAAAGAGAAAGACAGAGAGACAGAGAAGTGAAAGAACTTAACTGCTACTGTTATTAGCATAGAAGAAACACCAGATTTCCCAGTAAGTAGAACATAAAGCAAAAGTACTTCCTCTTGTTCCTTTCCCCTATTATTTGACATAGTTATAGAAACGCCAGATATAGTAACATGGTAAGAAAGAAAAATTAAAGTCGAAATAGATTAGTCAATTGGATTTTTTCCTATTATAAATTATCTTTCAAAAAATCTTTGTTAATTTTTATAAAATCTTTTTAAAAATTTAATGTAATGAAAAGTATCTGTTTTATCTGTATTCACTTCCATCCTTTGTTGTTTTTAAAAAATTCCTTCTCAGCATAGTTTTTTAAATGTATCTTTTGGGGGTTCATTTGTATCTTTTTAAATGATGAAATCTTTAATGTTTAGGTCAAATATTTATTTGGAACTTACTATGATATATGCTATAGCATGTTCATCTATAGCAATTTTCTGTCAAACTCCTTTCCAATTTCTCATCAATTTTTCTCAAATATTGACTTTTTTAAACAGTAGTTTGTATTCCTGAACTTATCAAAATCTGACTTATAATTATTTATCCTATTCAACGGATCTTTTCTACTTTTAACCACTACCAAAAAGCTTTGATAACTATTGCTTTATAATGAATTTTGACCCATTCCATGTCTCCTTCATTCCTCTTTAATTTCATAAAATATCTGTTAAATGGCCATTTTTTTTTTGGAATTTCCATTTCCACGATTTCCTCTTGGTTTTTGTTACTATTGCATAAAAAAGGTTCTTCCTTTTTGTTTTTTGTACTTCTTATTCTTGGCATCTAGCACAGTGCCTGACACATACAAAAACAAAAGGTACAAAAACAAGTATTTGTTTATTAGTAAGAAATGGTGACTATGAGGAATTCTAAGAGGGATAGGAATACTCATATGAATTTAACAAAGCAATGAGAATAAAACGAATAGAATTATTTTGTTGTTGTTTAGTATTTTCAGGCATGGCCAATTCTGCGATCCCATTTAGGATTTTCTTGGCAAAGATGCCAGAGTGGTTTGCCATTCTTTTTCTAGCTCATTTTACAGATGAAGAAACCAAGGTAGAGTTAAGTGACTTGTCAAGAATCACACAGTTATTCAGTGTCTGAGTCCGTATTTGAATTTACAAAGATGAGTCTTTCTGATGCTAGGCCAAATAGTTGCCCAAATAGACTAGAACTCTATATACATACATACATACATATATATATATATATATTCATTGTATGTATGTGTACTTGAGTATATATTTACATATATATACATAATGAATATATATGTACAATGATGTACAATATATATATATATGTATTTATATAGAAAACAACATATACACACAATGAATATATATATATACAAGTAATGATATACACTCAATAAATATATATAATGAATATATATAGACAAGTACCATATATGCAATGAATATATATATATATATATGAATGATATACACACAATGAATGATATACACATAATAAATATATATATAAGGAATATATAGACAAGTATATATACATACAATGAATATATATATACACACAAGTACATACACATGCAATGAATATATATATACAAGTACACACACAACAAATAATATAAGCAAAATAAAAAAGATACATATATACAAATATATATATACACAATGAATGATACATGCACATTAAATGTATATATAATGAATATATATATATACACAAGTACATATATACAACAAATAATATATGAACAATAAATACATATGTATAGACAAGTACACATACACATAATGAATATATATATATACAATGAATGACACATATGCAATAAATATGTATATATATTTGTATAGAGCTTGTACATATACATACAATGAATATATGTATATATACATATATACAATCTATATACAATGAATGACACATACACTATATATATATATTTATATAGTCTATATATATACATACAGTGAATATATATATATATATACACACATATACACACACATACATATACATATAATGAATGATATACATATGTATATATAATGAATATATGTGTGTATATATATATATATATATATATATAGAGAGAGAGAGAGAGAGAGAGAGAGAGAAAGTACATATACACACAATGAATACAAAAATGTTAATAAGACGATACTAAAATGCCTCCAAACTTGGATTAATTATGAGAAGAAACATGTCTACCTTCTTTCCATTCCATTACAGATACAGAACGCTGATATATACTTTCCTATGTACCCTCTTCCCTCTTTAGTCATGCTACACAAATGTCAAACTACATTACAAAATCATAGATCTTACCATAGCACTCTCTTACGCAGGTAGTTTTAGCTCTTATTTATGAACCCCTCTTTTTGAAATTTAAAGCCTTTGATAATTTGCTCCCAACCTTTCTTTCTGGAATAATTTCGCAATACCAGCCCTCCTGCCTGCGGATTACAACCAACCAGGCCTCTGTGTTACTCTTGCCCCTGCCGTTCCACCTTGTGTCTGTACACCTTTGTAAGAGCTGAGCCTCTTCCCTGGAAGGCTATCCTGTTCCTCTTGGCTTTTTACAATCCTTATCTCCTTTCAAGGTTCCACCTTGTCAAGTGACACTACAGTACACAGATTCCTATTATCCCCATAATCATCAGTCTTCTCCCCACCAGACATGTTTTTCCTCCCCCTTACTCACCATTAGAATATAGCTACTTGAAGGGCCAAAACTTTTGTTTTGGTCTTTGGCTCCCTGATAAGTTTGTTTAACAGGGGTGATAAATTCTGAGTAGTATTCTTAGCAAGGAAATCCAGGAAATTATAGTTAGCTAAGCATAACCAACTAGCTTACGTGATGTCGGACAAGTGACTTTAACCTTTCTGTGACATTGTTTGTACCAATCTGTGTTCCCAAGGCTCTCTCCACCTTTTCCTCCATTAGGCTGGTTTATCTTGGCCATGGAAGGAGCCTTCTTGCAGCCTCCTATGCAGAACGGCAGCTGATCAATGGCTCCCTCTGAAGAGCTCTATTCCTTTATCTGTACAGAGCTCCCACACTGACTCATAACCTAAGTACTTCAGAAGATCTCCTCAATGACATTCTAGAAACAGTAACCTCCTAACTATGAAACTGGCAGGAGAGTTCTGAGAAGGGAGTAAACAAGAAATGAAGCAAGAGCCCCAGGCAGAGTACACAACGGTGCAGACCCGCAACAGTTCCTAACTTTTCCTCCCAATACCACCCCCACCCACCAATGCAATTTTCCTGTTGTGTAACTGCCAGGGAACGTCCTGAATTCCACAGGTTTCATAACACTTGTTGCTTGTACCTTCTCAGGATTGTTGTTGGGCTCCAGGGGAATACTGATTTATGATGCATTCTTAAGGTCTGAAAAGGGCTTTACAGATGATATCTTATTTCGTCTTTGGGACAGTCCTGTAAGGGAGATGCTATTATCTCCATTACTACAAGTAAGGAAAAAGGCTGGGAGAGCTTAATTGATGAATCCAGAGTCACAGAAGTAGGATTTGAATTTATGTCTTCTTCACTCCAAGCCTCACACGCTATCTACTACACTTCCTCACTGCTTTGGAGACGAGTCTTTAAGTTCTAAAATATTACACAAATCAGCTATCATTATTATTAGTACTATTCTCTGATAAGGCTTAGGTTTTGCCCATTTTGGGGCTGATGTCTAATGAACAGCTTACTCATCGGTATGAAAGTCTATCAACAGAAAGTTGGCCATGATTAATCTCATTATCTGCAACAACTCAGAAAGCTCAGGGATCTGGGATCTACAAAAACCACATTAGATTGTAAGCTCTTTGAAACCAGGGATTGCCTTTTGCCTCTTTTTCTATCCCTAGTACTTAGTACATAGTAGTGTACTTATTGAATGTGTATTGATTGATTGGTTGAAATCATAGGATAGTACAGATGGGTCAAGCACAATGCTGGGGGGCCACATGCTGCCCGCAACACTCCCAATACAGACTGAACCAAATTAAAATATAAATAAGATATATTTAACAAGATAAGTAAAAGTACAATGAAATATAAATAATGCTAACTGTAGTTTTCTAAGCATATATGTCCACACAGGGATCCTTATGTATGTTTCTGTTTCAGTTTGACATCACAGGTATAGTAGGTAGGGTTCTGAACTTAAAGTCACAAAGACTTGGATTTGAATTCTGCTTCAGATAATTATAACTATATGTCCCTGCATAAGTCCTTAACAACTTTGTGTTTTCTTAACCATAAAATGAGGAAGTTCTAGCTCTAAACCCATAGCCTTTCGAATCCTTGAAACACATCAATCTTACTAGCCTTTAAGGTCCCTGAGGATGATATAAGGCTCTTTTGCACATACAGGTGATTTGCCTGCTGGGATGTAACTCAATTTATACTATCAAAAAAGATTTCTTGGTGTTTAGGGAACAGATTTCTCTGTATCTGTTTTGTTTCTCCCACTACTTTCAAGTTCTTAAAAAGCAGGGGAATGAGATCCTTAATTGGGTAGCAGAGTAATTCTTATTGTAAGAGAGATTTTTGTTCCCAGGGCATATCTGTTTAAGTCTCTGCTTGCTCTAAAATTCTGTATTTCCAGGTTTTCCTTTAACTTGTCAGTAGGTTTGAAGCATTAGCCAGGTGGAGCAGTAGAGTGTCAGGTCTAAAGTCAGGAAGAACTGAATTCAGATTTGACGTCAGAAACTTATTAGCTCGGTGACCTGGAGCAAGGCACTTAACTTCTGTCTGCCTCAGTTTCCTTATCTGTAAAGTGGGGTTAATAGTCCCCTTTCCAGGATTGTGAGGATCAAATAAAATAATAATTGTAAAGTACCTGGTACATGCTGCATGAGTTATTATTATTATTATTGTTATTAATTCTATTAACCCTTGGCATGGGAAGGTATCTGAAACACCTTAGCCCCAAACACAAAGCAAATGCATAGAATCATGAATAGAAGGGTAGTCCTCCTAAGGGCTTTGTTAAGCACAGGGACACACTTTGAAATCCTTTTTTTCATCCTTGCTTAGATGTTTTCAATGTAAGGTGGGGATTTCTCCATTTTTCTGTTTCCATTTGCTCACTGGGATTCCATTAAAATCATCTGTTTTGGTGGGTTTTTTTTGCTTTTTTTTGTTTTTACTTTCATCTTCCAATTGTCGTGTTCTTCTTCTTTTGTATAATATATGATGGTTCTCTATGAGATCAGGTTGCTTGGGGAGGTTTCCTGGAGGCAGCCTTAGTTTCAGTTCAAAGTAATAATCATTTCAAAATGCAGCCAGCTGATAAAATCCAAACGTTTATTTTCTCCTTCCAAGTCTCATCTCTTTCCTTGGGCCTGGGTAGCTTTCTTAGAGGCCTATTTTTCAGTGGAGAAACTAAGGAGGAGAGCCTGCCACTATGGTGGTGTGAGAAGGGATGAATGAATCTGGTTCCGCCTCCAAGAGTGGGCTTCTTTTGAACTGACTGACGCTCCCCTCTCAATCTTTTCAACTGAACTGAACTGACTGAGCTCGGCTGTTTTTATGCTCTCTCAAAGGTTGACTCCTCCTCTGAGAGAGTGGGATTGTAGGTTTCTAACTTGTGAATCTCATACTGAATAATGACTTGTGAATCTCCCAAAAGTGTGAACTCCAATGAGTACTTAAATACATTAGTGAGCTAGAGAATTTGCTAAATTCTCCATGCTAAATTAGGCAACTGACAACACTTTGTAAGGATTCCAACATCTAATTATCATTTTTCTATTTTGTATATACTTACACATGTACATATTGTCTTTCTCAGCTAAATTGTAAGTTCTTTAAAGGAAGCAACTGTATAATTCCTTTCTATCTCCAGTGTCTATCACATAGTAGGTGCTTATTAAATGCTTGCTGACTGATTTCTTATCAAGGATAAATATTTAGGACTTTGACTTCTTTCTTTGTTCTAGATTAGTGGTTTCATGGGTATAGGGAACTCCTCATAATGCAAATTCCTTTACCAGTATAATCAGCAACTATTTTGAGTTACACTATCTTAAAGAATTGCCTGGGACTCCTGAGGGGTTTAGTGATTTACTGAGAATACTCACACAACCAATGAGTCAAAACAGCCTTGACTCCCTATCTTCCTGATTCAAAGCCCATGCTACATTGCTTCTCATTTGGTTCTGAATCATTAGACCACCTCTCTTTCTTGAGTCAGAGGGAAATGTTTTTATCTAGTTTCCTAGTTCTACTTATTTTACTTTATATCCATTCTCATATGTCTTCTCCTGCTTTTCTATATTCATGATATTCCATTTTAAAATGTATCTTATTATAAGAAATGGTAACTCTCCCATGACCTGATTTCAGGAATGGCCTTTCTCCCTTTGTAGAATTCCAAAAGAGTTTAACAAGTTCATCAGTACATTTACTTCATCAGGTAAATTATAAAAAAGTCACTTAGTTATTAATCATGTCTGAAATCTTGGTGGCTTTTGCTTATAAAGTATAAATCCAGTCCAATGAAATCAAAACTACTTTGTTATGCATGAAGTCATTGTTTTTACTACCTATTTGATAATATCCTGAATCTCTAAATATATTGTAAGGGCAATTACTTGAGTTGAGTTGTGTTATTAGTTAAGAGTACAGCTTGTCCCATCTTGTATGTTGTCATGTTTACTTTAGGTTTACAGGAACTAGATCATGCGTAAACAATTTGTTGGACAATGAGGATGATATTTACATCAATCAGTATGATTCAATGCTATTTTCAGGAAGTTTGTTGAGATGTTTCATTAGAAACAGAAAATAAAGTGTTCTGGAGAAAAAAGAAATTTCTATTAATTTCCTCATTATTTTCTCAGAATTTCTGTTGTTCAGTCATTTTCCAGACAGAATCGTATCTGATTCTTTGTGACTCTATTTTAGGGCTTTCTTGGCAAAGATACTGGAGTGGCTTATCATTTATAGATGGAGAAACTGAGGTTTAAGTGACTTTCTGGATCACACACAGACAGTACGTGTTTAACGCAGGATTTGAACTCAGCAATATGAGTCTTCCTACCACCAGACTCAGCATTCTATCTACTGCACTTTCTATTTGCCCCTTTTCAGAACAGTAGGTAATAAACACTTATGTTTATTATCTGAACTATGAATTTAGAAAAAAATGCAAATGGTAGTCCCTGTCCTTAAGGATCTGACCTTGTAATAGAGGAGGATATACTTTGAAAACCATTTTATGGTTAGACAGCTAGCTGGCTAAATGGATCAAGAGTTAGATTTAAAGTCAAGGACAGTCCAAATTAGACACTTATTAGCTGTGTAATCCTGGACAAATCATTTAACTTCTATCTGCCTCAATTTCCTCATCTGTAAAATGGGGAGAATAATGATATAACATGTGTGAAATGTTTTTTAAATTTGAAAGGATTGTATAAGTAATAGGAGTAGGAGAAGTAATATTACTTCATAATTTTCCCACCTGAAGGTGAGCTTTCTCTCGTATCTCATATTACATTGCTTTCTTTGTAGGCTCCTTGGCATTAATTGAATTGTATTTATTTGCTTAATAAAGTACTGTTGGTTATTGCCCATATTTGCTGACTTCCATCTGACCTTATCTGACCTTTCCATATGGGCTGAGGTAAGAGAGCTTATAAGGCAGAAGGAATATTGAGAAATATCTGTAACATGCTCATTGGAAGAAGACCATGAGACACCAGAGACCTGTTAGATTTGAATCTGTATTTTGAGATTATTTGGATTGCACTGAGCTACTGGTTGTTTCAAGGATGACCATTTAGAATAGGATTTGACTATTTTTGGAGATACTTATATTTTTGGAGACAATATGCTGGAGTGGATAGAAGGTAATTGTTGAAGCCAGAAGTCCTGGGTTCGAGACCCTCTTCTGGCATATATTGGCTGTATAAGCAAGTTATTTAACCTTTTGGTGCTTTAGTCATAGGCAATCACTAAATTGAAAAAAAATGTCGCCTGCATTGAAGCTTCTAATGACTTCACTCTGCCAATGAAATTACTGGTTCAGGGCCAATCTCTCATTGTCTTCTTAGAAAGTAAATTTGCATTGATTAGGAAATAGCTTAAACAAGTTATGGTACTTGAATAAAAATTGCCATGAAATGTTACTAAATTGTAAAAAACAACAATAACAGTGAATATCATGAATATAGAAAAGCAGATGACATAAGAAAATGAATATAAAGCAAAATAAGCAGAACTAGGAAAACAATATAAACGATGACTATAGCAATGTAAATGGAAACAATGAAAAGGTACTGAATTTTGTGAAAATATGATGACTGAAATTAGCCCCAAAGAAGACATATGAGAATACACCTCGCTCCTTTCTCTGAAGGAGGGCTATGGAAATGTGGAACTACAGATAACATCAAACTTAGTTAATGAACCAGTAATTTTGATTGAACTAATTTTTCTTTATAAATTTTTTTTATCATAAAGCATATCTACGTGAAAGGAGAATGTGGGTGATATAAAATATATTGGGAAATATAAGTTATAAAATGTATAATAATAATTTTAAAATAAAAAATAGAGCTAGAAAAATATCAAAAGTTCATTAACCCAAACAATTATTTTAAAGATGAAGAAACTGAGGTAGAAGTCTGAGTCTTGGTGCTTTCTGCTTCTTCTCTCACAACCCCATTAACAATTTTTCCTGTTTTATTAACATCCATTAATTCAATAGCATCAGTATCCTACAGAGCTCATAGTTATTCTTCTATCCCTTTCCCGATTTAGCCCTGTTTCTTAGGTAACAAAGCTACCTCTCCTTATTTTTTCAGCTTTTATTCTGTACAGTTTTCTAGCCCTTGTTACAAACTGGTTTCTAAGCTGATGTCTCTGAATTGTCTGAATCCTTCTCTAGAATTCTTTCTAATAGTAGTCTCAGTGTAGTAATAGAGTTCTCCAAAAAGTAAGAGTGACAGCAAACTTCTAGGTCATCATTGAAGAAAATATGAAATTAGAATGTTATAGTTTCAATCAAATAAGGATTATTATACATCAATAGGAAGAATAGAAAATGACATGAAATTAAGTAATATTTGACCCAATGTTACATAACTACAATGTTCAACTACATTGAAAGGTCTCTAAGATGGCCTCTAGTGCAGAATGCTTTTTCAGAAAGGGGACTTAACATTCTTAGACAGATGGATGCGCTATTTTTATTCTAAAAACCTCTAAGAGTTCACAATCCCCTTAGGTCATCCATTCCAGAGTTTTACTCAGATTATTTCTTATATCTCACTGGAATTCTTGTGACTTCAGTTGCTATGGAATACTTTGCTCAAGATTTAATTATATTTTAATTTAAAATTTTCATAATCCTCATATTTCTTTGAATGTCATTTTTTTTCTATACAAATTCCAACAATGTGGACAATAGGACAATGGAAGTATGAGTATATTTTTCCTCACAGTATAGCAGTCATAAAATTGCTTTAACATCTTTATTTGCTGTCTCCTTACATTGGCATTTTAGAGAAAAACTTGATTAATTTTCAATCCAGAAACACCTTCTTATGAAACTCTACCAACTATTCATGAGTACTTTCTATTTGCCTTGATAATCTACAATAACAAGAGTATACCCATATATAATTATATGAATGCTCAGAAAGACCAGAATAATGTTATGTGGAATGAAGAAGTAGCAGGTTAAATAAATGTTTCAGATCTTTGCAGTCTGAGAGGGAGGGGCTGTAAGCAATAACACCACCTATATTATTTTACTTTAATAACTAGCTTTGAAAATATTTTGTCAGTTTTTTCACAGTAGAACAAGAAATAAGTTTGTGAAATTGTTTCTTAGGAAATGGTTTTGTGATTTAAAAATTTCAAGTTAGAATCTACAACCAAATTTCTCTTAGAATCTTGACTTAAATGTCAACTAATCTGGAAAATATTGATCCATTTCCAGCATGATTCCTCTGGGATGTCACTTCCCATTCTTTTCTAATTGTCAATTTCTGATTGAAACAGTGTCAGCAATTTCTTTTTTAACAGTCCATTATGAAAATGGTGCCATAAGAAACAAATGACAATTCAGAGAAGCAAACATAGTAAAGAAAGCAGAACCAAGAAAACATACCATTCTGAGGAAAAGCTTATACTAATAACCTTTAATAGCTTAAAACTGCTCTAAGTTTTTACATAATAAGTATAATGAATAAAATAAAAATAACTCCAAATATAGAAGAATTCTGTCAGTTAGATTGGGAGAAAAAAATGAGAATTTATCATTCTTCTTTTTCTGAAGAGATGGGGGTTTATGGATATAGAACGTTATGTTGTATTAAGGTACTCTGGCTTTGCTATCTATAACAAGGGAAAACTCATTTCCACTCCCAGAAAGGTTGGTGGTATGTATTGAAATAACTGTAATCTAAAATCAAAAGGTATTATAAATTTTTTTTAAATTTTATTTTCATACAGAGATATGATAACTTAATGCAAAAACTACTCAACAAAATTGATATCTTTTTATCAGTTATCTTCATTTCAGGACTTATGCTCCCTAGTCCATGTGCTTTTAAAAAATGTGACTTTATGTCATATGATGAAAACAACTTTTTCTCTACCCATTTTATAATTTGGAATGGGGAATTATATATACTGGATTCTAATAATGAATAGAGGATGTAAGTTTATGCTTATTTAAATTTCTTTATAATCTAAGAAAAATATGCAAAGCCTTTTTCCAGAAAATAACTTTCCATAGCATGCTAACATTGTTTAGGTTTGACTAAGAAATCAACATTTCATTTAGAAAATTATTGTCATATGAGGGCTACCCTTTGAATTTCCTTTATGTCTTTTCACTAAGAAATTGAAAAAAATTCAAACCAGGGACCATTAATTTAATTTGTTGTTGTTAAGTCATTTTAATTATGTCTGACTCTTTGTGACTCAATTTGAGGTTTTCTTGGCAAAGTTACTGGAGTAGTTTGCTGTAGTGTCTGGACTAGCTCCCTAGAGGATCTCAGGACCAGCCTTGATCTTAGTGGAGGAGTGAAGAAGGCAGGAGAGCCACCAGGATGGTCAAAGATGGAGCGTCTCTCTTCCAGTCCTTCTTAGTCCTTATATACCCCACACATCATTACAGTATATTATATATATGTGAACTAGAGAACCATTACATCACCATATTAAGTGCTAAGTATATATGTGAACTAGAGAACCACAATCTCATCAGTTCCACTAAGTTAACACCTTGTTTCAAGTATACTTCTCCAGAGTTCCAGCTCTCTACAGTTTGCCATTTTCTTTTCCAGCTCATTTTAGAGATAAGGAAACTGAGGCAAACAAGTGAAAGCACAACTTAGTGTGCACAATTTTCACAGCTGTATGAAGAAAGTCAGACTTATTCTTACTTTGGCTAAGACAACTGGAGAGATTAATAATTAATAGTATAATTAATAATAAATAACACAGCAGTGACTAAAGCAAATTCTGTGGTCTCTAGTTTCCACAAGACCCTAATAATCCAAAGACCCTAAAGGGTCTATCATATATCAATAAAGGGATTGGGCCATTCAATATTCATTTTAATTCACATGTGATTTAAAAATTTCAAGTTAGAACCTACAACTAAATTTCTTTTAGAATCTTGATTTGAATGTCTAATCTGGAAAATATTGACCCATTTCAAGCTTTCTGTTTTACAATTCCTCAGGAAAATTCAAATGTGTCAAATGTGACGTTCCAAGATTGTGCTGAATGGGTACTTGCAAGAGGATGGATATGTTTTTCTACAAATCATTTTCAAAATCAGATTATGAATGCTGTCCTAAGGACCTGCTACATTCAATCTAGGTGAATGTGGAGAGTCTGAGAGATGTTGCATGATGGGCATCCACAGGTGCTTAATAAACATTGGTAGAATTAAGTAGAATGCTTGAATTTCAAATAACTAGATAATTCTGTAAGAATTTGTGATCTGGGACCTAGGCAAAAGTATAAAGCAGAGGAAGTTTGTTTTCTATGCCTTTTTCCCCTTTTATCTCAGATTACTTTCTCCCTTACCTCCTCTCTGCCCTAGGATGGGGCACCTTTATGCAGTTACCTGCCTGCCCTGGACTTCCCACAGGGCTACTTTTCTTGGGGCAGTTTTCCTTAGGGGACACAGTTTCATACTGCAGACCTTTCCCTTCTTCCTCTTCTCTTCCATCAAAAGTTAACAAAGCTAAACCTACTTTCTTAAGTCTCTGAGATTTGTTAGGATTGATCTAATAAAAGATCAGCCAGGACTAAGGTATCAATGGTAAAAATGACCTACAAGTGCTGGGTTTTATAGACTGTTACATCCAAAAGGACATTTGGAAATAAATGAAAAATGGGCCTTTTGTTGTCCTTCAAATCAAGCTGTATAGAAGGTATAGACCTTCAAAGTCTAAAGAAAACATTCTGGATCCTTGATATCAGGTGTCTGTAATTTTATTGATTAATAAGGTTGGTTTCTTTATTGATATTTCAAATGAAAAAATCCACAAGAGCCTTGTTCTGTCCTTGATGTCCTAAGGTTTTCTTCAAGCCTTATTCCTTAGTTATATGGTACCTAATAACTATGTTAATCCATTAGCTATTAACTACAATTTTTATTACTCTTTATTACCTCAGAACTGTTTAATAGCAGATCATATTTAGTAAATTCCACCTATGTAGTCCTAGGAAAATAGGAACACTATAAAAGGAGATGAACCTCTCTTCAAAGTCAAATGATCATTCCCAGATTGTTACATTAGAGATTTACTCAGAATCTCTTCAGCTCAAGAATAGATTGTGCCTTTTTATGTAAATAGTATTTTTTAAAATTACATATGAAGATAGTTTTCAACATTCATTTTTTTCAGATTTTGTGTTCCAATTTTTTTCCTCCTCTCCTTAATTTCCCCCTCCCCAAGATAGCAAATAATCGGTGCAATCATGTTAAATCTATTTCCACATTAGTCTTTTTGTGAAAGAAGAAACAGAACAAAGGGAAAAAACCACATACATACAAATACACACACACATAACCCATACAAACCAAACCCCCCAAAATGAAAATAGTATACTTTGATCTTCATTGACAGTCTATCACTTCTTTTTCTGGATGTGCATAGCATTTTCCACCATGAGTTTTTTGGAGCTATATTGGATCACTGTATTGCTGAGAAGAGCTAAATATTAGTTGATCATCACACAATGTTGTTCTTACTGTGTTCAATGTTCTCCTGGTTCAGCTCACTTCACTGAGTATCAGTTCATAAATCAGTTTCTTTCTAAGTTTTCTTGAAATCTGCCTGTTCATCATTTCTTATAGCACAATAGTATTCCATTACATGCATATAACACAATTTGTTCAACAATTTCTAGATGGGCATTCCCTCAATTTCCAATTCTTTGCCACCACAAAAAGGGGAAAAAAAGCTATTATAAATATTTTAGAACATGTAGGTCCTTTCTCTTTTTTAATGCTCTCTTTGGAACATTGACCTAGTAGTGGTCTTGCTAGATCAAAGGCTATGCACAGATTGATTACCTTTGGGGCATAATTTCAAATTGCTGTCCAGAATGGTTGGATCAGTTCACAACTGCACCAAAAATGTAAAGAATAGCTATGTATTAAGGGAATTAAGGCAAAAACTAGCATTAATTTATTAAGGAACCTCCCTGATATTTGCAAATATGAACCTACTGGTTTGATGATGACTTTTCTAAGACTCAAAACCTTTGTACAAAACAAGAGTAAAACCTTAAACTCCCTTGTTTATTCATCAAACAAACCAACTAACAATTGATTTTGGGGGGAACTAAAAATTATATCTTGATTGTAGGCTACTTGCAAGTAAAATAGCATTTGAAATCCCTAAATCTTTCATTTCATATTAAGGAACTAAGCGTAGTAAACACCTGTGATTAAGGCATACAGAAGAAACTGAACTAACATTTAGCTTTTGGAACTACAGTATAAACAGAAGGATAATTCATTAATTTGCTGGACATTAATCAAAAGACCAATTCATATTGTTGCCAAGAAACTGGTACTCAGTGCTGTGGTTTGGAAAGCCTCTCTGTAATGTGGCCACCAATTTCTTTCAAGTGAGAAGTTACTTAAAGGAGATGGAAAAACAACATTGACCACTTATAAACCAGAGATCTGCATATACTGAATGACTTTAAGCTTGAAAATTAATTTGAATATGGTAGCGTTAACATAAATATTAACAAACTACAGTTAAAAGTTTGTTTCCTTTAAAAAGAGAAGGGGGAGGCCGTGGGTATAATGCAGTGCAAAGAGAACTGGTGTGGGAGCCAAGAACCTAATCAATCAATAAGCATTTATTAAACTCCTGTTAAATCCTGCATTTGATACATACTATGAAACCCTGAGCAGATCATTAAAGCTCTCAAAATTATAAGCAACTCTCAGAGATACTAAGTGCAAAGAAGTTTCCAACTTGCATTGGTAGAGGAAGAGATACCTCTGTTGAAGAAACTATCACTAAAGAAAAAATAAAAAAGAATAGTACTTGCTCATTTCTCACATAAAAGCCTTTAAATCTCTTTTAATAAAAACTCACATTTATATACTGCACTTCTACAAAGTACTTTCCTTACAACAACCATTAAGGTAAATTGTACAAACACTAATATTGCCTTTGGCACATGTTAAGAGTGACACAAATAGAGATAAAATATTGTCCATTATCCCATAGCTAGAAAAATGTTGGAGTCCATTGCAGATCCAGATTTTTTGATTCTGCTTTCAAAGCTTTTTTTCTTTTCTTTTTTCTTTCTAATTAAAAATAATTCTTATTTAAAGTTTTGAATTTCTTATTCTTTCCCTCTCTCCATCTCAACCCTTTCAAAGATGGAGAGCAATCAGATATGCCACACATGTGCAATTATGTAAAAAATTTCCATATTAGTCATTAGTCATTTTGTACAAGACGACTATAATAAAAGAAAAACAATGAAATAAAGTAAAAACTAGTATTCATTCAATATTAGTTCTTTTTCTGGAGATGGACAATTCTTTGGGATTGTCTTGGATTATTGTATTGCTAAGAGTAGCTAAAACATTCACAATTCTTCAATAAATAATATTGCTATTACTGTGTATGATGTTTTCCTGGTCCTATTCAGTTCCTTATGCATCAGTCTTTCCATGTATTTCTGAAATTATTCTATTTGTCATTTCTTATAGCATAAAAATATTCCACTATAATTATATATCATGGCTTGTTTAGCCATTCCACAATTGAGGAGCATCCACTGATTTCCAGTTATTAGCCATTACAAAAAAGAATTGTTATAAGTATTTTTGTACAAATAGACCTTCCCCCCCTTTTTGGATGGGATTTGAGATACAGACCTAATAGTGCTATTGCTGGATTAAAGAGTATGTACAATTTGATAACCTTTGGGCATGGTTCTAAATTGCTCTCCAGAAAAGTTGGTTCAGGTCACAACTCTACCAATTTTGCATTAGAGTGTCCCAGTTTTCCCCCACCTTCTCCAACATACAGCATTTTCCTTTTTTGTCATATTAGCTAATCTGATAGATGTGAAATGTTATTTCAGAGCTGTTTTAATTTGCATTTATCTGATCAATAGTGATTTAGAGTATATTTTCATATGACTATAGATAGCTTTGATTTCTTTGTCTAAAAAGTATTCATATCCTTTTATCATAAATCAAACTAATAAATTCTTAGTTTTATAAATATACCTCAGTTCCCTCTATATATTTGTGAAATGGGGCCTTCATCAGAGATACTTGTTGCAAAATTTCTCCCCCACCAGTTTTCTGCTTTCCTTCTACTTTTGTTTTTATTGGTTTTGTATGTGCAAAACAATTTTATATTTTTTAATAATTTTATATAATTTTATTTTCTATTTTTATATAATCAAAATGATCTATTTTACCTTTTGTAATGATCTCTATAACATCTTTGATCCTTATTCATAAATCTGTCAGATTTGTCATATTCCATGCCCTCTTAATTTGCCTGTGACATCACCCTTTATGTATAAATAATGGCCCCATTTTGACATTATCTTATGGTACGAGCTGTTGGTCTATATACTATGTTTCTGCCATATTATTTTCCAATTTTCCTAGTAGTTTTTATCAAACAAGAAGATTTTTTTCAAAAGCTTGGATTATTGTTTTTTATCATATGCTAGATTATTATGGTCATTTACAAGAATGGAATTTTTATCTAATCTATTCCAGTGATCACCATTCTATTTCTTATCCACTGCCAGAATGTTTTGAGAATTACCACTTTATAATACAGTTTGATAATTACCACTTTATAATAGAGTTTGAGATCTGGTATGCCTAGACCATCTTTTTTTTAATGTTTTCTTTTCATTAATTTCCTTGATATCCTTAAGCTTTTGTTCTAATAGATGAATTTTGCTAATATTTTTTTCTGGCTCTATAAATAAATTTTTGATGGTTTGATTGGTATGGTATTGATATGGTATGATTAAATAGATTAATTTAGGAAGAATTTTCATTTTTATTATATTGGGTCAGCCTACCATGAATAATTACTGTTTTTTTAAATTGTTTATATCTAACTTTATTTGTGTAAAAGATGTTTTAAAGTTGCATTCACATTGTTCCTGGGTTTGTCTTGGCAGGGAGACTCCTAAATAAATTATACTGTCAGTTATTTCAAGTGGATTTTCTCTTTCTATCTCTTACTGCTGGCTTTGTTGGCAATATATAGAAAAGCTGATGATTATGTGGGTTTATTTTGTATCCTGCAACTGTGCTATAGTCATTAATAATTTCCAGTACTTTTAAAAATTTGATTGTCTAGGATTTTCTAAGTGTAACATATCACCTGCAAAGAGTAATGGTTTTGCTTCCTCATAGACTATTCTAATTCCTTTAATTTTTTTTCATTTCATATTGCTACAGCTAACATTTCTAGTACAATATTAAACAATAGAGATGATAATGAGCATTCTTGCTTCACCCTTGAGTGTTGGGAAGGCTTTTTAACTTATCTCTATTACATATAATTCTTCTTGATGGTTTTAGGTAAAATTTATTTATCAATTTAAAGTAAGCTCCATTTAATCCTATGTTCTCTAGTTTTCCTAATAGAAGTGAATATATATTTTGTCAAAAGCTTTTCTGCATCTATTTTGGCATCTAAGAAAATTGTATGATTTCTGTTGTATTTTTTTGGTTAATATGGACAACTATGCTGATAGTTTTCCTGCATTCCTGGTATAAATACCACCTGGGTTTTGGTGTATGATTCTTGTGATATATTCCTGTAATCATGTTGCTAGTATTTTATTTAAAACTTTTGCACCAATATTCACTTGAAGAATTGTTTTATAATTTTCTTTCTCTGTTTTGGCTCTTCCTGGTTTGGGTATCAGCACCATATTTTATATCATGAAAGGAATTTGTTAGAACTCTTTCTTAACATATTTTTCCAAATGGCTTATATAGTATTGGGGATTAATTATTCTTTTAATGTTAGATAGAATTCACTTGTGAATCCATCTGATCCTGGGGAATTTTTTCTTAGAAAGTTCATTGATGGCTTGCTCAATTTCTTTTTCTAAGACTGAGTTATTTAACTATTTTATTTGTTCTTCTGTTAATCTGGATAATTTATATTTTTATTAATATTCATCTACTTCATTTAGATTGTCAATTTTATTAGGATATAATTAGGCAAAGTTGCTCCTAACAATTGTCTTAATTTCTTCTTCATTAGTGGTTTATTCACTCTTTTCATTTTTGATAATAATAATTTGATATTCTTTCATTTTTGAATCAAATTAACTGATTAACCAAAAAAGCAATTTATTTTATTGCTTTTTTTTTCATAAAACCCGCTGCTAGTTTTATTTATTAGTTCAATGGTTTTCTTAATTTCAATTTTACTAATCTCTCCTTTGATTTTCAGGATTTCCAATTTCCAATTTAGGATTTCCAAGTTGAATTGGAGATTTTAAATTTGTTCTTTTTATAGTTTTATTTTAGTTGTATGCATCATTCATTGAACTGCTTTTTCTCTATTTTCTTTTTGATTTAAGCAATTAGAGATATAAATTTCCACCAAAATGCCATTTTGACTGCATCCCATAAATTTTGGCATGTTGTCTCATTGCTGTCATTTTCTTTAATGAAATTAGTGTTTTTCTATGATTTATTCTTTGATCCAATTATTTTTTGGGATTAGATTAAGTAATTTCCAATTAATTTTAATCTCTCCACAATCCATTTCAATGAATGTAATTTTATTTATTTATTTATTTTTTTGCATTATTATCTGAAAAGGACACATTTACTATTTCTGCTTTTCTGCATTTCTACATTTCAGGTGCCATGTACTGCTGAGAAAAAGATATATTCCTTCTTTTCTTATCCAATTTTCTTCAGAGATCAATCATATATATCTTTTCCAGAACTTTATTCACCTCCTTAACTTTTTTCTTGTCTATTTTTTGGTTAGCTTTATTTAGTTATGAGAGGGAAAAGTTGAGATCTCCCAGTAGTATATTTTTATTAGCCATTTCCCCTGTATTTCATTCAACTTCTCCTTCAAAAATTTAGATCCTATACCATTTGATGTATATATGTTTAGTATTGATGTGACTTCATTGTTTATAGTACCTTTCAGCAAGATACACACACACACACACACACACACACACACACACACACACACAATTTCTTTTAATTAGATTTATTTTTGCTTTTGTTTTGTCTGAGATCATGATTGCTACCCTTGCTTTCATTCCTTTACTTGAAGCATAATAGATTCTGCTCCAGACCCTTACTTTTATTCTGTGAGCATCGCTTTGCTTCAAAGGTGATTTTTAAAAATAACATATTTTAGGAGATTCTGTTTTTTAATCTATTCTACTATTCACTTTCATTTTATGGGCGAGTTCATCCCATTCACATTTATAGTTATAATTGTATGCTTCTTTCCACGCCATTTTTTTTCATTGTTTGTCTCCCTCTTTCTGTTACCTCCTGCTCTTTCCCTCCTCACAAGTGTTTTTACTTCTGATCACTTATTCCCTCCCCCCTTCCCTCTGCTAATATCCCCATCCCTTTTTACTTTCTTATAGGGTACAATAGATTTCTATATCCAACTAAGTCTGTTTAATACTCCCTCATTGAGCCAATTTTAATGAGAGCAAAGTTTGAGTTTATTGCTACCCCAATCCTCTCATCTTCTCTATTATAATAGCTCTTTCATGCTACCTTTATGTGGGATAACTTATTCTATTCAATCTCCCCCTTCTTCTTTCAATGTAGTTTTCTTTCTACCCTTTTATTTTGTTTGTTTTTTGGGGGATAATCCCATCAAAATCACTTTATATTTATATCCTTAATCTAGATATACTCCTTCTAATTGCTCTGACAGTAATAAGTTAAGACATTCTTATGTTTTCTCTCTCCTGTTTTTTTTTTTAACTTTTTAATGTTTCCCTTGAGTCTTGTATTTGGAAGTCAAATCTTTTATTCATCTCTTTTTAATTTTATTCAGTCTTTTAATCTGAAATTCTTGAAAGTCCTCTATTTTGTTAAATATCCATTTTCTTCCCTGAAAGATTATATTCATTTTTGCTGAGGAAGTGATTCTTGGTTATAATCATAATTCCTTTGCTTTTTGGCATATTATATTCCATGCCTTTTGATTCTTTAACGTGCAAGCTGTCAAATCTTATGTAATCTGAACTATAACTCCACAGTATTTAAATTGTTTCTTTTTGTCTTTTTGCAATTTTTTTCTCCTTGATCTTTGGAATTTAGTTATTATGTTTCTGAGAGTTTTTATTTTGTCATTTCTTTCAGGAGATGATTGATGAAGTCTATCAATTTCTATTTTACTCTTTGGTTCTAATATAGGACAGTTTGATAATTTCTTGAAAGATGCTGTCTAGGCTTTTTTTCTTTTGTCATGGCTTTCAGGTAGTCCAAAAATTCTTATGTTAACTCTCCTGGATCTGTTTCTAAATCAGTTGTTTTTCCAATGAGATTTCACATTTTCTTCTTTTTCTTTAACTTTTTCCCCCTTTTAATCATATTTTGATGTCTCATAGATTCATTAGTTTATATTTGTTCAATTCTAATTTTTAAGGAATTATTTTCTCAAGTGAGATTTTGTACTTCCTTTTCCATTTGGCCAATTCTGTTTCTTAGGGAGCCATTTTCTTCGGACTTTTGCATATTTCACTATACAAATGACTTTTTTCACCCACAATTCTCTTGCAGTACTAGATCAATTCTTAAGTGGTTTACTAGTTGTTTGGAGTGAAATTTGAGAGGGCTTCAGAGGGTTCCTTTCTTTACTATCCATTTGAAGTCACTCAACGCTCTTTTTCAATGAATGTTTATTGAATTGGAATAATCTAACTTGTACTGAGAAATGGAGTTTCCTCTCATTCTTTGCTGCAAGAATTAATAATCATTTATTCTGTATGATACTGTATGATCTCTTTAAAAAGATTTTGCTAATATAAATGTCTGGGGTTTTGCATAATATATAAATCTAACAGGTTTTGCAGTAGTTGAGATATTTGGCAAGGTACATTTATAGTTCTTATTTTCTGTTGACATACTACTCTAAAAGAGTGGGTAAAAACCTTCTTTATATGTATTATATTACATTTCATTGCATTAGTTATGAAACAAATTTTTTTATTAAAAAAAAAAACAAAACTGTTGGTCTTGGGATCCAGAGAAGAACATTGTGGTCCTCTCTCACTACAATAGTTACTTTTTTAAGGCAACCATTTTCTCCATAAAATCAGCTGCAGACCAGAAAGATAATTAGTTATGACAAGCATGCAACCACACATAAAACAATGAATGAAAGGCTTGATTCATAAATTAAATTATTCAGCAGACAGAGGATGTTTTTTCAGCAAATCTTTTGTGAACAAATTGGCATGGATGATGCACAGAGAGATAAGATTCCAGTGCTACTGACAAGGTCAGGCCATAACATAGGTAATTCAAAGACAGGCTGGGAGACCTCTTTCTTGTGGGAAAGTGCAGGCACAACTGTAGTCTCAGAAACCTCTATATAGTAGCAATTTTTAACAAGGAATCACAACTTGGTTATTTCACACAGAGGTAGGTGTCATGGGAAGAAGCACTGAGGATGACTCACTAAAGCAATTGAGCTAGAGTACTTTTTAGCCAAAGGAGCAGGTAGATAACACATAGTGATACAGCCAATATGCCTCAGTGTCTCAGAGAGGCTTAGTAATAAATATGACAGCATCGCCTAGTAATAAATATGCAGGGAGATGTAGTCTGTTTCTATCTCATATAGGGAAGAGACCATCCAAGGATGGTCACCTGTAATGAAATTACCATCTCCTTCATGGCAGCAAGAAGTACTCTTAAAAAATGAAGATAGATACCATGAAGAAGAAATGCTAGACTTTTAGAACTAAAAAATTTTAAATCCCTATTAAAGGAATAGTGACAATATACCTTCTATAGCCAGCCCTGCCTGAGGCTCCCTTTTAATGATTACTAGCTTCTATTAATAAAAGCCTGTCTTTTTAATAGCATTTATCAGTGCTGTCACATGGCCACAAGATGAGGAATACAACAGTCTTGAAAGGAGTGAAAATGAGTATCACTCAGAGGGAAATGGAGCGTGAGCAGGTAGTAGCATTTAACCAAGAATGAACTTGGAAATAGAAAACAGGAGAAAAAGATGTCCTGGGAAGCTGCCTCATAGGGAGAGAAGATGATCTGGTTATGCTATGAAGGGAAGGAATGACTGTTGGACACTCATCTGTTCTCTAGGAGAGCAAGAAGAAACTTTTCGAATGCTGAATTCAAGGATATGAGTCACACAGTATGGGCAGCCATGGACGGGTTACAATCTGCATGTCTGGTTCTGAAACGAGATCAGAAATCCACCTGACAATCCCTGCAGAAGATCCACAGCCCATTTCTCTGGCAGATGAGCTGAAATTGAGATGAACAGCAGTTTATCTCCCATAGTTGACAGCCCTAGGATGAAGGGAGCCTAATCCATAAAACTTTGAATATTTGAAAAGGCATCTCTATTTAGAAGTCATTCACTTTTCAAAAAGAAGAATTGTGTATGGGTTCCTCTTAAACATTAGCTAAGATATATGTTTTCAAGTTGCAGAAAGATAGAATATCATTAGGTCAAATTTACCAGCCACTGTCTCAAGTCCTAGAGAGATGCTGACAGATATCATAGACTCAATGCTCCCCTTGGGTATCAGTTTCCAGGTTGATGCGCCAAACCATAAGGCTAGGTTGAATGAGTGCATTGGGCTCTGGAGCAACAAGTTGAAAATTATAGCAACTATTGGGAGGGTGAGGGAAGGCAGAAAACAGTTTTTATAATTTCCTTTTCTTTTTTTTTTTTAATCACTATTGTTCTTAGGGAAAATTACTTATATCTAAGCTAATGATCCAGTTCTCATACAGGAAAGAATGAACACAGTCTAATTAAGAATCCCATATAAAATAATGAGAAAGTATAAAGAAACTAATCTTCCTTCTCCATTTAAATAGCCATAGCAACTGAGCTTTTGACCTGTTCTGCAGAGCCCCTGAGTGCAGGGCCTCAGGTGCGAAACACAGCTTCATTAAGGATTTTAATGGAGAACATCCTCTTCTTGATCAGGACCCTTGTATTTTCCCCGGTTTTACTTGATTTACTGTAATTGATGGATTATGCAGATAAAGGTACTGGTTCAAATCACCCTTTGGGAGATTCAAAAAGTGAAGGAAGCAAGTAACTTAGAGGATCATAGAACACTGAAGGGAAATGGATCATCTAGTTTAATTCATAGCAGATGTATAGATAACACCAAGACGGGAGGGAGAAATAATCCACTCTATGACAGACAAGATCCAAAGAGATCCCAATAGGCAAAACCTTAGGATTTATAATATAATATTTAAAATATAATCCCTCCTATCAACAAAAGCAATGGTAAACTACAGTTGTGGAATCAGGTAAATGCTGTCAGATATGCTTAATGTGTTCATTAATTTTGTCTTGTTCAATTTGTTCATTAATTAGTCTTGAATAATTCTTTGTGACCCATTTGGGGTTTTCGGGGCAAAGATATTGGAATGATTTGCTGTGTCTTTGTCTAGTTCATTTTGCAGATCACGAAACTCAAGTAAATATGATTAAGTGACTTGCCCAGGATCACACAGCTAGTGTATGAAGTTGGATTTGAAGTCAAGTTTTCTTGACTCCAAGCCTAGTGCTTTCTCTATCCACTGAACCACCTAGCTGCTTTAACTTTATCAAAAAGGATTTGGGTTTGTTGAGAAAAGTCAATGATGTTTAAAACTCAAGAAAACACTTTTAAAAATAAAATTAAACAATTTAGGATAAATGTAAAGTCAACTTCACAAATATAAAATGGAACTATGGCCAGACAAATGTTTGTCTGAAAAAGAAAAATCTAAGAATTTTAGTGAACTGCATACTCACTATAAATCAAGCATGTGATGTGAGCCAAAAAAAAAATCCCATTAAGAAGCATGATTACTTCCACATCACCAACAGTTTACTGGACATCTCCAATTGAATTTCACATGTTGTTGTGTCATTTTTCAGTCGTGTCTGACTCTTTTTGACCTTGTTTGGGGTTTTCTTGACAAAGATACTGAAGTGGCTTGCTGTTTCCTTCTTCAACTCATTTTATAGATCAGGAAATTCAGGCAAACAGGGGTAAGTGACTTGGCCAGGGTCACACAGCTAATAAGTGTCTGAGGCTGGATTTTAACCCCGAAAGTTGTCTTACTGAGTCTAGGCCAAATGCTCCAACTCAGGAACAGAATTCAATCTCTTTCTCCTCAAATAACTGTCTTCTTTGTCACTCTCCTATTTCTACTGAGGGCATCATCATCCTTTTAATCACACAATTTTGCAATCTTGGAGTCATCATCAACCTTTCCCTTTCCTTCATCCTCTTCATAACCAATTGCCAGGTCTTATCTATTCTCCCTCCATAATAACTCTGGTATCAATCCCTTTCACATTATTTACATTGCCATCATCCTCATTCACTTCTTTACAATCTTTTCCCTAGACTATCAGAGTAAACTTCTCCAGCTGCCAAAATAATATTTCAAAATCTCAGTTCTCACCCCGTCACTCTATGCTCAAGAAGTTTCAATGACTCCCTCTTTCCTCTAAATAAAAATAAAAACTTCTTTGGCATCAAAAATTTTTCATAAGTTGGCTTCATTCTCTATATATTCTCTATATATGGCTCATTTCATATTGCTCTCCTATGTTCCAGGCAACCTTGCCAAATTGATATTCTCCTTAAATCACTCATATTTTACCTCCATTCCTTGGAAGGAGTTTCACTTCCATTTTGCACCTCTAATTTCCTCTAACATTGGTTTAAGTGACACACTGTCCTGATCCTCCAGATCCTCCAGGTTTCTAAGTCCTCCCCAGGAAATGACTTTGTATCCACCTGTATTTTTTTGTATCCACCTGCATTTCATTGTCTTATTTTTCCTCTGACAGAATGTAAATTCCTTAAGAGGGGGGACAATTTTTTTTCTTATCCTTGTACTCCCAGGGAGCATAGTATATGGGTAATATATAGTAGGTGCTTAATAAAAGCATATTACTTATATTAATTGTTTTGAGTCAACAAGAATGTGATTTAGGATAAATGTAAAGTTAACTTCACAAATATAAAATGGAGGAACTATGGTCAGACAAATGTTTGTCTGAAAAAGGAAAATCTAAGAATTTTAGTGAAATAATTGTTTTTGGTCCTCATCAGTCTACATTGAGAGGTTCTGGTCACACATTTTTAGAGAGAGAGAGAAGTATAGAGGTGAGTACAGAGGACAGGGATAACTAGAATGATAAAGGATCTTGAAGGCAAGTATGAAAAGGCTCAATTGAAGGGATTGGGGGTGTTTATTGGATTGGATTGGGAGAAGCAAAAAAGGATTTATTTTCAAGTACCTGTCAAGTAGAAGAGGCAGGGCTTGTTCTGTTTGGTCCCATGGAACAGAATCAAGAGGTAGACCTTGCAAAGAGGCAAGAGGTGGACCTTGCAAAAAAGCAAGAAGTGAACTTTGCAAAGAGGCAAGAGGTGGACCTTGCAAAGAGGCAAGAGGTGGACCTTGAAAAGAGGCAAGAAGTGGACCTTGCAAAGAAGCAAGAGGTGCACCTTGCAAAGAGACAAATGGAAGCTTGGCGAAAACTTCCTAACCATCCGAATGTACTGTGCTGCCTCTGCAAGCAGGAGGCTTCCCCCTCCTTGGAGGTCATCAAGCAGAGGCTGGACACCACTGATCCGGGAGACCGGGTATGTGTTATGGTAGATGACAGGGGAAATTACTTATGCTTCTCAAACTCTCATTCTGAGCCCCTGCCTCCCTTCCTTCCCCACTTTGTTTTGCAGACGAAGACACAGGCACAGAAAAGAAAAGAGGTTTGTTCTCGGATCTCACAGTTATCAGAAGCAGAGTCTGGAATGAAGCCCAGTTCTTTTTTCCTCAAGTAGAAAACACCATCTAAATACTTTGCCTACAAAAGCAAAATGGCAAATGCCACTATTCTGCCGGTAAGCAGATATTCTGGAGGGATGCCCTGGCACATGGAGCTCATAAAAGGTATATCAAATCATTATAAATTGATGCAGAAATGCAGGTTCTTCCATCTTTGGTGATTCTCCAATTTTATTGAATCAAGGGGTTAGCAGACAACATTTAGTTAATGGGCTAGCTAGGAATCGGGGCAATAAATGTTCCATCAAAGAAGGGATTCAACATTGTACAAAAATAGTGTCAGGAAATATAGTCAGCCCATAATAAGCATGTCACATGTAGAATTTATAACTTGAGCATTTATATATCCATAACACTGTTGATACCAATTTTATAAATCACTTAGGAAGAAGCAGCATTATTTATAAATCTACTATTCATAAAGCCCATATCTTCTCCTATGTGAAGCTTCTCTTCTAGAAATAGAAAATGAAAGGACAATTCTACTAGTGTCAGACCCATTACCACTATTAATTGTGGTATTGCCAGTAGATTTTCAACTGATCTGAATGCTTGACAACATTAAAAGGGTAGCTAGGTAGTGCAATGGAACCAAGCCTAGAGTCCAGAATACTGAGTTCAATTCTAATCTTACTTTGTCACTCAGGGCAAGTCATTTAACCTGTTTGCCTCAGTTTCCTAATCTGTAAAATGGGGACAATAATAGCATCTACTTTCTAGAGTTATTGTGAGGATCAAATGAAATAAAAATTGTAAAGCATTAGTACTTTGGCATATGGTAAGTGTAATATAAAATAAGCCATTAATATTACTACTTACTGCTTAAATGAGCTGTATTTTTTCCTGCCTAGAACTGGGAAGAAAGAGCATCTTGCTTAAATGGCTACCTACATTCTGAGTTTTTCCCCAAAGATGGAGAGGTTTGGTTTTCAAAAATAGGTATCAGACTGCCACATTTCCATCTCAATGGAATTGATAATAAACAGCAAGCATCCTTGTTTCCTGAGAAGATAATGGCAAAATCCTTTCTTTGCCAAACAACAAGGCTTAAAAATTTTCATTACAGAAAATGTTATGTGGGTTGGCTGCAGAGTATATAGAAAGTCACTCACATATTCGCATACACACACAGACATACACCCTCCCCCCATTTTGAAAACAGCATAGTATAAGATAAAGAACACTGGCTGTAGGGAGTCAGAGGAAGCAGTTTCAAATTCCAGCTCCACCACTTATTATCCGGATAATCATTGGAAATTTGCTTAACCTCCAAAAGCCTCAGTTTCCTCATATGTAAAATTAAGGGTTTAGATTAGATCATCCCTGAGGTCCCTTCCTGCTTAAAATTTATGATCCCTTTGAGTTATGGAATAAGTTGTATGCTGCCAAAATGCTGCCAACACTTTCTTTTGAGCCTTAAACAATGGTTTCATGGATTATCCATCTGTACATTGGTGATTATAGCTCTTCTCTGCAGAGCCCTCGGTATTTGTGGCTCTGACTTTTCATTTTATGTTGGTTTGACCTAAAATGAATTTCTTTCCCATCTGTAGATAACAAAGACATCTCTAGCTATGTGATGCAGGGTCATGAAATGCATATAAAACATGGCACTGGCTTTCTGGAAAGATCAACTCTGGGCCACATGGTTCTCATATCTAAAAAATTATTTAAAGAAAATGGTGCCAGACGTCCATCAGTTCAGGAAAGGCTAAAAACAACTTGATATGATTAAGATGGAATACTACTGTGCTGTAAGACATGATGAGCAAGTTGAATTTTAGCAAAGTGTAGAAAAAACTTGCATGAAACAGCAAAGAGTGAAATAAGCAGAATAAAGAAAAAGCTTTGTACAAGAGCAGCAATGTTATTCAGAAATAATTGTGAATGACTAAGTTATTCTGAATATTGTAAATACTCAGATCAATTACAAAGGACTTATGAAGAAAAATGCTATTTACCTGCATAGAAAGAACTGATAAATAGAAGCATGCATAGTATGGTTTATGTTCATCCATCCATCCATCCACCCATCTATCTATCCATTCATCTATCCATCTATCTATCTATCTATCTATCTGTTTCTCTATCTATAGTAGCTTTCTCTGGTGTAGGGTGGAGAGGGAGGGAAAAAACAGTTTAGAACTTAAAATGTAATAAAAAATAAATTAAATTAAAAAAATGATACCACAAATTCCTTTGGCATCAGTTATTAGTTTGTTTAGCATTCCTCATTCTCCCCACAAAATTCTTCAAATCTGCTCTAAATCTCTCCTGTTACAATGAAAGCTTTCTCCATTTCATAGTCCCTGTTGACAAACAAAACCATCGCTACCATCTTTCATCCATTTTCACTAAAAACCATAGCCATGGAAGCAAATTAGGATCACAACAGTATGGTATAGTGAGCATGCACCAAATAGATTCATGCCAAAATAATCAAAAAAGTTCTGAGAGGATGTAGGCAGTTCTTTGACCATGGTGTAAGAGACAGCAGGTATTCTCTGGTACAGACAGGTGAGCCTCAATAATTGGGCAAGAGAGGGCCATGAGGAAGAAGAGGGCTTTTACAATGATGGACATGAAAAATGAGAGTCTGTAGTATATATGTGAGTGTGCAAATGTGCATGTGTGTATGTGGGTAATGAGGGTAGAATGAACCCTTTGCCAGGTGAGCACTAAGAAATTTCATAGCCAACACAGAATCTATGGGACTAGATCTACCTGAGGATTTACAATAGTGATGATCAAGGTAAGAACTTGATTTGTTCATTCTCTGAGTTGTATAAGAGCTGTGACTGAATCACTGGGAACAGAAAAGAATTAACATTCATTGGAAGATATCCTATGGTCCTTTGGTGATTGGGCTCAGATATAAATTCCTCTTTTTTGATTTTTACATATTGTTTAATAAGTCTGGAATAGTCTACTCAAATTATGAAATCAGAAAGACCTTAACTGTGTAATCTTAGGCAAGTAATTTAAACTCTGTTCCATCTCAGTTTCCTCATCTTTAAAATAGAGGTAATAATAGCACCTACATCCCAGGTTTGTAGTGAAATTCAAAGGAGATAATAATTGTGATAATAATTGCTTAGCACTGCAGAAACGTAAGCATTATATAAATATATAAGCTATTATTATCAATGTAAATTATTATCCTAATTCTAAATTAATCCTAAAAACAAAATATACACACTGATTATCCTGTATCCACTGAAAAACTTGTAAAATGTAGAATATAAAGTCTTCCTGTGGGAGAGAGCCTTCCTAAACTCATGACACATAAAGGTTCACTTATGTCTTAATATCATGGAAACGGTGCTTCTCTCCTTCATGAAATTTCTATTTTGGAGAAGTCTGAAAGGTTAGGAGAATCAGAGATATCTATGATCTGGCTAGTTATGAGAGGTCATTCTGAAGTTTTCTATCCAGAATGAATTCTCTGCAGGAGCCAGTACAAGTAAAACCAACCGTCATTGCTTCAGGAAATGATAATCTACTTGTGGAGACAGAGCTTAAAAAAAAAAGGAGAAAGCAACAAAGAATTCACATTTATTGTTGAGAAGCAAATAGGTAGCATAATGCTTTCCTCAATAAATATATCTTGAATGATAATTAGTTCATTAAGACTGAGTTTGAGGGTTAGCTTTTTGAGTTAACTTTTCTGAGTCTAACTTTCCCCTTCTGTAAAAACAGACATGAAAATATTTACATTAATTTATTTATTAAAATGCAAGAAGACAATAATAAATTAGTAGGATGAACACTGGGTTTTGAATCAAAAGAATGAGATTCAAATCTTGGGTCACTGAGTGATTTTGGGTAAACTATTACCTTTTCTAGGCTTCTTATATACTCCATTGCATATATTATATAATAAGCCATATAATATATGGCTTCCTCATCTGTAATGTGAGGGGGGGGCTGACTAAATTATATATAATGCCCTTTTCAGCTCTAACCTACTACAAAATCTTTAATTATTATTATCAGATTAAAAGTTCAGTAAAAGTTCAGGGAAGGGAGTGATAACTAAAGAATAGAATAATCAGGAACAGCTCCATGGAGGAAATGGACTTGATCTAGATCTGAATGACTTTGAGCTATATTACTGCTATTACAAAGCTAAGTAGTAGAGTGGATAGAGCATCAAGGCTAGATTCAGGAGAAGCTGAATTCAAATCAGACCTTTGATACTTGATGGCTATGTGACATTAGGGAAGGAACTTAACCTGTAGTTTGCCTAAGTTTCCTCAAATGTAAAATGGCAATTTTTCTGGTCCTTAAGTGAAAAAAAGCACATTTTTTTCCCCTTGATCTGTGAAGGCCCAGGGGAAAAAAGGCTGAAGTAGATTTGAAAAGTTCAAGAAAAAAAATTTATAATTAAATTTTATTCATTTATAAATAAATTTATTTATAAATTTTATCTTGGAAAGGCAATCAGGGATAAGTGACTTGCCCAAAAACATACAGCTCCTCCTTTGCAACTTTAGCACTATGCCTGCCACATAGTAGATGCTATGTAACTGCTTGTTCTCTCCTTTCCTATTGTAATGCTGTCAATTTACAAGAATTGTAATGGTCTAATAGTGTAGATAATTTTATCTAAAAATCCATCTGTTGAAATCATTCTGTGGTTGAAAAGGTTACTATATATTAATCTTAGTTGTAAATATTTCATTTTCCATAAAGCAATATTTTTAATTTATTTGTTAGCTGGATGCACAACTATTCTCCAAGGTAAGGAATTTCCTAACTGGGGAAGCTGTGGCTGGCAAATCTCTTAAACTCAGAATTTCCAAGCTTCAGTGGGCTATGAAATTTTGAATCCACACTATGTTCATTCAGCACCAATATGATGAGCTCTGAAGAGGCTGAGCCCAGCAGGTTACCTAAGGAGGGATGAACCTGCTCTGACTGTTAGCAGAGCAGTCAAAATTCCCACTCTTACCAGTAGTGGGATGGAGAGAGCCAATCTGATAGAAAGAGAGAAAGGGAGAGAGAGAGAGAGAGAGAGAGAGAGAGAGAGAGAGAGAGAGAGCACGCACTGGGATGGATGGATGCTTAGATAGATTTTTTATTAATGCTTGTTGGATGGAGATATACAGTCTTCTAGATAAGTAGATAGATAAAATTTTATTAATGTCTTTTTCTTTTAATATTAGTGTTTTTGTTTTTATTAAAGCCTGTTAGATGGAAAGAACCACTCTTCTAGTCTGTAGATGGACAGATAAATTTTTATTAGTATTTTTGCTTTAAATGAGCCAGCCAGTCATACTGTTAAATAAAAATTATTCTTTAAAAAAGAGCAAGAAATTTTTAAAAAATTTAAAAATCAATACATCAAAAAAGCTAACATTACATACAATGTTGCATACCTGTAAACCTCTCTACCTCCATACTTAAATCCAGAATTTTTACATTTTTCAAGAAACATTTTTAATAAAATATGAAGGGCAGCTAGGTGGTATAGTGGGAAGAGAACCAGCCCTAAAGTCAGGAGAACCTGAGTTCAAATCTGTTCTAAGACATTTGATACTTACTAGCTGTATGTTTTTGGGCAAGTCACTTATCCCTGATTGCCTTCCCAAGATAAAATTTATAAATAAATTTATTTATAAATGAATAAAATTTAATTATAAATTTTCTTCTTGAACTTTTCAAATCTACTTCAGCCTTTTTTCCCCTGGGCCTTCACAGCTCTAGGAAAAAAAAAATGTGCTTTTTTTCACTTAAGAACCAGAAGCCTGACTTTACAGATCTAGCAGTAGCTTAACAAGTGGGACTCTTCAAGTTCATGGACAGCCCAGTTATTTGGAGCCTAACTACTCCTCTTTACCTAGCTTAATGTCTGAAGAACTGAGGTGAAATCAGTGAAATCACGGATCTGATCCCTATTATTGTTATTTGCACATACATACTTATATGTATTCAAGTATATATTTCTTTTTTATGTATATGTGAGCACGCAAGTATTTGCATATATAAATGCCCTTTGCCTACAGTTGAATTACAGTTAAAAGGAGACATTGTATGACTGCAATATAAACCATTTGAAAGCCTTCCACTAGATTCAGTTAAGTTCAGTAATTACATGGTCTTCAAGTCCATTAATCAGTCCCTACTATGTACACAGCACTGTGCTAATCACCAGAGATAGAAAGTTCTGCTTCCTCCAAACCAGCACTCTCAAAAGGTTTACTAACCTGTGTTTACTCACAACAAGACAAACTCTTGGGAGATACAAAATTTAGATAGCATTAATTCTCCACCCTCATGGACCTTACAATATAGCAGAAGGAATATGATTCTTAATTATATAAGAAAACAAACCAACTTCAACACTTTAAAGATGATAGAACACATGGACATTTAAATTGGGTCTAGTTCTGAGGCTGACACACCAATACCAATTCTAATGCCCTCTGGAAATAAATTGTCACCTCCCTCCATCTTCTCAGAGATATGCTCCTTTACTGAAAGACTGCAGTTTTTTGAAGCTCTGTGAGTTCATAAGCTTAAGCTCCAGTGATATAAATCAAAGTCCAAGTCATTTATTAAACTGAAAATAGCCATAAAATAAGAGTTAACATCAATTTGTCAAGTAAAGCAAGCTAAGAAATGAATTGCCCTGTTAGCCTGGAAGACCCTTTTGAATAGCTGAGCAAATTCTCAAGGGAAAAGGTTAAAATTATTGCTGTGTTTCATTTCCTTCTTTAAATCATGTGAAGTACAAGGCATGTTTTTTTTTTGACAGTTTTAGATTATGAGTAATAATTTAACAAGCTTTATAAATGAATGTTTCCCAGCTTTTCACAAAAGTTTTTTTTTTCTCTCTAACTGTAAACAGGCTATCTGTACTAATATAATTGGTACTTTTTTCATTAGATGATAGATTTAAAACACACTTTTTTTGTATAGGAAGAGGACAAAACAACAAAATCCTAGAGGTATTTAATGCTAAATTGGCAATTTAAAATTCTGCATTAAAATGGTATTTTTGCCTATAGCTTATTAGTTATATGGTTCACTACTTCTCCAAATCCCTTGTTGTACAAGAGTCTGAAAATTTAAGATTAAATAAAATTGATATAATTCATAAAAATTAATTATTGATTTTTATGGTGGTAGCTGTTTCCAACTTAGGATTTCCACAACTAATATGTAACTCAGAACCTTAAAGAGTTGTGTGGTTAGTGTGATGTTAAGTTTGCTCATAGTGATACATTTAGTACTTATTAATGGCAAGTCTTTGAATTTAGATCTTCCAGGGTCCAGTGCTGGCAGTACTTTACCTTCTAGATGCTTTTGTACGTCAACTGAATGATTACAATAGGAATAAACAAAATGCTAGATACCATCAGCACTTCCAATGCAAAACAGAAATGATAGTAGAAATATCAGTCAACAAACAATTATTGAACACTGACCATGTGTAAGGCACACAGAAGTTTAACACTGTGTAGTAAGTAGATGCATGACAGTAGGTAAAATATAGTCCCTGACCCTCATGGAGCTTCTTGCCAAATAGATCTGAAAGTCCATAAAACCAAAGAAATAAAAAAGTTAGTTGTCAAGTCTTGGAAATTCAGATATATTCCTACTGCAAAAATAAGAAAGGAGTCATTTGAGTCTAAGGGTCATAAACTGAATGGACCAACAAATTTAAAAATCTACCTGTCTTTAATTAAAAGTGCATTAAAGACCCAAATTCATGCTATCCTAATCAATAAAATAAAAAGGCTCTGGGATGCACACATTTCCTGAGTAGTAATTTTCATTTCTGGAACTTTGCAGTTTTGTACAAGGATCATGTCACAGTTAATCTGTAAGTGTGCCTTCAGAAAGAAATCTCATTTCTATGTGATTGTTCCTTTGCAACTCTTTAAAAGACAGAGCTGCTTTTGAACCAATAACTCATATTTTGCCCAGAGATTATTTGTATTAATTAATACATATGAATGCTAGATTTCCAACAATTTTAATATAAAATAAACTAAAATTGAAATTGCTTAGTTTGAGGATATAATTAGAACTCAAAAGTATTTTGGCAGAATTAGCCTGATGTTTCTTGACTTTACCTGTCTTTCAAGTTAATTCAGTTCAGGTTAATATGATTCCTGACAACTAGAAGAAGACTATGAGAAATATAGTAATAACTACAATATCTGAGGTGGGATTATTGTGAGAGGAGAAAAGAGGAGCAAAATAATGACTTTGTCAGATAAAAAGGGGAATTGGTCTTTATCAAGTTGGGAGATCAGGGAAGGCATCAAAGAGAAGGTAGAACTTTAAAGATAATAATTCAGTCAGTCAATTAAACACTGATTAAGTACCTATTATGTCTAAGGGCTAAGGATACAAAAAAGGCAAAAGATCACCCCTTCTCTCAAGAAGTCCCCATCTAATAGGAAAGACAACATGAAATCAACAATTTTAGTTAACAATTCAGTACAAAATTAACAATTAAGTACAACTAAGATTATATACTCAAAGGAGGGAAGGTCCCAGCATTAAAAGTTTCTTTTAGAAGATAAGATTTTAATTGAGAAATGAAGGAAGCCAGAAAAGCCAGGAGACATATATGAAAAGGGAGAGCATTCTAGCATGGGGGACAGTCACTGAAAATATCCAGAGACAGGA
Source organism: Sarcophilus harrisii (assembly GCF_902635505.1). Taxonomy (NCBI): domain Eukaryota; kingdom Metazoa; phylum Chordata; class Mammalia; order Dasyuromorphia; family Dasyuridae; genus Sarcophilus; species Sarcophilus harrisii. The sequence goes on along the minus strand of NC_045426.1, from coordinate 134,293,231 downwards.
GACAGAGTGTCTTGTTTAAGGAACAGCAAGGAGGCCAGTCTTACCCAGACAAAGAGAGGGAGGGAGGAAGGACATTCCAGGTGCAGAAAAGGCTGTGAGCTCAGGACTGGAGACAGGGAAGCATTTTCAGAGGACAGAGAAATTTGGTTGGGTTAGAGTACAGAGTAGAAGGAGGGGGAGGGAGATTAGTATGATTCAAGACTGGAAAAGTAGAGCATAACTCCAAAGATAGTGATTCCACCCAGATGTGATACAGACGTTCGGAAAGCTTATTAAGATGGTCCAGTTTCTATGCATCTGGGAATCTTTGACATTTAAGACTCGTTGGGTACTACTGTTAATGTATCACAAGGTTGGATATAGGATCTAATATCAGGACCATCATGTACCAGATTGTTCCTTATTAGATTACAGTGCGTGACTTAATTTTGGAAAGGTCTTCAAGGATGGATGGGGCATAAAGTTTCAATTCAATCACAGTGTAATACATACAGATGTATTGGGAAGTAGGATTTTAAATTAAGATATTAAACATCTATTCATTGGTAAGCCTTATATAGGTAACAGTTGTAAAGTGAGCAGGATGATTGAGAGAACCAGACACCAGTTCCTGTGTGTACTAGTTGAAGGAATATTTAGCCAAGAGAAGAAAAAGATCGAGCTAGAAATGTTAGCTAGTCTAGCATGTTAGACCATCCACATTAAAATATATACTTTTTGAAGGCAAGGACTGGTTTGTTTTTGTTTGTTTATTTGTTTGTTTTTGTTTTTTGCCTTTCTATGTATCTCCAGAGCTTTGTACAGTGCATGGTACATAACATGTGTTTGGTAAATGTTTGTTGACTTTTTTATTGACTGTGGTAAAAAAATAGGGATTAAACCTCTTCTGAGTGATTCAAGAAGTCAGAACCAGGAGCAATGAGTAGAATTTCAGAGGTAAATTTAGGCTAAATATGAAGAAAAACTTCCTTCCAATTTGGGCTACCCAAGAGAGTGGAATGGGCCACTTTGAAAGACAGTAAGTAGGAGGTCTTTCAGTAGAGACTGTATGAGCACCTATTTGAAATATTATCAAAGGGGTTCTTAGTTGAAGTACATATTGGATTAAATGACTCCTGCATTACTTTCCAACCCTTAGATCTGGTGATTCTCTGACTTCCAAAACAAATATAGTAAATTAGTAGCAAAGCTAGAACCCAGTTTTCATAGCTGCTAGTTTAGTATTCTTCCTTGGCAAACATTGTTCCAATAAGTGGGAAGTTTAGGATTTAAGCTTTATTTCTTTTCTAATAAAAAGTTAAGGTAATGTGCTTTTAGTGTCTCTCAAATGACAGATGGTAACTTCTATGAGAAACATCTGTTCTTAGGAACGTTTTTTTTATTATTTAATTTAAAATTCATATTTAATGAGCTACTGAAAAGTCTCTGGTATATTTTCCATTTCTGATTCATTAATAACCTAAGTCATCAATGGGTAGACACATTAGCAAGAATTCACAAACAGGAAATGAACATTTTGAAAGCAGTGTAATTATGAAGTAAGGCTACTAAGTTCAGGAGGGGCATAAAAACACTTCAGAGACATACTGAGGAACTAAATGTAGTTTACTGGCAAAAGGCAAGGGGAAATTGATCAGTAATCAGAAATGAAATGTACTTTTTTTCTAGCAAAAGTTTTGGTCTAGGAGAGTATTAGAAATAATGTCAGGAAGGGACAGCTAGTTGGTGTAGCAGATAGAGCACCAGCCCTGAAGTTAGGTGGACCCGAGTTCAAATGTGACCTCAGGCACTTATGCTTCCTGGCTGTGTGAACCCAGGCAAGTCACTTAACCCCCAATTGCCTCAGAAAAAAAATTAGAGACAGGTACTTACTATTTGTCACAATCCCAAAGCAAAGGCTAATCTGTGCTATGCAGTATTGGAAAATCGTAATTTCAGTCTTTTCACTCACAACAGTGGACACAGATAACTATTACTGTTAACTGTTTAATCTTCAAACAGGAAGGACAAAATTATCTGTATTTTGTGAACTTTTGATTATCACTGATAGATATCTGGGCAAATTAGCAGAAGAAGACACATAAGATAATAAAAAATTAGACCAAAGCATAATTGCATGAAGTTGGATGTAAAAAGCCATGATGGTGCCTAAGGCAAAAGGGATCCATGGTGCTTCATAGATGGATGTGGCTGCCATGAAATTTTCAGTGTCACTTAGCAGCAGGACTTGTATGAAGGAGCCAAGAAAAACTCTAGATTTGAAATTCAGGATTGATAAAAATATGGAAACTATATTAGAAGAAAATGCTCTATTTTAAAGCCATAAACAAGCAAATCATATATTTATTAAATGAAAATTGGCCTATCACACAGAGAAGAAGGATTGGAAGAACCTAGTGATTTTTTTTTATTGAAAGTTCCATATGAGCTAACAGAATAATATCTGTATATCTATATATTTATATCTATAGCACTACATATACAGCACTATCTATATGTCTATATAGCACTGAAAAGTTTATAAGATGCTTTACTATATTATCTCATTTGATCCTCCCTTTAATCCTCTGAGGTAAATAGTTGTTCAGTCATTTCTGATGTCTGATTCGGATTCAAGAAGTTCTAGATCCAAAACTAGCAGTTTGATGGTCTGGTTAATTTTATAGGCTAGTATCAATTACAGCCCTAGCTTGGCTGCTCAGAATCATTATCTAATGGGCTCTAAAGGGTTTTACTGATGATGTCATTAGTTCTCACTATCTGAGTCAGTAATCAAAAAAGAATATCCCAATTTTACACATGTGGAAACAGAAAGGCAGCATATTAAAAGCTATACAGGTTTAGTGATTAGCATCACAATGTGTCATTAGTGGAGTGAGAAATGGAATCTTTGCTGATGTCTCATTAGAAATGCAAAACATTCTCAAATGATGCCATTTCCAGAAGAAATTTCTACATACTTATAAAGTCCTCCCACAGGGTCACTGCTGGAAAGTGGGCCAATGACCATGAACTGTCACTCCAATTCTTGCCCGTATTAGCTATTACATTTTCTAAATATCAAGATTCTCATTTTTAAAACGTGGATAATAATTTTTGCACTTCTCTCTTCCCAAGATTCTTGAGAAGAAAGTATTTTGTTCAATCTTAAAACTCTGTAAGAATATGATCTGTTATTACTATAACAATAGCAAAAGAAAATATATGATTTATTATTCCAGTTCCTCTCTTTTGCACTTCTTGTTCTCCACTCTTCATATTTTTCCTACTTCAACTTTTCTCGTTCTCCTTCATCATCCCTGTTTATCCTGTGATATAAAAAATATCTATCTAGAGAGATGCATCAGTCATTCAGAAAAAGAATACTCAATAAGCATTTATTTTGTAAATGTCTCCTAGGAAGAGAAGGTGCTATATCTACTAAAATTATTTAAGTCCTGACTTTTCATTATATCTCTCCTTCTAAGCAGATTGAAAAGACAAGGTAATTCCTAGGCTATCCATCATCTTTCTGTAAATGAACAAGGTCAATACCTGCCATCTCCTTTCAGGTTCCACATGGGGTTTGTCCATACTCCTCCACATCTCCCAAACACCCTTTGGCACATCTTTTATTCTGCTCTATTTGCCTACTTATAGACCTGAGATAGGAAGGATATCACTCATGTTGTATCAGGCATGTTAACACATGAATTTTAGAGCTGGAAGAGACTATTTAGATCAGTGAATTCAACCCTCTTATTTTAAAGGTGGGAAAACTAAGGTCAAAGGAGTGATTTGATCCAAAGGCAGGATTCAAATCCAAGCATTCCTGACTCCAGGTGTGTAGCACCTCCATATCAGCAATTCTCAAAGTGTTGCAGGGAGCACTGAAGTTCCTTGAGACTCTCCCAAAATCAGTTTCATAATAATTTTAAGACATTCTGATTTTTAGTTATTTACAGGGATAGGACTAGAATGCAGGCCTCCAAACTCCCCAGTCCAGAATTCTCTCTCACTTTGTATCAATGTACAAAATTTGTAAATATTTAAACAATATTTATTAATAAACAATTATTATTATTATACATTGCCAAGCACTGTGCCAAATGCTTTTACAAATATCTCATTTGTTCCTCACAACTTCCCTGCAAGGTAGGTGATATTATTATCCTCACTTTACAGATGAGGAAACAGGCAAAGTTATAAAATTCTTTCTCTGATGCATACTAAACTGTGCGGCTCAGAGAAAGTCATTTACACCTCTCCCCTTTCCCCTACTGGAGCCCACATTCCTTATCTACAAAATGAACTGGTTGTACTTATGGCCTTCAAAGTCCCTAGGAGCTTGAAATCAGTGATCATATAGGCCTTTATTAAGACAGGATACAAAATGTCTGAATGAAAATAAATAGCTAAAACATATACGGAAAAGAATGAAATTTTGTCAAGGGTCCCTAACCTTCCTCTTGTTGGATATCAAGTAGCTGAATCCACACAGCAGCTATCTGTTAGCTCTGTATTATCTCATTTAATTTGATTTCTTGATGATAGGTAATGTAGACATTTTAAGCTCTGATTTAGAGATAAGAAAATTTAAAACAAGAAAAGTTAACTTGTTCAAGATCACACAGCTAATAAGTGATAGCACTAGGAATGAAACTAAGTTCTTCTAACTTCCAGTTTGAAGAAATCTCCTAAAGAAATTGTATTAACTGGGGATATTAAAAGTAAGTCTGGTGGTAATTTTAAAGAGCCAAAAAAAAAAAAAAAATCCAGAACAGCAATTTCTGACAAGAACTCTGTCTCCTTGTAAAGTGTCGACCAAAGCAATTTTCTGATTTGTGGTTTCATTTTATATTAGTTGAATTAAATTTTCCCAAGAGGGAGGACTGGAAAAAATTAGCCCAATTTGCTATCTTCTTCTCTATTCCTTTTCCTGCCATCATTGTGGGGATGCTGTTAATGAGCCTTCTAATATCCCATCTCTACCAATGGAGTCACATCTTAGATTTCATTAGAATAATCTTAACTCCAAAATCCTCAACTCTGAAAATCATTTTTAAACCACAATCTATTTTCTCTGGATATGGGGTGTTTAGGAAAAACCAGCACCTCTGTGTGAGGGCCTGCTGAAACCTTTTCAGGCCTGCACATCAATCTTTGGAACTCATCTTTTATCCAACTCTCATTTGTGGCTACAAAAAATTGCAGCCCATGATCAGTGGCTATAACCTGGTAAAACAATCTAAGCAGACAGAATAAACCAGGTGGAGGGTAACTGATAAGTCTCATACCCAACAGAGAGTTAGGGGGGGTATAACTACCTCAAGTATAGAAGGGTCCTCCCTATCCCCATCCATGGAATGGGGAAGTGAGTAGAGTTTGTTCCAATGGCCAGAAAAGCTTTTGTAGTGGACCCTGTAGAACATTTAGAGATAGGACAGAAATCAAAGATCCACTGCAGACTTTGCCATCTCCAGTCATCCTGACTTTTGTTTTGCCTCTGAACTTTAATGACTCAGGAAGAGAGAATGAGGCTAACAATTTTGCACAATTCTGCCTCATTTAATTTCAATTCATGTACAAGTCAGGACATCACATCATGATATAAGTGGCCCTCTTTGACAACAAAATACAAACAAAATCAATATATGTTTTTTCTTTCTCACTCTGTCCATTCATATTCTTGGGATAACAGAATCATGTATATCATATTTTTTATTCTAAACTTAACAGTTTATACTGCAACATTGTAAAGACAAACACAATTGTGAAAGACTTAAGTATCAATGACACCAAATAATATGGGCTTTCCATATAATGTTATGGAAGATCCTGCTTAGACATAAATCCATATATAGTTAAAACTACACCCCTCCTTCAACAGGAATCTTGAATTTTGGTTCAATCCCTTAATAGTTCAATTGTTCTATGGGTTCTTAGTAGTTCAAAAAGTATGGTCCTCCAACTTTTTCAGCTTGTACGATCCCAAACCTGGAGTTGACTCCATCCCTTGCTGGGAGCCTAACAGATCTCAATCAGACACTGTTGTTTTGTGTTAGTAGTAGTCTTCCTGAAAGACCCCAGGTGCACTGATTCTGAAATGCTGCTCTGGCCTTTTCTTGTCCTGTGACTTCTACATGGTTCAGGACTGGTCTTGTTGCTGGTGTAGCTATTACCTGCTCTTGGTATGCCTTGCCTTCTACCTTCTACCTTCCTCACCTTGCCTTTGTTTAAGCTTCTACAGGATTCTGCCAGTCTGCGTGTGTGTGTATGTGTGTGGGGGTAATCTTTGACTAGATGGAAATTATAGCTATTTCTCTTTGTTTTTCTTGATCATTAAATTGACTTTGTGTTGAGTTGACCACTATCTGTGGGTAATTTGGGCTCCTTTAGGTCATAATAAAAACCATCTTCCCACATTCAATATCAGCTACTTGTTGAATTTAATTGAGCCCCTTAATTTTTCCATGTTTTTCCAATCTATTAAATCTATTCTGGTCCCATTTCCCACCCTCCCTTCTAATTCTATAATTACCCATTTCAATGATGGCTTCTTCTCTTTGATTCCCTTACCAATGAATATTCCTTATTTACACCTTTTTAACCTTCAGATTTGTACAATTCCTAGCGTTTGTCTCTTTTACACCTACTCCTAAGTGACTCAAAGGACTAGAGAAAAGAACAAAATCAGATTGACTGGGTCCATTCAAAATTAAGCTTAATCAACCTTGACTGGTCTGTTATTGCTCCTTAGCAATTATTCATCTCTTAATTGTTCCTCTGTTACATTTTATACAAAGCTCGCCCCAGATCATCTCTTCTATCCTGAAAGACTTCATTCCCAGTTCCTCTCCCTTACCTTCACAATCAGCTAAGGATCTGAATTTATTGAAATTATTCAACTCTCTTCTTAATTTTTTTTCCCAACTCTAAAACTCTCCATATCCTTAATTTATAAAATTATAGGACAGGACTGGGTGACCCCTTAAGTCTCTTCATTCTCAAATGCAGAGAACATCCTACAAAATTAAGCTAATACACTTTAAAGACCAAATTAGTTGTGTATTTCAAGAGGTATAAAACATGTCACCTGCACTGCTCTGGCAATACTCCAAGGTGGAACCAGAATCAGATTAAAAGCAACTGAGAAATATTTAGCAAAATAAATAAAAATACAATAGAATATAGATAATGTCAATATGTGGTTTTCTAAGTCAATGTAAAACCCACAGGAATGCTTATTTATGGCTTAGTGGTTTTATTTCTATTTGATCTGGCACCACTGGTGTAGATGATTATTATAGAAATAGAGGAAATGATCAGGGATGATCAAATTACTTCCAATGGTCACTCACAAGGTCAGTATTTCCAAGAAGAAGATAGGATTTGAGGTTGCTCTTGAAAAAATTGATAGGTCTAAGAAATAATGTATATATGACTCGGAAAGATAACAAACCTAAGTTTAGGTAGAGAGTCTTTGTTAGTACCTATGGCCAAACAGCTTTAGAATTTAAACCATTTTGTGATGTCCCTCCCAACTTAGTAACATGGACAACAAGATGGGTAGTCTATTGCTGGGACTGTTCTGTTGCTAGCCCCACATTCAACCTTTCAACCCGGTAAGATCTGCCAGAGCTTGTTCTCTCAGGCATAGCCCTTAAGAAGTCAGGGCCAACTCTGATAAGTATAAGGTCACAGTTTCACACTTACATTGAGGATAAAGCATCAGAGTAGAATTTAACTCAAAATAACTCACATTTATAAAGAACTCAAAACTTTGCAAAGCACTTTGCAAACAGCAATTTTGTGTGATGGATTGAACAAGTATTTTTATAGATTATAGGAAACTAAGTCTCAGAGTCTTGCTCAGGGACCTAAAGTAGAAGAATTTGTAAAATAGAATTGGGAAGCATTTTGCATTTTGACTCCCCGAATAATGTTCTCTCCATTCTACCTCACTACCTCTCATTCTAGATGAGGAAAACTTAAGATAAGTAGAAAATAAGATTCTGCTGTCAAATTTCACTAATATCAAATGGGGTGTGAAGTTCCTACCGAAAACCTGTTAGCAGCCCACATTGGTTCATCAAGAATGTGCCCATCAGACTTTTTTTATGTTTGCATTTTCCTATCCTCTTTGCCTCAAGAGCAAAATGAGTTGTTAACTTAATCAGACATGTCCCATATGTATTATATGGACCCTCTTCCTTTTACCTCCACTGGAGCCAGAATGTGGTTGTCTCCAGAATGAAAATAGAAGGCAATCTTTCCCTACTTATTGATTGATTCTGAAAATTTAAATTCAGAAAACCAAGAGTGTTTACTTAAATTATATGTAGGGACTGTTTCAAATTTTCTATTTGTTCTGAACATTCAATTTTGATTTTCCTGGCCTTTAATATGTCATACAACTGCTGTCTTTTAAAGTTAATCTTCATTGACAAAAGGCAATGAAGCAGACATGGGCTGTAAGTAAAAGTAATTTCACCTGCACATTCACAGAAGGATTCTAAGTATTGCAGAGATGTTTTGAAGTTTGTTATAACCACCTTATGATTATAAAGAAAAATAAATAAGGGATAAAAACCCATTTGATATAGAATTTAACTAAGTATTCATTGTCCTGGAACTCCTCTACATGTACACACACAGTCATACACATACACTCTAACTCTTGTATGAAAGAATGCTTCATACTGCTGAAAAAATGCCAGACACATGGATATATTACCTTGTGTACATAACTAATATGGTGTAAAGATTTGAATATTAGCAAACTTCAATTCCTACCATTAAAAAATTAGAAGAGGACCTGTAACTGTTAAAAGCTCATGAATACACCATTTAGAAATTAATAAGCACCATGGAAAATATGTCCTTGTAAATTTTAACTTAAAGCTGCCCAGAGGTAGCTAGGAGTTATAGTGGATAGAATGCTGAGCCAGGGGACAAAAAGATCTAAATTCAAACTTTTCTTAGCTATGTGACCCCCAGACAAAATCTGCCTCAGTTTCCTTATGTGTTAAATAAGGATGATAATAGAACTCATTTCCCTGGATTGTTGTGATATTATATTTTTAAAATGCTATATAATTCCAGCAATTATTATGAAAAAAAACTAAAAGGCTATCATGAGAAAAAAAACTTATATGAAAAGAAGAAAAAAAGATCATTCCACAGTGGAGCAATAAATATGAAAATATTAAGGGGGTAATTGGTGAAACTTTCACTGAGAGAGCAGACATAGAAAATATTATTTAAGCCTATTTAATAAAAAAAAAAAAAACTTCAAGATCTTGCTGCCCTGCATTCTCATTATATCTTTTAGATTTATCTTTACATTAACAATGCTAACAGGCAAATAGCCAGCAGGGCTTGCCGAGCTGGACCAACTTCAGGAATTGTTTCCATGCTGGGGCGCTTCCTGCGCTTGGCACAGGCCAACTGCCACTGTGGCTCCATTTATTACATTATGCTATAAACATTATGTCCTGAGCTAACAAGATACTCAACATGACAGTCCAATAGGTTACCGAGTACAGTAAACATCTGTTCACCAGGCACCAGAGCTATGACTGAGATAGGTTGTAGCGAATATCAATTTTAAGTGGTTTATGCCGTGGATTCTTTTTTTTTTTTTAAGTAATAAAAAAAAATCCAATCCCAAACTCTGACTGAGACAAATATTTGCACGTCAGAGCTATGCTCTCTTTAAAAAACACACATACATACTTAGGTGCTGTCTTTTTGTGTTTACAGTGTCTCATCTCCCATCCTCCTCAGTTCAATGTTTGCTTTTAGAACACTTCAGGAGACTAATGATCGAATAATTTCGATGTATAGATTTACTCTGAAGAAAAGTTGAACGTTGAGTCACCTATTCTCCTAGTAATATTAGTTTTTTTTTTTCAAGGTGGCAATAGGAGGAGAAAACTTCTTGGCTACAAACTACAGTATGTCTCACAGACTTTTACACTAAAGCAAATCTTGAATGATGAATAGACAACTAGAGACGTCCGTCTCTCTTCCCCAGGTCAAGTCTTCCCCCGCCTCATAGAGCAGACACACCATCCTCCACTCATCCAAATAGCAAATGAATGAAGTACAGAACAGCATCCTGCCCAATCCTTTTATTTCAGTAGTTTGCTTTTTTTCAGTTTTCTTTCTCAGAGACCCTGTGTTATACTATCAGGGACTGGTGGAAACATCAGTGATCCTCTGCAAACGCTTCAGGGTTAGAGAAGCAGTTTCCCATAACAGCAGAGCCCAACCAATGCCTACGACCCCCGGGCGGTATGCCTGAGGGTCTTTTAAGACCTAAGTTTTAAAGGTAAACAAACCCCCTCTAACGAACTGGTGAGGTGGCAGACCTGGTATTCCCTCAATTTCAGAGATTCACCTCAGGCTAGCACTACGACTCTCATTTGGGGCTGTATTCACCCTTCGGCGGGGTTCTTTTTCGGAGAAAAGGGGGTCACTTCTTAGGGTAAGGCTGCCGCTTGTAAATGCAGAATAGCGTACAGCTAGGTTCCAGTCCCTGGGCGGCAGGGGAGCTCCCTTTTTAAAAGACCACGAAGGTTTACCCCTAAGGCAACTTCCACAATTCCCCCACCCTCCCGCCTCCCGTTACCTTTCCTCAGTCTCGTCCACTGTAGAGACATAAACAACCCTCCCACCTCCACCGCCACCACCACCTCCCAAGGCCTCCGCCTACCCCCACAGTACGCTCTCTGAGCTAAGGGACACTCCTACACGCTGTGCTTGCCCTCCTGTACACCGACACACATACATAGCACGTACAGCCGTGCAAGCACACAAAACCATCACCACCGCCTCCACCGAACCAAACCCAACCAAACCCAACCCAGGCAGCCGCGGTTCTAGCAACAGTTTTCAATGTGGTGTATAAGAAGGGTCTTCCACCCAGACAGCGCGCCCCACGCCCTCTGCCTCCCTCCCAAGCCCCAGCCATTGAACAGCCGGGAGTCCCTAAGACCAGGCACCCGCTGGCACTCCAGACCGCCTCTGTTAGCTCTGGCTGTCAAAACTTTGAGGTCGTTTCAAAACCGCAGATTAGTGAGGGGCCACTAGTGAGGAAGCTGCTGCAGCCCCGATTTCCATGCCAATCCCACCCAGTCAAACCGAGTTTACTTCTCCAGTCTCCCAAAGGGGTAAAAAGCGCAACAACATTTAAAAATATAGCATTAAGGATCGAGGAAAGGCTGCACACATTAGGAAAGGCAAAGTCTGGAGAAGGAGTCCCATTGTTCCCTGATCCTTTTCCACCATCCAGCCACCTCTCTGGACACACAACTCCAGCTGGAGTTTCTGCCCGAGTGGGCAGAGGATGTCAAATCCAAATACAGAGAAAAGAAGAGATGGGAGGAGAGAGAGAGAGAGAGAGAGAGAGAGAGAGAGAGAGAGAGAGAGAAACTCACAGAAAAAAGTTTAAAGACACCCACAAAACTGTTTCCAAAATAAGTCCTTCCATACACACCCCTCAATAAGACACCCCCACCTTCCTGCGCTTAAACAAATTTAGTCCTATTATCCTCACTCCCCAAACTCTCTTTTCTAAAAGAAAAAGAAAAAAAAAAGTCTAGTCCAAAAGACAGACAGACAGAAACACACACGCACGCACGCACACGTCCATGGTATGGATCAGATTACAACAACCTACCAGCGGAAAACAACTTCTTGGGGAGGAAGCGCAAACCATCGGTGCTCTACCCCCACCTCTAGGCACCAGTGTATTTGCGGATAAATCTGAAACCTCCAGCACCCCAAATAAACCTCCTCCCGCCCGCCCCCAACGCCGAGCTCCAGCCCAGAGTTGGGAAGTGACCCCCTCGCCCGCGGATCTGCCCACCACCAGGGCCACTACCTTGGAGCCGAGCCTCGTAGCAGAGCGAGCAGAGGGTCTCTCTTCTCGCTGCGGCTGGTTGCGCCCGGGCGCCCCAGGGGGGTCCCCGCTGCCGGGGCGCTCAGCAGCAGCCACAGCTGCCACCGCTGCTGCTGCAGCAGCCGCCGCCGCCGCCGCTGCCGCCGCCGCCGCCGCCGCCGCCGCCTCTACCTCCTCCCCTTCCCATGGCTGCGCCCCGCTTGGCAGCTCTCGGGCTGTCAGGCTTCGGGAAAGGAGGGGTGGAGAGGGGGGCGGGGTAAAGGGGTTGGGAGGGAGGGCACGGGAGGGGTGGGAACCAGGGAAAGGGAGAGGCGCTTTTTTGCTGGGGTGAGGGGCGGCGAGAGGGGGGGGCGGGCCGAAGATCGCGTTGAGACCGGGACAGAGCGGCACGCTCCGGCGTCTAGGCTCGGGACGGGAGGGGAGGGAGAACTCCAGCCAAAGGAGGAGCGAGGGCAGCTGGTAGGAGATGGACTGGGGAGGAGGCGAGAGCCGCCCGGGGAGCGAATTCCTGGGAGCTCAGATTGCTGCCTTTGCCTGCGAGGAGTTGGAGTTGGTGCGTGTCACTTTCATCTGGACTACTCGGCTCCTCCTAGAGGAAAACACTGGCTGGTGCAGGACACTTCCTTCCTCTGGGGAGGCCCACCCCTACTCCCGAAAAGAAAACAGGGTCCGAACGATAACTCCAGTAAATAAACAAATGCCTGCGCTGGCCGGCCGGAGAGCGCCGAAGGCAGCTCTCCTCATGGGCTGGAAAGAGAAATTCCGGAGGGAAGTCTTTTAAAAGGCCCAACTCCTCCGGACGGCTACTACTGAGCAACATGGAGCCAGCTTGGAAAGCACCCCCGGCCACCTGAGTTATGGGACTATGGAGCCAGTCTCTTCGCCAGTCTGAGCCTCCAGTGCCTCTTGGACAAAGCGGGCGCAACCCTGTAATATATCACGGGGCTCCTGTGAGCTGTGCATTATGTTTGGGTGCATGCATATAATAAGTAGGTAGGATGAGATTGCAAAAGTGGTGAGTATTTTCAGAGTTCTCCTGTAGATGTATCTGTACGTCCGTATTCACGTAGTTTTATATGTATATGCAGATATACACGTGTGCACACACACGGTTCTGTTGGTGTGTGCATCCTCATGGGGTATATGCATGTTTGCGTATATGTGTGTATATGTGTACATATGGATCATGTCTGAGAGAGGTATAGTGCATATATGGGTGTGTATGTATACATATATACCCACTTAGATACATGTGTATGTCTAGTGTATGTATATATATATATCATACATCTGAGAGGTATATTGCATATATGGGTGTGTAGGTATATATGTGTGTTTATATATATAGTACATGTAGATATATCATATATTGGAGAGGTATTTTGCATATATGGGTATATAAGTATAAGTATAAGTGTATGTGTATATATACACACACACACACATACACACACATACCCCTAAATTTTTGTTTGTATGTGTGTGTGTGTGTGTGTGTGTGTGTGTGTGTATAAAATCTGAGATATATTGCATATATGGGTTTAGAGGTATAGGTGTATGTATAAACCTATATATGCAATATATATATATATATATATACATACACATATACACATACACTCATATATACCAGATATATGTTTGTATGTATATATATCATACTTGACAGATATGTTGCATATATGGGTGTATAGGTATACATATATGCATGCTTAGATATATGTGTGTACATATATATATATAGTATATATGTATATATATGTGTGTGTGTATGTGTATATATATCTGAGAGGTTTTTGTATATATAGGTATAAGTTTATATATATATATATATATACACACATCTATACAGATACATATAGACATATCTAGATATCTGTGTATATATACATATGTAGATAGTCAAATGCACATAGTATGTGTATATATGCACAGGTACATGCGTGTATGCATATATGTAGGCATTTCTATATGTGTGGCTATGTATATACACAGGTACATGGGTATATATACTATATAGCTATATGTATGTATGTCTATGTATGTGTGCATATACACACACAAATGGCAGCTAGATAGCATAGTAGTTGGAATCAGGAAGACTTATCTTTGTAAGTTCAAATCTTTGTAAAACACTTCCTAGCTAGTGATTCTGGGCAAGTCATTTAACCCTGTTTGCCTCAGTTTCCTCCTCTGTAAAATGAGCTACAGGAAAAAAAAAAGGCTAACTCTTCCAATATCTCTGTCAAGAAGACCCCAAATGGAGTCATAGAGTTGGACACAAACTACTAAACCACAAAAAAGTTATGTGTGAATATGGACATAGACAGTTGGGGGGAGGTAGGGAGGGGCAAGCAAAGGTTTCTCTAGGTGCCCAGAGGTCTCAGATTAAGCACCAGATCAGGAGATTTTCATCTTTCTTCCAATCCTTTCTGCTTTCAAGTGGAGGATTTGGGGGTGGAGGGCAGAGGAAGGAAGTGAAAGAGAGTAGCCAAGCAGGGAGCTGAGAGAGAGCTCATTACGGTCAATAAAGATAGCCTAGATTGTTTTTTGGAATGATGATTTTTTTTCAGAATTTTTTTATGTAAAGTCAAATTTTTATAATGCAAATAAAGCCAGAGCTGTTTGTATATATGTGTGCATAGGAATAGCGATGCATATGTATGCATTTAAGCAGACCTCTTTACATATATGTGTTTTTGCATAAGCATACATATGCACACTGCATGTAGGTAGAGATAGAGAATGTATTTATATATATATGTATATATATATATATAATATATTGAGAGAGAGATGTGCCTATATATATGCACAGGTGTATATACACATGTTTATGTATCTGTGCACACATATATGGAAGCTAGATAACATAGAGAGAGGACTGGTTGGAATTAAGAAGTCTTATCTTCCTGATCCACACACACACACACACACATGACATGTATATCTATGCATATACACACATATGTGTATATAACATGTACACATATATTCATGAATGTTTGCCTATTTACTATGCATATAGCTATGTATAAATATTTGTATATGTATAATGTATAAATATATACATATGTGAATGTATACATAGATTCCTGTACATATGTACACAAACAACCATGCACATACATAGCCTATGTATGTGTTTTACAAACCTATGCATATATGCCTGTGCATGTATACAAATACACATAGACATATAATACACATGTGTGTAGACAGACATCTATATGAGGAAACAATTCATATATATATATATATATATATATATATATATATATATATATATATATATACCTATATACACACATCACTATCTAAATCCCCTAATATATATGTGCATATGTATATTATTGCTGTAAAGAAACTGGCTAGGTACAAAAGATGGGCTCTGTTACTTTACTGGTTTGGCTAAAGTCCTTTCACTTGATTGAACCTCAGTTTTCTCACCTGTAAAAGGGATTGATCATACCTATATTGCTTATTTCAACAGGTTGTTGGGAGGATTGAATAAGGCAAAGAGTTTTGTGAACTGTGACAAGTTCTATAAATCAAAGCTATTATTGCTTTCAGTGGAAAAAGACTTGGACCATTACCTTGTTATTGAAGAGTTCTGTGACCTTGATGAAATCATTTGACCTCTGTATTAAGAGTTCTTATAGCCATCAAATGATGGATACCTACTGGCTTTTTCTGAGAATGTCAATGAAACATTAGATGCATCAAGGCTTTGAAAAATGGAAAGCACCATATTAAGGTTAACATTTTATTAGCCACTCTTTTCTATACACATGATGAAGATTGTAGATTTAATCTTACAGAAGTATGAAGAGGGGTGAATTAAGTGGGAAAATAACTGGAATCTATATTAGGGAAACTATGTTGCACCCTTTGGTATAAACAGTATCCCTGTCTTCATAGCAGTTTCCTTTTTTATGGTGGGAGTTGAAGGAATATGAAGACACTTGACATTTAAGGTTGTTCTTCAATTAGAGTGGAGATGCTGAAGATGTGGTGATATTACTTTATCATTTCTATAGCACCCTCATAGTCTTATAAAGGTCTTCCAGTCAAATACATGGACTCCTTTTCATTCCATCCATACATTACAATTTCAGTGTGTATAGATATTCTCTCTGACTTCTGGGACTTTCAAGGAAATTTGGGTATTCATAGATATCTTTTACTTACTTTCTGTTATATATAGCTAGGTTCAGTCACTCTATCTTCCCCTTGTCAGAAGTTAAAACTTCTGACGCGGTACCACACAAGAGCAGAAGAGGTAGCCTCTGGCTGATTTGTTTTTCAAGGTAATTGTCAAAAAAGTTGGAATGATGTCAGTCAGGAATAGAAGAAGGAAGAAGCCTTCTCTACCTTAGCATAAGGATGGACCAGGATGGTCTGGTGTCCTTTCTCTCCACTTGGAACATGGACTCATTCAGCCCCTGATTTCTCAGTGTTTTCCTTTATTCTAGCATTGATGTAGTGACTCCCAACAACAAGGGAAACTGTTGTGATCAAAGCAGCAAGAGCAGGATTGGGCAAAATCCTTGCCTCTGGAAAGAAAGCACCTGAGAGGAGATTCTGCTTGGTGTTTGATGGATTGTGCTCAATGGAGCTGAAAGGTAAAATGGTTTATTAGCATCCTTGAGGTGAAGCTATTTGTGTCCCTATTAAATTTGAATATTAACTTTACAAAGACTATATTCTAGTAGTGATGCTACAGAATTTTTTTGTATAAAAATCAGTATAAAATGTATGTCTAAAATAATTCTGATTCTTTTTTCCTTGGTATTCCCTTTTCTATATGGGAATAAAAATGCAGGAAAGATTTATGGCATCTATTGGGTATTTCTTTTAATTTCACTTTTGAGGGTAGGGCTAATTTAGAGTTTAAAATCAAATTGTTGCTAGAATAGCAGAGGTGAGGGTGAGGAAACAATGAACATGAAAATGGGGAACCTTATTCTCCTGTTGGGTTAAGGAGCCTCACAGTATTGAACCGCAAAGGGTGAGATAAAGAACAGGGATTACTGCAAGCCATCAAAACTTATGGCCTCAGTCAAGTAGTTCCTAATTAACCACTGTGCCAAATTTACATACATGACCAATGTGTATAAAAACACATATGTATAATATTGGGGTATACTGTAGGAGCCTGCTCAAACTGACATGTGGAAACCTGTTTAATTTAATTTTCATTGTATTTATATCTCATGGTAGAGATCAGTAAAAGCTAAAAATAAGGGCTGCTTGTATTATTGTTGATTGTCTAGACTAAAAAATGTTGGGTAAAATGTTAATAATATAGGTTAAACTTGAAAATATATCTTGCAAATATTTCCTCCCCCCAGAGAGCTGGTTATTAATCATTTGCCAGCACACTAATGCATGTGTGTAATATTTCCCCCCACCTGAAGAATAGGTTATTAAACATTTGCCACCACCCTACTTTCTCTCTCTCTCTCTCTCTCTCTCTCTCTCTCTCTCTCTCTCTCTCTCTCTCTGTAAAACAATCTGATCTATATACTCAGTGAAGAAACTCTTCTTACTAATGCAATTAATGCAGACTGTAATATGTTCTTCAGGTGATTGTTTTAGAGAGTTGCTTTAGAAAATGGGAGGTTGCCTTTTATTGTTTTTTTAATTGTGTCAACCCTTTGTGACTCCATTTGGTGTTTTTTTGGCAGAAATATTGAGTGATGGCCATTTCCTTCTTTAGGTCATTTTTACAGTTCAGGAAACTGAGGTAAATAGTTAATTAATTGCTTTGGATCATATAAATAATAAGTATCTGGGACTAGATCAGAACTTAGGAAGATGAATCTGACTTCAGGCTTACCACTCCATCCACATGTGAGTGTTAAGCTGAGGCTGGATTTGAATTCAAGTTCTCCTGACTCTATAGCTAGTGCTTTACCCACCAAACCATCTTAACTGCCCTATTTTCATACATTTTTTTTTTACCTCATATGAAGTTTGTTTCTTCATTTTTCTGGTATGACAATATAGTCTTATTATATGCAGTCACAATTTTTCTAAAACAATTATTTTTTAAAATGCATTAGTTAATAAAGTTGTAATTTAAAAAGAGGGGCAAACTGTATTTGTTATGACAAATTATATATTTTCATTTTTAATTCCAAAAGTTCAAGTGTCTAATGTTTATTTTAGAAACAAAACACTTTATTTTAAATATTTCTATTATTTGTTTTCAAATAAAAAAGCTCTGTAAATATTATGAAAATTTAAGAATTTAACTTTTAGAAAAAGTTAAGACTTTTAATTAAGAAAATTAAAAAAAATTTTTAAGAAAAAGTTTTTTAAAAGCTTTGCATTTTGCAAGCAGATTTTTAAACTTTATTGCATATTACAAGCATCAAAATTTGCAAAAAATTAATTTCAAAATAATGAATATAAAATAAAATGTAATAATGTGATATATATGATTTTAATTTAAGATTTCTCAATGTTTTAAAAATTTTTATTTTAATATATTATTTAAGAATAGATATTTTCTTTTCCAATTCTAAGTTTCATTTGTCTTCCAGACAGGATATGTTTAGGTTTTCTTTTGTTTTAGATTTTTAGGGAACCTTCAGAATGGGTATTTTTTTGTCTACCTAATTCTTCTTTTCCTCTTCTCCACTTCCCTCTTTGATTTTCTCTATTTCTCTCCTCTTTATTTCCCTTCTGGAGAGCTCCCCCATTTTTTTTTTCAGCAAGACCCAAATCTGGTCTCTGTGACTTTCCTCAATGCCTTTATGGACCTTAAAGAAAGTTGCCTGGGGCAATCAAAGATAAGGCGAGTCCCCAGAGCCACCCAACAAGAACCTGGTTTCTCTGGGCTTACTTTCTAATCCAAATTAGCAGGTTGTATCTACATTGAGGCAGTTGCTATCAAGATTCTAGGGGTTACCTTTGAAGAATGTGAGCTACCTAACCTGTAGTTCATGAACTCCTACTGTAGTACTTTACTTTAACAATTAGCCAACAGAGATAGTTACTAAACTTTCCTTTACAGAAGGTAGAGTTCAATCTCCCACAAACATGCATATATTTTGTGGGTAGAAGAATGATCACAAAGAAAGTACAATGGTGTAATATCATTGGTTGCCTCCTCATTCCATTAAATGAAAAAAGCTTCAAGGAAGTTCAAAACTCTTGAGTCCCTTTGAGAAATTCTTTCCTAATTAGGGGAGGGACATGGAATCGGACTATCAACTTCAGTTCCCCAAGATATTACAGGGGTCCTCAAACTTTTTAAATAGGGGGCCAGTTTACTGTCCCTCAGACTGTTGGAGGACCTGACTATAGTAAAAACAAAAACTTTGTTTTGTGCGCCTTTAAATAAAGAAACTTCATAGCCCTGGGTGAGGGGGATAACCGTCCTCAGCTGCTGCATCTGGCCCACAGGCCGTAGTTTGAGGACCCCTGCCGAACCTCCTCTGCCCCCACCAGAGAGAATGAATGAATGTCAGATCTCAAGTTCAGGTTCTCTGTCCCTTTCCTCAGTGCCTGAGCTTGCTGGACTCAGATTAGAACCTTACCAAAAAATCACCAGACTTTTATCGTTTGGGGCACTCAATTCCATCTGGTGCCCTGGCAAACCTGACCTTTTTCCATCTTCCTAGATTATTCTTTTCAATTATAATACAACAAAGCTGGCTTGCTATATTTTGGGTATTCAGTGTTTCTCTACACTGGATCTGGGTATCTTGAACCTTATTAAAACTATAATAAGATAAATGACAATGCAGCACGGATGTAGGGAACACTAATATGTAAAGCAACTTACAATTCTAGAACTGCAGATATTGATATCATTTCTTGGGAGGAAGTGCAGTGAAGGAGGTAAATTCACTCAGGGTTTGATTTCTGCAAAGGATAAGTTGTTCAACTGTTAACACAGTACAGTTCTCCCTTCTCCATCTTAACTTTCTTCATTGCGGTGTCAACATATCACAGGTCAGCATAAGAAATTAAATGGAATTTTGGAACAGTTTTGCAGAAGCCTCAGGTGACACCTTGAAGGCCAGCAGGAGTCACAGAGCCTATAAACCAAATATTTAACCCCAATTTTACAATTAAGTACTATAAATACCTCCCAAAAGAAAAAAAGTTCAGAAGGGACAACCAAAACATTTTACATGGATTTTCCAGGTCCAGGGGGTGCTTCACTCTTAACATTTCTCCCCACAAGGTGGAAGAGAGAACTGTATTCTAAGGGACCAACAGCTCAGCTGACCTTCCTTCTTGTACAATGGAGTGTCTGGAGCTCAATTCTTTCTGAACTTGCCCATTTTTGTCTTTCTGCCCTTCTCTTTATTTCAAAAATCCTTGACATCAACCCCAACCCTTTCCACCTTCACCCTAATCTCTTGACAAAGAGGTAGCTCTTCTCCTTGCCAAGCCCAACCCACCCATCCGTATTAAGCTTCTGATCCCATCTTTTCCAGCAGATTCCAATCTCAGTCATCCCTTTTAACTTCAACTTCTTCCTAGCTATTGGTCTTTTCCCAATTGCCTTCAAATATGTCCAAGTCATGCCCCTTCTTAAAAAACAAAACAACAAACAAAAGTAAAATAAGCAAAAAAAACTTCACAAGATTTTACCATCTGCTCAAATGATTGTCCTCTATCTCTTCTTCCTTTCTCAGGCAAACTTATTAAAAACAAAAAAGTTGTCTATATAAATTATTCCATTTCATTTTCTCTCATCACTTGACTGAAATTGCGTTATACATACAAATCCTCCTCCTTTTCCAAACCTCCTATTTCTGTCAGAGGTACCACTTTTTTTTTTTTTTTTTTTTTTGTCTGTAAACTACAGTTTAGTGCTGAAAAAAACCTACAGAAGAGTGCTTCTTCATACCTACATTGTCTGGAATCAGATTAACTCAATTCCTCAGCTTGTCTTGTGCAGGAAGATCTTTCTAACTTAACCATTCATTCACATCTCCCGACTACTTTCTCTCTCTTGCTGCCCTCCACTTCCAGTTCCATAATTAAACTATCCCTCCTTCCTCAGCCTTCCCTCCCAGTCCATCACCTTACATTCTTCACTATCTTTCCAATTCCTTCTATCACTCCCTCCTTTTCTAAACAAACAATTCAAACTAACCAACATTTTACAGATCTTCCATCCGTCCTTTTCCTCCTCAACTTCCTTCCTCAGGTCAACTTCCTTCAAACACAGTTCGCTTCCTTCCTTCCTTCACATTTCCTGATCCTTCATTTCCTAGTACTTCCCTCCCTCTGTCCTTCCATACTCTCTCTTCCTCTCTTTTCTCAAAATTCCTTGCATCACTCTCCCTTTCCTTACCTTCACTCTCTACAAGGTCGCTTCTTCTCCTCCACTCCAATTCCATATTCTTCTTTCCTCTTTCCACTTTCTTGTCTTTCTCTTGTCTTCTCTCCCTTGTCTTTCTCTCTTTTCTTTCTTTCCTTCCTTCCCCTTCTTAACCTATCCTTTCTTCCTTCCATTCCTTCCTTCTTTCTTTCCTTCTTTCAGCTTTTCAACTTTCTTTCTTTCCTCTGTTTCTCTCTCCCTTTCTTTCTCTCTTCTCCTTCCTTCCTTCCTTCCTTTCCATTCCTTCCTTCCTTCCTTCCATTCCACTTTTCCTTCTTTCTTCCCTCCCTCTGTCCTTCCCATACTCTCTCCTTCCTCCTCTCTCTTCCTTCCTTCCTCCTCTACTCTCCCTCTCCTTCCTCCACTCCTCTCCCTGATCTTTCTTTCTTTCTTTTTCTTTCTTTCTCTGTTTCTCTCCCTTTCTTTCTCTCTTTCTCTTTCTTTCTTTACTTCCTTCCTTCTTTTTTCTTTCCTTCCTTCCTTCCTTCTTTCTCCCTTTTCCTTCTTTCTTTTTCACTTTCTTTCTTTCTCTGTTTCTCTCCCTTTCTTTCTCTCTTTCTCCTTCCTTCCTTCCTTCTTTCTTCCCTCCCTCTGTCCTTCCTTACTCTCTCCCTTCCTTCTCTCTCTCTCTCTCTCCTTCCTTCCCTCTCCTTCCTCTCTTCTTTCCTTCCTTCCTCTCTCTGTCCTTCCCTCCCTCCCTCCCTCCTTCCCTTTCTTTCTTTTTCACTTTCTTTCTTTCTCTGTTTCTCTCCCTTTCTCTCTTTTCTTTCTTTCCTTCCTTCCTTCTTTTTTCTTTCCTTTCTTTCTTCCCTTCCTTCCTTCTTTCTTTCTTTTTCACTTTCTTTCTTTCTCTGTTTCTCTCCCTTTCTTTCTCTCTTTCTCCTTCCTTCCTTCCTTCCTTCCTTCCTCCCTCCTTCCTTCCTTCCTTCTCCTTCTCTCCTCTCTCCTTCCCTTCTCTTCCTCTCTCTCTCCTTCCTTCCTTCCTCTCTCCCTCCTTCCCTCCCTCCCTCCCTTTCTTTCTTTCTTTCTTTTTCACTTTCTTTCTCTGTTTCTCTCCCTTTCTTTCTCTCTTTCTCCTTCTTTCCTTCCTTCCTTCTTTTTTCTTTTCCTTCCTTCCTTCCTTCCTTCCTTTCTTTCTTTCCTTCCTTCCTTCCTTCTTCCCTCCCTCTGTCCTTCCCATACTCTCTCCCTTCCTCTCTCTCTCTCTCTCTCTCCTTCCTTCCTTCCTCTCTTCTTTCCTTCCTTCCTCTCTCCTCCTTCCCTCCCTCCTTCCCTTTCTTTCTTTTTCACTTCTTCTTTCTGTTTCCTCCTTTCTCCTTTTCTTTCTCTCTCCTTCTCTTTTCTTTCTTTCTCTTCCTTCTTCCTTCTTTTTTTTTTCCTTTCCTTTCCTTTCTTCCTTCTCTCTCTTTCTTCTTTCCTTCCTTCCTTCCTTCTTTCCTTGTCCTTCCTTCCTTCCTTCCTCTCCTTCTTCCTTCTTTCCTTTTCCTTCCTTCCTCCCTTCCTTCTTTCTTTCTTTCTTTCTTTCTTTCTTTCTTTCTTTCTTTCTTTCTTTCTTTCTTTCTCTGTTTCTCTCCCTTTCTCTCTTTCTCCTTCCTTCCTTCCTTCCTTCCTTCCTTCCTTCCTTCCTTCCTTCCTTCCTTCCTTCCTTCTTCCCTCCCTCTGTTCTTCCCATACTCTCTCCCTTCTTCTCTCTCTCCTTCCTTCCTTCCTCTCTCCTTTCCTTCCTTCCTCTCTCCCTCCTTCCCTCCCTCCTTTCTTTCTTTCTTTTTCACTTTCTTTCTTTCTCTGTTTCTCTCCCTTTCTTTCCTTCCTTCTTTTTTTCTTTCCTTCCTTTCTTCCTTCCTTCTTTCCTTCCTTCCTTCCTTCTTTCCTTCCTTCCTTCCTTCCTTCTTTCTTTCTTTCTTTCTTTCTTTCTTTCTTTCTTTCTTTCTTTCTTTCTTTCTTTCTTTCTTTCTTTCTCTGTTTCTCTCCCTTTCTCTCTTTCTCCTTCCTTCCTTCCTTCCTTCCTTCCTTCTTCCCTCCCTCTGTCCTTCCCATACTCTCTCCCTTCTTCTCTCTCTCCTTCCTTCCTTCCTTCCTTCCTTCCTCTCTCCTTTCCTTCCTTCCTCTCTCCCTCCTTCCCTCCCTCCTTTTCTTTCTTTCTTTCTTTTTCACTTTCTTTCTTTCTCTGTTTCTCTCCCTTTCTTTCTCTCTTTCTCTTTCTTTCTTTCCTTCCTTCCTTCTTTTTTTCTTTCCTTCCTTTCTTCCTTCCTTCTTTCCTTCCTTCCTTCCTTCCTTCCTTCCTTCCTTCCTTCCTTCCTTCCTTCTTTCTTTCTTTCTTTCTCCTTTTTTTCACTTTCTTTCTTTCTCTGTTTCTTTCCCTTTCTTTCTCCTTCCTTCCTTCCTTCCTTCCTTGCTTCTTTCCTTCCTTCTCTCTCTCTCTCTCTCTCTCTCTCTCTCTTTCTCTTTCTCTCGCCTGATTACAACATTCAGTTTTTAATTCCCAACCTAATAAGGTAAAACTGATTACAACTATTCATTAACTTATGCCTATTTCCCCCTTTTCTTTTTTTGGATAGTATTTATTTGTTTGTTTGTTTGTATTTGTGGAATAAAGCATTTCCATAACATGGTATAATAAAAATATGATTACATGTGAAACTACCAATCTATTTTGTACAACTTGCCATTCCTTTTACATATATAATAAAGATAACATGTAAATTTCTTTTTTATTTTTTTTTTTGTTCCCTCTTCCCACCCTAGAGATGGCTACTATTAGGCACAATACACAATAGGTATGTGTGTGTGTGTGTGTGTATGGGACAGACACTATCTGTACCCTGTATATAATAGAGATAGTGTCTTTTTTATACTATGCCTATTTCTTCTTGTGTTTCTAATGCTTTTTCTCTACCAACACAACTATCACCTTAGTTTGGGCTCTCATTACCTCTGGCCTTGTTGATAACTGCAACTTCTTCCTAATTATCCTAAGGAAAAAATTAATCTCTAAACATTTCATTAGCAAAATACAAAAAGAACAGATTGATGCATTAGTCAAGCAAATTAAAGACCTAGAAAACAGATTAGTAAATACCATTTAAACACCAGAATAGACATTCTGAAAATCATAGGAAATTAATGCAATTTAAATGCAATTAAAAAATTATTGAACTGATAAACTAAGGACTTATAAAAATAAAATGTCAAAAGTAGTAGCTGGTGTGATTTTTAAAGAGGAAAACGTAATTATCAATAATAAAAAATGTAAGAGGTAATTCATGACAAATGAAGACAAAAAGGAAATTATTAGGAACTATTTTGTATTTGCTAAAGTGATTTTCCTAAAATTCAAATCTAATAATTACTTTTCTATTCATTTAACTCCAGTGACCTACGGTTGCCACTAAGATATTTAGTTTTTAAAGTCCTTTACAACCCGGACTTATCTTTTGAGCCCTACTGTGTCTTACACTCGTTCCCACACCCTACAATCCAGCCCTACTCCTCTTCCCTCTTTCTTTCATAAAACATTCCATCAGCCTTCTCCATAACTGGCTGTTTCCCCATCCCTGTAATACACTCCCCCATTTAACTTCAGTTTAGAGAATCCCTTTTCCTTTAAGGCTTAATTCAATACCACCTTCTATATAAAATCTCTCATGATCCCTCCAACTGCTAGAGCCCTTGTTCTTGAACTGTCTTATGTTTAATACTTAAAATATTTTGTGTGTTTATTCTCTATCTTTCATCTCCTCTCCTATTGTAAGGTAAGCATCTTATTGTCACAATATCCTCTTCATCTAGCAGAGTGACTAGCCTACAGTAAGCACTTAATAAATCTTTGTACATTGATTACTGTTGTACAGACCTATTTTTTTTTTGTTTTTTTTTTATGTACAGACCTATTTATGTACATGCTATCTCCTTTGGTTTAAGACTGTAAGCTCCTTGAAGGTAGGGACTTTTCACTTTTGTCTTTGTATCACCAGCACCAAGTACAGTGACTACCTGGCACATATAATAAATACTCATTTATTGATTTCCCTAAATCCTTTCACTTCTAGTCATCTCAAATCTTATTTCCTCTATAAAATTTTCTTTTATTGTCTCGGTCTAATATCGCTTTCTACTCTGAATTTCAATAGCACTTACTAATGTGATTTTAACATTTTGTCTGTGTTCATTTGAATTGTAAATTTATTACCTATAGGTTTTATATACACCTATATATAATGTATGTATACACGTATGTGTGCATGTTGAGATACACATACTTATTGTAATTCAGTCATTTTCAGGTATGTGTGTGATTCTTCGTGTTTCCATTTGGGATTTTCTGGGCAAAGATACTGGAATGGTTTGCCATTTTCTTCTATAGATTATTTTACAGATGAGAAACTAAAGCAAACACAGTTAAGGGACTTGTCCAGGTTCACACAGCTAGTAAATATTTAGACTGGATTTGAATTCAGATCATCCTAACTATAAACCTAGCACTCTATTCATTGTATCAACATACATTATGTATTCATTGATAGATACAATACATATATGTACACATGTATACACACATGCAACATATATGTATACACACACACATACAATACACATACATATATACATATACATCCTAGATTTAATTAACTAAATTGTTACTTCCTAATGGGAGAGACCATGCCTTATAGTGTTCAGTACACAACATATATTTAATATGTGCTTGATAGTAATGCTGATCATTTATTTTTAAATTTAAAATTGAATCTAGATAGCTAGTGTCTGTTGTCCATGCAATTAGAATATGCTGCCACCAAGTGGCAGGAGGGACCTCCATCCATACAGAACCACAAACGTATGATCTGAGATCCTTATCCTCCACTGTTTTTAAAAAGATTCATACACACACACACACACACACACACACACACACACACCCCTTTGTTAAAATAATAAAAAGCAGTAAACATTAAACAGCAAAAGAAAAAAATTAAGGAAATAAATATCTAGGTACAATCTGAAGCTTTCTCATTAATCTTTAACTTTTTAATTCACTACTTAATTCAGCACTACTCCATTCCCAGACTTCAGTGACAATGCTTCTTTCTAACTTACCCTGATTACACTTCAAAGTTATAACTGTTCTAGCTTTGGAATTTGAAACCAACTTGGCAGAGAAATTCCTATCAGCAGCTTTTCTCTGCTGCTAGGAGGTTTTCTAGCATTTTCAATAATAATTTACATTTTATGTATCATTTGCCTCACAACAATCCTGTGTGGTAATTACTATGAACCTCCCCATTTTAGAAATGACTAACTTCAGATTCGTAGGAATTAAATGACTTTTCTGTAGCCGCACAGCTAGTAAAGAACAGGATTTGCTTCAAACTCATTCTGGTGTTCTGATTCTGAGTCCTTATCTTAGCTACAGGCAGCCCTTGGCTTTTAGATTCATTATTAAATAGATGATATTAATTGAACTTTCTGAGACTTTCTCTCAAATAGAATATACGTAATTTTCTGATAACTTCATGTCTTTCTTTTGTGGGAAAAGAAAAAAGAGAATGAACAAACCATAATCACAGCATTTCTATCCTGAGAGTATAACCTCCTTAATCAAAATCCACTTCACTTCTAAAACAGTACTGGGCAACTCGCTTTCATAGGGTCATAGATCTACTTGTTAATTCTGCTGTGTAATTCTGTCAGGGTTATTTGCAGCCTTGACATAGACATATATATATATATATATATAGCTTGACATAGACAGGTATGTGTATATATATATGTATATAAATATATATGTCTATGTCAAGCCTGCATATAACCCTGACAGAATTACATATATATACATATATATATATATATATATATATATATATATATATATATATATATATAACTATGTAGTTTATAACATTTAACATCAGATTCTGTTCATAAACCTCTATCTTTTATAGATTGCTATTGTCATAAAGACAGGACTGAACCTTAGGAGCAGAATAATGACGGCTGGTTAACAATTGCTTAAAGGAAGTATCAGACTATCTATCTTCTACCTTGAACCTTCCTGTAGGCAAAATATCAAAATCAACACAAGCCCAGGTCTCAAGGCTGGTATTTCCTAATTGGTCTTTATTTGGTAGGTATAGAGATGATTACACTGAAAGACATGAAGGAAGAAACAAGCATTCATTAAATGCCTAGTATGTTCTAGGCACCATACTAAATGCTTTATGAATATTGTCTTATTTGAGTCTCAAAACAACCTTGGAAGGTATTATTCCCATTTTACATTTAGGGAAACTGAAGCAAACAGAGGTGTGGGGAGTTTCATATTTGTCTGTCTCCAGCACCTAGAACATAGGAGGTATCAAAATAATTAGTAATTGATGGATTGAAAAGGAACAGAAATTCTACTGCGTCCGCTTAGTGAAAAGGAAAGAGAATGGAGAAGGAGTGAGAAATAATCTAATACTAAAAAAAAGTATTAAAGTGAAACAGTTGACTGAAAGTATAAAACTAAAGAGGTATATTTATTCAGGACAGTAATAAAAATACGTTCTTCTCATTATTTTAATAGTAATAAATCATGTTGGTTTGTGGTTTACAAAGTACTTTCCTTTCAATAATACTGTGAGATAAGTAGTGCAAGAATCATTATCCCCATTCTATAAATGGGGAAACTGAGACTCAGATTATTCGGTGTATAAAACGTTTAGTCACATACAGAAATTTTGTGAATATAACTATAAAACATTTTAATAGAAATAAACTCATATCTAAATGATTGGAGAGTATCTACTCATGATTGAGCCATTATAATAAGAAACAATAATATTACCTAAATTTATTTATTTAGTGCCATACCAAATCAAATTGCCAAATGATTACTTTATAGAACTACAAAGCAATATTTTAAATAATTTAATACTGGTTAGAAAATGGAAAATTGGTCAGTGGAACAAATTTGGTACAAAACATATAGAAGGATCTGAACATTGTTTGGTGGTGTTTAATAACTCCTAAAACCTAAATATTGGAGTCTAAAATTAGAAAGCCACCTAGTAAAAATTAAATATAAGTCAACCTCTTATACCATAAATGAAGACATTTTCCATTTGTGTACAGTACCCAACTCAAGACATAGAAAATCAGAAAAGACATTTCCCTCCCAAGAGATAGACAAATGGTGTCTATCTAAGTTATCGGTAGCAATAAAAGAAAATGCTTTAAGTCACTAGTCATTAGAGAATTCAAATTGTTTTCTCATTTTCTATCTTCTACCTATCAAATTAGCCAATATTGTCAGTAAAGATAATGATAATTTTAAGAAAGGCTGTCAGAAAATAGACTTTAATGTGCTGGTGGTGAAATTCTGAATTGGTTCAACCTTTCTGAGAGACAATTTGAAACTCTTCTCCAAAACTCACTAAACTGAATATTTTGTGACCCAGCTACACTGCTATTGGTCTTGATCCCAAGGAGCTCAAAGTAAGAGGAAAGAGACCCATATATATATAAGAATGTTTATAGTAACTCTTTTAATTATAACGAACTAGAAATTAAGATAATGTCCATCAGTTGGTATGGTTGATCAAGTTGTGCCTTGTAAATATAATAAAATATTGCATTGTAAAGAATAGACAGTATAATTTCAGAAACTTTGGGAAGACCCACCTATCCCTAATGTCAGATCTCCTTGCTTACCATCCAACTTGAGATGGAAGGCCAGAGAGATGGATGAAGTTATTATAAGAGTGATTATAATATCATAAAGAGGGGGAAATCCCTCTTTTCTATACTGGGAAGAGCAACTTTTCATACAATGGGGAGAACCTTAGAATGTAAAGGGAAAAGGAAGTAAAAAAGGTAAGGATAAATATGGGTTGTATAAAGATAGAGAAGATAGTTCAATTAGGTCAGGAAAGACCTAAACATTATATATGTTGGACAGCTCAGTGCAATGAATACAGTACTGAACCTAGAGATAAGAAGACCTTACTTCAAATCCAGCCTCAGATACTTACTAGCTATATGGTTGTGGGCAAGCCATTTAACCTCAACCCATTTCAGTTTCCTTATTTGTAAAAATAATATAATATCTATTTCTCAGGATTGTCATAGAAGACAAATGAGATAATAAACATGAAGTACTTTGCCACCCTTAAAATGCCATATAAATATTAGTTTACATGCATTTATATTACAGATATGTTATTCTTTATATTAAGTAAATTAACCCTTGCCCCACACACTTAGAGAAAGTTGAACTTTACACCACCGTATGGCTCATCTTATTATATCTCTATTACTGTCATTATCTCTTACCCTTCTAAAGTCTTTACTCTTTCTAATTCTTGTTTGGTCTTTGATCCTTCCTTCCATTTTTATTAGAAAAAGGAAATTGGTAAAAGCTCAATTTGATGTGAATGATGAAATGAACAGACAGTATATGAATTCAGTTCTTCATAGCAATCTCCTCTGCTAGAAAGGCTCACATAGAATATTTCAATTACTTAATAGTCAATTATTTTTAATTGCTAAATAGGATTCTCTGAGAGCAGAATAAAATAAGATAAAAAGGATTTCAAATTTCAAACATACACAGGAGAAAGATATACCTATCCAGACACTTCTGTATTTCATTGTCCACTAAAATCAGCAGGTCATTAGAATTGACACAGTGTATGGAAAACTTTGCTGGGAATCAAAAAGACTAATTATCCTAAATTCAGATCTGGCTTCAGATACTTATTAATTGTGTGTGACCCTGGGCAAGACACTTAACCCTGCTTACCTTAGTTCTTCATTTGTGAAATTAGCTGGAGAAGGAAATAGCAAACCACTCTAGTATCTGTGCCAAGTAAAACCCAAAAATGGAGTCACAAAAAGTCAGAC
This sequence comes from Sarcophilus harrisii, assembly GCF_902635505.1. Classification (NCBI taxonomy): domain Eukaryota; kingdom Metazoa; phylum Chordata; class Mammalia; order Dasyuromorphia; family Dasyuridae; genus Sarcophilus; species Sarcophilus harrisii. The sequence goes on along the minus strand of NC_045426.1, from coordinate 134,263,112 downwards.
CCGAGTGAAAAATGACTGGACAACAAGAGTTGAGAAAGGGTACATGACAAACTGAGTTGTGGCCAAATGTCAATCTGATGCCTTAAGGGCATTAGTCATCTTTAGACATGTCTGGAAGAAAGAACTTTCTAACCTGTGATAAAGCCATCTCACTATAGGATATTGCAATATAGGTCCCATTGTAGGGGTCTAAAAACTGGAAAATATTTTAAACACCATAATTGAAGAAAAAAAAGCTAGGGGACCAATAAAAATTCAATTTATTAAAGCACTAGTTTCTTTCATCTTAGATATTCCCTTCATCTTCCTCACTTTATATTTCAACACTAAGAAAAAATAACCAGCAGTATATTAGGTATATACCCATGAAAATTGATTCCTTAGAGTGATAGAAAAAACTTGGGAAAGAATAAGATCTTGCACTACCAAATTTCAAACTATATTATAAAGCTTTAATCATTAAAATGATTTGAATACTAAGAAAAGAAAAAATAAAAAGAGATTGAACAGTAGAATCAATTAGGTATATAACATGGAGAAGCAAAGTATTTGAGGATCCAAAGTTCCCATTCCTGGGGTAGGTACTCACTATAGGACAAAAATTATTAAGAAAATTGGAAAATTGTTTGGCAGAAATCACTTGAACGGTATACCAAGATAAATTTTAAATGAAACTTTAAAATGTATATGAAGACCGATATAAAGTGACTTCCTAGGCAATTAGATGAGTAAAGAAAAATTGTCTTTTAAACCAATGTATAGGGAAAGAAAGAGTCCATAAGCAAATAAGGAATAGAAAGAAATACAAAAAGATAAAATGACGACTTTGATTAGATACAAAGAAAAAGGTTTTCTGTGAAGACCGAGTTAGCACCCTGGATACCTTAGAATCAGCTGGAGTCAGGATAAGCAAACGTTCTTGGTCTTTAAAGGTAGAAGTGAATTGGATGGACACAGAATCTCCACGACCTCCTTCTTCCTCGTTTACTGCCAAAGTGACTCTGGCTAGTCTTACTCCACCTCCTACTCCCTCCTACAATTCTCTGTATACACCAATTATCAAGCCAGCACAGGATAGTGGGAAGGGCCATTGTCCAAGCATATGCTTATAGAGTATTGGCCAACTGGTAATTAGCCCTAAGTTCTTGAACCAACCTCAGTGCAATGACTCAAGAATTTCAGCCCTTTACATCTCCCGCTTTCTTTTTTTTTTAGAACACAGGTGGTCAAGCCATCCCTGACTTCTCAGGGAGGTGACAACCCTAAAAAGGAGGTGACCACGCCCTCCCTGACTTCTCAGGAAAGGAGATGAAAAGCACCAAAGGGAAGTGGGGATTACTAAGCCAGGCTGAAGGATCTTATTAGAAATAGGTATGCACAAACCTATCAGCATGGGAGGTATTACACAAGCACACAGCAATAACGCACAGGCTATTAGTGATGACTCTTCCCACAGCTAGTGCAGGCTCAATGTGGTGTAACAAACATGAATTGTACATGGAAGTAGCGTATAACAAACAATATGAATCAACATGGTGTTGTAAAAAATTTCCAGAAGTCCTAGAAGGAGGATATATAAACAACAGTCACACATGCGCCTTCTTCAGCAGCCAAGAGACAGTCCAAAACCAATCTATTGTCCATTGCTTCATGTGTCAGGGAATACAATGTTCTGCGCAAGTTTTTGAAGTCCTGCAACAGTCTTTTTATGTGTTAGGGAATCCAATGATTCCAGCAGATTTTGAAGTCCTGCAACAATCTTATCATTTCTCAGAAAATCCAATAATTCCTGAGGGTTTTCAAGTCGTAAAACAATCTTATCATGTCTCAGAGAATCCAATGATTCCTGAGGGTTTTCAAGTCCTACAACAATCATTTCATGTCTCAGGGATTCCAGTGATTCCTGAGGGTTTTGAAGTCCAACAATTTTTGATGTCCATTGTATACTTATTGTGTATCTAATTTATATTTTAATGTATTTAACATCTACTGGTCATCCTGCCATCTAGGGGAGGGGGTGGGGTGGTAAGAGGTGAAAAATTGGAACAAGAGGTTTGGCAATTGTTAATGCTGTAAAGTTACCCATGCATATAACCTGTAAATAAAAGGCTATTAAAAAAAAAAGAAACCAAAAAAAATTTTTTTTTGATGTCCATGAGTCAAATGCCATAACTGCCACACTCTTTCAGTGGTGGGCACAGTCAGCAATGGAACCACCTGATGTTTCTTGGGTTTTCTCCTTCGTTTCAAGGGTCTGCTCTGTCTCTCTGAGACGGACAAGGCGAATATGGCTTGTTGGCACCCATCTGATTCCTTCTCCATCTGTGGAGATACAAGCAAACCCTCTCCCCCAAGTAGTTAACCTCTCTGGTCCCTTCCATTCACTACTTTCTGGGTCTCTCCATATCACCTGGCAATTATCTAAAGATAGTGGAGCTGCTTACACTGGACACTGCCCTTCCAGTGGGTTATAAAACCTGTCTGCCGGGGCCAGTGCATCTTTGTCAAAAATCAAGAAGTTAATAGTATAAAGGGTTAGATTTAGAAGTTACCTGTGGCTCCCCCTTTCTTTTATTTTTGGAGGAGTGGCTTAATGTCTCTGTTTCTACTCTCTACTATTGCCTGTGACCAGGAAATAGGGTATTTTAATAGACAAACAGGGAACTTACTTTGTTAAGGGCTAAACTAGTAACCTTTTCTAGTTGAAATGGGGCAAATATTGGGAAAAGATTCTCCCCCAGTCCCAACCTCACTCCCACCCCCACCCCTGCCCTGAGGGGGCGCTATAGAAAGCATGCTTAAGTTGATCAAGGGACAAGGCTTAATTATAACTTGGTTGCAGATTGCTAGACTCTTGAGTACATTAGAATGCACCATCCCCTTGGTTCTTTTCCCTCATAAGAGGGGGTGATTTCTGGGGGGGAGGTGCTGGTGGTATCCCTGCCCCTCCCACTCCTCCTCCTCCATCCATCCTGGAAAGTGAAGTTGATGGGGGCATGTCAAGAACCATTTCTGGTTTAGGCGGGGTTGAAGCTGCCTTGTTAGAGAATCATCATGCCCTTCATCCTCACTTAACTCCTCATGCCCTCAAGTGATACAGCCATTAGTCTGTTCATTGTCTTCCTCTTTTTCCTCACACTTCCTCACCTGGCTGTTCTTAAAACTTTTCTTTTTTCTATAACTTGCAGGATTCTTTAAGGCCAATTGTATTATGTTGTATATATAGAATGTTTCCTTGGAAATTGAATGAGGACCTTTATCATTGTAGTATTTACGTAGTTGATCTCCTACCAGCTTCCAATTATCTAGTCCTATTTCTTCTTTAGTGAAATAGGGTCCTTGGTCCACATGTTGGGCACCAAATGTGAAGACTGAGTTAGCACCCTGGATAGCTTAAAATCAGCCAGAGTCAGGATAAGCAAAAGTCCTTGGTCTTTATTCTTGGTCTTTAGGGGTAGAAGTGAACAGGAGGCACAACCTCCTTCTTCCTCATCTACCACCAAAGTGACCCTGGCTAGTCTTATTCCACCCCCTAATCCCTCCTACAATTCTCTGTATATACCAATTATCGAGCCAGCACAGGATAGTGGGAAGGGCCATTTTCCAAATATATGCTTATAGAGTATTGTCCTATTGGTAATTAGCCTTAAGTGCTCGGTTGTCCGACCTCAGTGCATCAACTCAAGAGTTTCAGCCCTTTACAGTTTTCCACTAACAAAACCAACGTGGCTAAGATTAGAAGGGAAATAGTTGACTGGGGAGAAAGCGAAACTAACAAAAAACTTTGTATGGAGTTTTCCTGATAAAGGTCTCATTCTAGAATATATAAGGAACTGATTTAAATAAGAATGAATCATTTCCCAATTGATAAATAGTCAAAGGATATGAACAGACAATTTTCAAAGGAAAAAATCACGTGAAAAAGTACCTCAAATAACTAATGGTAAGAGAAAAGCAAATTTGATTTATTCTGAAAATATTCTGAAAACTCACAAAGACAACAAAAGAGGAAATTGACAAATATTGAAGAATATGGGGGGAAACAGGCATTCTAAGACACTATTTGTGGATTATGAGTTGACCCTGTAATTTTGGAAACAAATTTGTAACTATACCCCCTAAACCATTAAACTGAATATTTCTCTTCACCTAGAAATGCTACTTCTAAGACTAAAGCCTGAAGAGATCAAAGGGGGAAAATAATTTATATATGCAAAAATACTTAACTTTCTGCAGCAATCCTCAATTGAAACTGAAGAGGTGCCTACTAATTGAGGAACGGCTAAACAAATTGTAGTATATGAATATGACAGAATATTATTGCGCCATTAGAAATGATGAAATGGATAGTTTCAAAGAAAACTGGGAATTTGGGTCTTTCTTACTCCAGGCCAAACACTATCAGTTGTTCCACCTAACTTCCTCCAGTCAAGGAGGGAGGATATCTCCTCACAGAGATCCCATGTGTTCTGAGATGACAGAATGGGGAGACTGGAGAAAGAATTTTTGGTTGTATTTGGTCTTGATTCTGTTTGGCCAGCTCAGGTGGACTCTGAGACAATTATTGACTCAGAAAGGGAGTAAGTAGGGGAGGAAGATAAAAGGGGGAGAGTCATGGGGATATGGGTATATTTCTCTCTACTCTGACTTCTCTCCAGCTCTTATTATTTATGCAATTAATTCTAACACTTGAAAACTGATCTGCTTTATTTTTGGACTGCTTCCCCTTCTCTCCATTAAGACTGTAAATTTTTTTGAGAATTAAAAGCATGATTTATTTTTTCCCACTGAGTTCCATGCCCATAGTAAGCAATAGATAAGTATCTGTTCAACTGAATTGGAGGCAGCATGGAACCATGGCTAAAGTACTAAAGGCATGGTCAAATTCTATCTCAAATACTAGCTTTGTGATTCTGGGGAAATCCCTTAACTTCTTGGTGCCTCAGTTTCCTTATGTTTAAAGAGAGAGATTAAATGACTTCTAAGCTTTCTTCTAGCTCTAAATTTATAATCCTATAAATCATTTTTCTTGAACTTTGGGACAATATAATGCTATGTTATATTAACATATGTTAATATATGTTATATTACTCTTAACCATGGAACAGATAATGATAATAACAATCAGAAACTAGAATCATATAATCAAAGCTTAACACAAAAAATTATAGCTAAAACACTTATTGCTCTTCAGTTTTTTTTCATTCATGTCCAACTCTTCATGAGCCCATTTGTGATTTTCTTGGAAAAGATACTGGAATGCTTTGCCATTTCCTTCTGTTATTATTATGTAATTCCTTTTATCTGTCTTTCACAAATACCAGAGCAGTTTTTTTCCAAGAGGAAAATAATAGAACATTTCATCTTCCTACCTAATGATTTCACTCAATATGTGTTTTTAGACATATTTCTTCTGGTTATTATAAAATTTTAAAACTTGAGTATATTCTACTATGATTGAATGAATGCAATAGTATTGAAATACTATGTACATAGCACAGGGATACAAGTATAAAATGCTATTAAAGTAATTGTCACCTATATAATTCTAGTTTTAATGTATATTTTCAAAATAGATAAAGATTTAGATAGTATCCTAAAATATATTATTATATATATGCATATACATGCACATATACATATATTATATATACTTATACATATGTAAACATATATTTATGTCTATAGATATGTATGTGTGTATATATATCCATATATAAAACCAAAACACAAGATAAGTGAATATGTATATGTGTGTGTGTGTGTGTGTGTGTGTGTAATAAAAATACAGAATAGGTGAATAGTTTCTTTCCTAAAATAGGGAAGAAAATAGACATTCTCATAGCACATGATAAAAGAGGTTAAAAAAACCCAAACCTTTAGAAATATTTTTGAAATTAGTTGACACTATTTTACTGAACAGTAGTAAGTTCTGATAACAGGTACATACTATTAGATTTATAGTGTGTAATGGAAAGCTGTTTACCTCCAGATGGAGCCTATAAAACAGCTAAGATATGAGAGAAATCAGAAGGCTCTTTATGGGCAACATCTGTATGAATTCAGCCAACAATATGTCAACAAAGACAAATGGTAGTGTCATGATAATTTGTTATAGAAATGGTGGGGTTTATGATGGTAATTTAGAGTCAGGTCATTGCCACCACAAATTTTACAGAAAGTTTACCCATAAGGAATTTGGATTGAGATCAATGAGTTTAGGAAAGAATCAGTAGGAACTATAAAACACATCACTGCACACTGCAAAAAACACTTATCAAATATCTAGGAAGACATGAACTGATGGCTAGAATTATAAAATTGAAACTCACTTATCTTTCATGGACTTACAAATAACAGATCCCCAAACTATAAATCAGAAAGTTCAATCATTAGTGTGATGTATTCACTCACACACACACACACACTTACTTACCCATTCCTACAAACCTCAGGTTAAAAATCCCTGGTAGACAATAAGTATTCATTATTCACTTAATTTTTCCTATTTCGATACAGAGGAAAGATTCTTCAGAGTGATTCTTTCCTGTGTTTATGGTCTTTCTGCATTTTTTTTGGATTGGTGCAGTTGGATCCAGAAACAGAAGGGTTTGTAGGACCTCCTCGTCTAGGAGGAATCCCACTTTGGCATGAAATTTATGCCAGATCTCCTCTAAGAGGATGCTAAACTTCTTTGATATGTATATATCTTTCTATTTTATACCTCTCTTGATAATAGCAGATCATCAGTTAAGGTTTTCTCTGTTACATCTTTCAATGACTCTTGCATTAATAAGTTCTAGTTTGGCATGACATGTTTATCTATATGTTCACACATGTTTTTGTTGTTTTTCCTCAGTTATGTCTAACCCTCTGTGATCCCTTTTGAGGGTTTTCTTGGCAAAGATACTAGAGTGATTTGCTGCTTCTTTCTTTAAATCATTTTACAGATGAGGAAAATGAGACAAGAAAGATTAAGTGACCTATATATTCATCCTACTATATGTATATAAAAACATACACACACACATTATATGTAATATATAATAATATATTTTAGAAAACTATCACTGGTACTGAATGGATTTATACAGTTAATAGATCTAGAATTTCTTGCAAAAATCCAATCAAAATCTTTTTATTCTTATTTTTATTTATTTATTTATAGCTAACAATTATATCTTTTATTAACCAGAACCTTACACTATTATAGCCACGAGCTATTTTACCCATGTAACCTATGCTATATATTGGAATGAATATTCCTTATACTTCATGAAGGAAGCAAAACTTGTTCAACATAACAAATAAGCCCATACACATTGATTTTGTGTGCCAAACTGTGATTTCTCTGATCTGAAAATAGCAGAGAAACTAAGCAAAGAAAATTACCACTGATGGATGCCCATCAGCTGGGGAACGACTGAAAAAGTTATGGTATATAAATGTAATGGAATATTATTGTTCCATAAGAAATAATCAGTAGGCTGATTTCAGAGAGACTTGGAGAGACTTATATGAATTGATGCTAAATGAAGTGAATAGAATCAAGAGAACATTGTACATAGCAACAAAAAGATTATGTGATGATCAGCTGTGATGGATGTGGCTCTTTTTAGTAATGGGGTGATTCAGGGCAATTCCAATAAACTTGTGATGGAAAGAGCCATCTACACCCAGAGAGACAATTATGGGGACTGAATGTGGATCACAACATAGTATTTTCATCTTTTGTTGTTGTTTGCTTGCTTGTTTTCTTCTTTTTTTTTTCCTTTTGATGTGATTTTTCTTTTGCAGCATAATAAATGTGAAAATTTGTTTAGAAGAATTACACATTTAACCTATATTGGATTACTTGTTGTCTAGGAGAGGGGGGAGGTATGGAGGGAAGAAGAAACATTTGGAATACAAGATTTTGCAAAATATATATTGTGAAAAAATAAAAAAGCTATTATAAAAAATAAAGCATTTGAAGCAGACAAATCAACGGAAAGAAAGAAAGAAAGAAAGGACGGAAGAAAGAGAGGAAGGAAGGAAGAAAGAGAAAGGAAGGAAGGAAGAAAGAGAAAGGAAGGAAGGAAGAAAGAAAGAAAGAAAGAAAGAAAGAAAGAAAGAAAGAAAGAAAGAAAGAAAGAAAGAAAGAAAGAAAGAAAGAAAATTGCCACTAATAGAATTCATAAGGGAGTGCCATCATCATTTTCTGGGTAAATTAGGTTAAATTTGAAAATGTGCCAAATTTTTTAAAATTGCATGAATCACTGTGAACCACACACAAAAATATGCCTGACTTAACCTCAATTAAAACTTTATCTCTTCTCACCTTCTCTTTTTCCTTCATTTGCATAAACATTTATGTTAGTATCTTTTCTTTCAAGTTTCAGATGAAACCCAATAGTACTGAAGATTATACACCTTTAATTACATTTAAATGGATAGCTTTCACTCATTATAAATCTAGTAAACTAACTCTTCTTTAATTGTGTTAGCAAAATGAGATATCTGAGATAAAGGCTAACTCTAGGAATAACTCGTTTAGAAATCATCCTATAAATCACTGAAGAAAATAATTTACCCTAATTTAGCACATGATCAGACTGTGTGAGTACCATGTTAATTCTGTCTTCCCTGAGGAGTAGCTCAATATGAATGTAATTATGTCTTCACATTCATAGACTGGAACAGCTTTAGAGTACAGGTATACCTCAGAGATATTGCAGTTTAATTCTAGAATACTGCAATAAAGTGAATATCACAATAAAGAGAGTCACATGAATTTTTTGGTTTCCCAGTACATATAAAAGTTATGTGTACACTTTTCTGTAATCTAAGTGGGCAATAGTATCATGTCTACAAAACAATGTACATACCTTAATTTAAAAAAAAAACTATTGCCAAAAATTACTAACTATCATTGACTCTACAATGAATCATAATCATTTTGCTGATAGAGGTTATTGCTTCAGTGTGGATGGCTGCCGAAGGTTGAGATGGCTGTGACAAAATTTTAAAAATAAGACACAATGAGTTTGCCATGTCAATGGCTCTTCCTTTCAGGGAAGACCAGGAAGACTTAAGTAGAATGAACAATTGGTGGAACAGTCAGAACGCCACAACATTTATCAATTGAGTTTGCCATCATATATGGACATGATTCCTGGTATCCCAAAACAAAGAGCAGTGATTACAGATCACCACAATAGATATAGTAATAATAATAATAATGAAAAAGTTTGAAATTTTGTGAGAATTACCAAAATATAAGATGGATTCATGATATGAGGGCAAGTTATTGGGGAAAAAATTGCTTGATATAGATTTACTTCGACTTTTCATTTTAAAAAATGAATTATCTTTGAAGCATAATAAAGCAAAGTGCAATAAAATAAGGTATGAAGTAACTAGAAATTCTTTCATCTAGGACAAAAAAATAAATTTCTTAGGAAAGAGGCCAAGGGATTGAAATGGGGGAAAATCTCTTATGTCAATTCATAGAACAAAGTCCTAATTGTCTCACCCTAGTTTTTGTTCCGAAAGTAAGTGATCAGTATTCAATTAGTCAACAAGCAAGGTTTGGTGATGGGAAAACCTAAACTCACTATCAGGTCCTCTTCTTCCCACATATCTTTTTTCTCCATTGTTGATCTGGATATTCCCTAACTATGTCAAGTTTAAGTTAGAATCTTTGCCACCATAAAGAAAATATTAGACCTTTCCTTATATTTTCAAAAGAAATAATCTCTAACATCTGACTGAGTACCTACTGGAGGATCCTATTGAGATAGGTTTCCAAAAGCCATTCTTCTCTTTTGGCAGAAACAACTGGGATAGAAGCAGTTCCCATTTTCTTAAAGTAGGATCACAGTGTTGAATCTGGAGAGACCTTTCCAACTCCTTCATTTTTCAGCTGAGCAAAATGAGGTAAGAAAAGTGGGGGCCATGGAGGTTAAATATCCCAAGGTCACATATGAAATATGTTAGAGAGCTAATGGTTTAGAACTGGGTTCTCTGACTCATCTGCTTCTATTTTTGATGGATATATTAAGTCCAACAAGTGCCATTTTCTTTTTTTTTTCCAGAGTGTTGGGGAAATGTCAATACAGAAAATGTGCTGATTTTAAAAAAGAAAAGGAAAAAAAATTCTTTGGGAAGATACACAAGAGCTGATGCAGAATGAAGGAAAAAAAAACAATAGAAAAAGAACAATATAAATTGAAAGAAAATAAATTAAACCAAGCTGTGTGATGATAATGACTAAGTCCAAACACCATCTGATTATAATGACTAAATGTGGTCCCACGGAAGAGATAAGAAAATACACCTTTTTCCTCCCTAGCATGTATAGGTGGCTGTGGATATGGAACACTGCCATACTATAAGATTTAATTGATATATAGTTTCTCTTTTCAATAACAATTTTTATTCCCAAAGGGAATATGTAAGGAATGGGAGATGTTAGAAGTCATTGGATCATAGATTAGAATTAAAAGAAACCTGAGGTACAAGAGGAGTAGCTAATTTGTCTAAAGCCACTCTGGGTAGTAAGGTTTAGAGGTAGGGTGTGAACATAGGCTCTCTGACTCAAGAGACAGTTTCTTCTGTCCACTGGAGCATTTTGAAACAAAAATGATATAAAAAGAAAAGAGAAAAATAATAAAAGGGAAAACATTGTTCATTATCTTACTATATATGAATCTCTTTTTACATGCTTATCATTCAAATTAGTAAAAATATTCTTATGTTTCCCTTCTTAGCTTAAAAAATGGAAAGGTTACTAATAAAGACTTGTGGCCACATCTTGTCCCTAATCACTTGTCACTTACAAACTTATTGGAGCTTCCCTAGAAGTGTTCATGTGGAATAATACCATGACATGAATTTTGTTAGATAATCACTTGATAGGAAAGTCAAGCTCTGAAAAGTTTTATAGTTTCTCAAAGAAAAGAAAGTCAAGAAGAGCATGAAATACATGCAAAGTAAACATATTCCAGTCCCACATTACTATGGTAATTCTACAGAAGGTGACTCTCACATGAACATAATTTGCTCAGGCAAGTCTTCATTTATCTAGCTCAACAACACTTGGGGATTTCAGTTGTTTAAGTCACTGAGTGTTATAAATTCCCTTTAATCTTTATTTAGAATAAGTCTTTCCCATTACTTGTTGTGTTTTCATAAATTACCTAAATGTGTTGCTTTGAACGCATAGGAAAAGGGAGGGAAGCCATTTTACCACTTTCCTCTCTTCATAATTGACCTGCTTTATTGTTTCTGGGAGACTGAGGCTCTTGAAACATTCCCAGATTATTCAGGATATAAAGATAAGGATGACCCGACTGAGGGCAATCCTCCCTCCACTCTGAGTACAATGAGGTAGGCAGGCAGTGACTGTACCTCCAATCTCTGGAACTCCATTGGTTTGGAGAATTAACTCTAGAGAATGAGAAGTCTCACTTGAAGTTAAATTATAATGAGAAGATCCATCGAGGAGAAAAATTTGGGTATTCTGGACATGTACTTGGAAGCCAGAAGAAAGTGTGACAAATTTGACTGTGGATGACAGAATTTTGACTTTGGATCAATTGAGCTATTGCCTCTGGAGCTTCTTTAGAAAGAATGAGATCTTTCCTAAGACTCAGCTAAGAATGATAGCTTACCTATCAAAATTCATCTAAAAATCCAAGTTTAAGTGTTAAGATGGGTTTAATGGAACCCAGGACTAAGTTTATATAACTGTAATTTTTTCCTTCTGCTTATAGCTTCATTATGGCTGTAGTTTCTCGGAGGATATGGGTCTAAGGAAGGTAAATGCTAGCAGGTACTGCCAAGCTTTTCAGCGAAGTTCATAAACAAAGAGTTATCCATTGAATGACAATATTATTTTCAATCACAGTAATTCCTGAAGACAGTCTATTATGACATAGGTGGAGGGTTAAGATCTGCATCAGTGGAGAGGAATTCCAACCATGATGAAACCATGAATTCCTGAAGTATTAGCATAAATTGACTGACCTTAACTACTTTGTGCTGAAGTAGCATTTGTAATAGAAATGACTGACAGAGAGGAGTGGGATAGGTTAATAAGGGCCAGCAGAGGAGTGTATGACCACGCCAAAATTTCAACAAAACCATCTAAAAAAGAAAAGATTGATTCTTTTTTTTTTGTGGGAATAGTGGGATTAACCAAGGGCAAATGTGCAGAGCTCTGGGTTTGAGAATGTCCCATGTTTTTTTGTCATCTTGCCCACTTCTCAAATAGATAAATCAAAAGAAAGATATTACTCCTTGAATACCAATAGGAATGAACTGATAGTACAGCCATACCAAGATATGCCATATCTTTGGTGATTAAATACAATTTAAAACAGCACTAAGCTTTTTGGGACACCCTGTATTAGCCTTTAGTTTTTGTGCTTTTTTGAAGTAGTTTAGAGTAAAATGAAAAAGTGTCCGAAGGGAAAAGAAAGGACTCTCTAGCTTGTGGCATGGTATTATATATGTGTATATGTGTGCTTATCCAACTCTAACTATTAAAATAATTTGAAAAGGCATAAGGAAGGGGCAGCTAGATGGTACAGTGGATAGAGCACCAGCCCTGAAGTCAGGAGGACCTGAGTCAAATCTGGTCTCAGACACTTGACACTTCCTAGCTGTGTGACCCTGGGCAAGTCACTTAACCCCAACTGCCTCAGCAAAAAACAAAAACAAAATGAAAAGGCATAAGGAAAGTTATGTGGACTGTGTGCATATTTGTATTAAAGTTATGTAGACATGTTAGTGACAGGGACTGTGGGATGTGAAAGTTTGAGAATCACTACATAATATAAAAATGATAGGTTGTATATTATGTTTGCTCTCATCATCAGGGCACTATGATATTTACTGTTATGTTTCGTGCCAAGAAACATGCCAGTAGTTAAAATTCTTCATTCTGGTCTCTGTTTTTTGTCTGTCCATGTTTTTCTTTGCTTTTTCCCTAGGGGAAGTCCTGTTTATAAGACTAGATTGTGCCTCAGTGACATGACCATGTGTATCTTGGAGACTTGCCTCTCTGCAGTCTGTTGCAATGTTTTATTAATATTTGGTTTGACATAATTTAGTACCATAAACTGAAATCAACTCCAAAACAATCAATTCTAAGGCAATTTTAATGCAATTCAAAAGACATTTTATATTTCACAATTCGAAATCAAATAGGAAGGCATCAAAATGGAATAGCAGTAGGTCTGATGAATTTCCATAAAATATTCTCTTACTTGAATATTTTTAAAATCTTATCAGTAAATATAGTATAAGTGCTTATGATTGATCTGCAACATCCCCTTTCCCCCATCAAATAAAAGAGTTTTATAAGGGATACATGAATTTTAGAAATTGTTCCCTTCTCAAATATAGCCCTTGCATCCCCACTCTTCTACTCCCCACCTCCCATATTTGTTCTAGTGAGGCATTGTGATGAAGCAGAAAAAGCATTTTGCCTATAAATAAGGAGAGTACAAATCTCTCCTTAGATTTCTTGCACAAACTCTGTGTGATCTTTGGCAAATCACTCCCTGGGTTCAGGGGAGGAGGCAGGCTAGACTAAATGATCTCTAATTAAGATCTTTCCTAGATATAAACTTCTCTGATTTAAAATATAAACAGAGACATATACATATATACATATATGTATATATATATCTTGATAGATGGATATCTAGATGGATAAAGATATAAATATAAATTTATATCTCTATCTATAGATATAGGGCCTGGGGCTACTGGTGGCCAACTTGGAGGCTGATGAAGCACTATTTCCCCTCTCCTTCCTTGATCCTATCAAAATTACCTATTCTCTGTTGGGTATGGAAATTTTAAAGAACCCTGTAGAGTTTGAGGAAGAGTAGGTTCTGTGTGACTTAACTAGAAAAAGTTTCGAATATTTTTATTTTTTCTGCCTGGCCCCAGAAGATGGAATTGGAAAGAAGTAATGGATGGGAGTTATACAGAAACTGATTTTGACTCCAAATTTTGAAGAAAATAATTTCTGACAATTAGAGCTGTCCAAAGGTAAAATGGACTGAATTGCAAGTGTGGGTTCCCCCTCACTGAAGGCTTTCAGACTAAATCTGGATGACTAATGAGGAAGAAAGACTTCTTGTTCAGGTCTGCATAGAACATAATGACCTCTGAAGCTTCTTACAACTCTGAAACTCATTCAATTACTTAACATTTATTAAACACCAAGTGTCAGGCACTGTCCTAAGTGCTGAGGATACAAAAGTACATATGAAATAGAGTTAAAAGAGTACATAATTAGACACCAAAGTGATTTTAACAGTTAATAATGGAAAAGACAAAGGGGTGAAAAGGAGAGAGTGCTGATTTTGGAGTGAGAGAATTTGGATTCAAATCTCTACCACTTAGTACTTGGGTGCTTTGGGGCAAGTTATTTGAATAACCCCTCTGGGCCTCAGTTTTCTCCACTACAAAATGGGAAATTTGGACTAGGTCATTTCAAAGTGTCTTTGAGCTCTTAATTTTTGAATCTCTGTTTCCATGAAATCTGTGGAAATCCCAAGAGGCATAAAGGATTATAGTATTGTCAAAGATATAACTAAGATGAGCATCAAGCTTTTAAGGAATTGGAATGATTCCTCCAGTCTGAAGAGATCTCTTGCCTGCCTTTCAAATCATACAACAATTTGCCTAAATGTCATTTTTAAGTAGCTGGAATAAACAGTTGCATGTTTGAAATCATCACAGTTGCCCCAGTAGAATTTAATTTTATCTTGATGTCTATCATCTCTGTTTCTACTTCTCTATTTCTCTATCTCTATATCCATTTATACTCATATCTACTGTATCTATATCTTAGTTGCTACCAGAATAAAAAGAAGAGAATTAGTTCTGGATTCAGAGGAGTTGGATTCAAGTTGTATCTGACCTTTGTTTCCTATGTGTTCTTAAACAATTATAATTTTCCTCTGTTTCCTCATCTGTAAAATGTGGTTATTGGCTTAATGGAACTCTGAGGTCTTTTGTGATTCTAGATTCATGTTCTTATAATCTTATGAAACATACATTTTTAGAGATAAATGTATGTTGTGCATTTGCATGTATGGTATATGTGTATGTATGCGTATATATGTTTGTGTACAAGTTATTTAATCTGACCCTGACTTCTAAACCTGGCTGACCATCTGATAAATATATGTCCTTAATAAAAGAAAACAGAAGAAAATATGACAGATATAGATGAATCAGTATATAGATAGATATATAGATATATATTGATGTCTATCATTCTATCTACCCATCTACTATATAATAACTTATCTATCTCTATCTATCTATCTATCTATCTATCTATCTATCTATCTATCTATCTATCCATCCATCCTTCCATTGTCTTTTTGAAGAGGACAATCAGGTTAAAGTGAATGGATTGTAAAAGTGGCAACTTTCAGATGTTATTCCTGATGCCAAGAAAAATCAGAAAAAAAAGAAAAACCTTGCTAACTAAATGCTTGCTAAATCAATTTGTTTTTAGATGCCTAAGCACTATACTGTGTTTAATAGTAGAAAGTATGACAAATATAGATAGATCAGTATCAATACCTTTATAGATATTTATTGATATTTATCATTTTATCTACTCACCTGCTCTCTAATAATCTATTTGTCTATCTTTCTGTTCATCATCTATCCATCCTTCCATTGTCTTTCTGAAGAGGATAACCAGGTTAAAGTGAATGGATTGTGAAAGTGATAACTTTCAGATATTCCTGATGACAAGAAAAATAAAAAAAAATAGAAACCTTGCTAACTAAATTGTCTCTCTGAAGAGGATCATCAGGCTAAAGTGAATGGATTGTGAAAGTGACAAGTCTCAGATATTCCTGGTGACAAAGAGAAATCAGAAGAAAATAGAAACCTTGCTAACTAAATTCTTATTAAATCCATTTGATTTTAGATTGCTAAAGTAACGAACAGGTTGTCAGCACACTTTGACAAAGTCTTGATTGTACCATTAGAGTTACAGCTCTGCAGAGAAGCTATTTATGAAATGACCTTTGGGATTACAAGAATATTCAGAGGAAGCAGAAGCAGAAGAAGAGGAGAAAAATAAGATATTTTATATCTTTATTTTATTTTTAAGGGAATTATTTTATAAGGAAAAGATTTCTCTAAAATGGGATTGATCATTTGTACTTGCTTCCAGAAATATTCTTTACAAAAGATAATTATTCCAAAGAGGAAAGACTCAGATTCTCTGAGCCCTGTACTTTTTTTTTTTTTTTACTGCATGAGTCTTTGACTTAAACTTTAAGTCCCACACTATGACCTCTTTATGAATGGTGAAATCTTGACCAAGTGGAGCTTTAAGGATAAACTGTCACACTTTGACCAGAAATTCATTCTCATTTTCAAATAACAAATAGTTCATGATGTCACGCATAACCTCAGAATTTGTGGTATCATCCAAAAGTAACTGGTCACCAGCACTGTTATTAAATTGGATGTTCTTCAGAAAGGAATGGAGCTGCCACATATGACTCAGGCTTTTCCATTTGTCTTCCATTTGGTAAAAAGAAGAATCAGACCATGGCCAGAGGCCTAACATGGAATTCTCCTTATGGAAAAAAAAAAACCCACATGGGCTCAATTGAGGGGAATTTCTTGTTAAAAATCTAGAAAAGGCTCTGATTCCTTCATGGCCTTCATATTAGCCATAACTGTGGGGATTTCTAGTGGAATAGTTTTTGGGCAATTTAATCACTTTATTAATAAGGCCAGCAGGTTATTTATAAAAGAATGGTCATTTGGTGATCTTTCTTAGACCAAAGCCATGTTCCAGCTTCTTGAAGTCATAGGTGAGAGTTGAGTGCCAGATGAACAACAAGGAAAAAGCCTAGGCAAGCTCTCAAACCAGGATGATAGTCTTCCCTTTATATTTTATATACACTCCCTGTACATGTTTTGTAACCAATATGTCATGAGTCTGGTCTTCTTGTGTAGCTTATGGGAGTCATCCTTAATGCTTTATAATCATACTCCACAAATATTTATACAAATGCATGCACACAATCCATTATATGTACCTATTATATTTGGTATATATTCTCTACATGCACATATATGCCAAATACATGTATGTGATAAAAGAATTTGCATGTGTACATCATATATGTTAATGAAGGCAATAAATTTGAATCATATCAAGCATGAACCCAGGGATGGATCTTTACTTTGCCCTGCAAGAACCAGTGTAGTTAAATTTAATGAGATCCATCCTGAGGTTAATCACTAGATGGCAAATCCCTTTAGGAAAAACAGCCTGTGAAGGTCTTGTTTTTAGATGCGGAGGGACTGAAATCTGCTCACATCACAGAAACTATACAATTGTCCTGTCATCTTGTTCACATTTTTCTACTTTTTCCTTCCAGGATGCTAAGAGATTTTGTCAAAGGTCTGGTTAAAATGCAAGTCTAATTTGTTTCTTTATTGAGTAACTCAACAAACAACTTTTAAGTATGTAAGTGCTTGGCGTTTACTGGGTGGTCAAGAAGTACTAGCACCTGTGTGAGGGCTTGCTGAGCCCTTGCTCATCCACTTTTGGCATCTGCCTGGCACTCAGCTCTCACTAGTGGCTCCAAAAAACTGTAGCGTGAGCAGTAAAACTGTCTCAACAGCTGGGTAAACCAGGTTGAAGATAACTTGTGGATCTCAACCCCTTAGGTGAGTGGGGAATATCCATCCCAAGTATATGAAGAGTAAGTGGATGAGAACCATTTGTTCCAATGGCTATAAAAGTGGCTGAAGCAGATATAGTGAAGCCTTAGAGTTTGGTCAGACATCAGAGCCTCCAAGGTCTCCCACAGCATCCTGGGATTTGGCAATCATCTTGACTTTTGTCTTGCTACTGAACTTGGACAAATCAGGAAGAAAAACTGAGGTCGATGGTTTTGTGTAGTTTTCTGTCTCACTTAAATCCAATTTATGCATCATCCTATGGTGCCATCAGTCTTTTTCTAAAACAAAGAATAAAGAACATTAAGAGTTTATGTGTGGCAGGTTCTGTACTAAGTGCTGATGATACAAAGAAATATTAAAAAATAGACTTTGCTCTTAAGGAGTCTATGTAGTAATAGGGAAGACAACATAGATGACTATGTACAACATATATACCATAGAATAAATGGGAGATAATCTCAGAGAGGAAGGCACTAGTAGATGAAAGAAATGGACAGACTATTGTGAAGAATGTAAAATTGGAGCCAAATATCAAGAAATTAAGAGTCAGAGATGAGGATGGGAAATATTTCAAGCATTGCGGACATTCAATGCAAAGGCACAGGGATGGAGTCTCATGTTCAAAAAACAGTAAAACAATATAGTTTGATTATAGAATACACAGATAGTAGGCCACAAGAAGTAGGGAGGGTAGGTAGGGGCAGGGTTGTAGAGTTTAAAATGGCAAAGAGAATAGGAGTTTCTTGAATAGGAGGATGATAGGGTCAGATCTATATTTTTAAAAATTCGATCTAAAAGCATTTCTTTGCTCTAACATGAAAGGTAACATGGTTAGGATGAGAAATTGGACTTTGAATCAAGAGAAATCTGAATCTGAATTTTTCCTTTGACACATTGTTTTATTTCTATTCATGTTTCTAAAGTATAATGATTTGAAAATATAATAAAATCCTCTTTGTAATTGTCTTGCTTTCAGATATACTTTTGGGGATTTTATTTAAGTAGTATTGAAATTGAAAACGTGAATGTTTGAATGGGTATTGTCTCAAACAAACTGAGACCTGGGAAAGGGCCAAGGTCACTCAATGCATCCTGGGCCATCGCCAGTCACCATCATCTTGATTTTTGTATTGCTACTGGACTCCAATAATTCTGGGGAAGAGAGTGAAGATAACTTTGAACAGCTCTGCCTCACTTAATTCATTTGCAAGTCTTTGGTCCTCTTCAAAAATGAATGAGAAACAACAACAACAATTTGCATCTATCTGACCAGATTTTAAGTATCTTGACACATGTTACATACATTGAAAGGTTCCTGGTGCTAATGTTGGGAAGGGACCCCAAAAGGTTGGGATCACAGATCGGCGTCAAGCTGTAAGAATTTGCCATCTTGAACCCATATCCAAATCAAGGGGCAAAATTTATTGTAATTGTAACACCAATTGAAGCAGGCTAAAGTCCAAAGGATTTAGCAAAGACCTGGAACAAGGAAACAAATTTATCCAGTTCTTCGTGTCATTGATATGCCAATTTTATGACCTAGAAGTAGAAAAGAGGAGTGAGTGGTCTCAGGAATCTGGTTATCACTGATCAGCAGATCTAGGACTAAGGCCAGAAGACTTTAGAATCATTGACAGACATGATTGTTAAAATAATAGTATCCTAAAGCTAGAGAGTCTTAGGATCATTAATATATCTTCCCTAAAGTTTAAGGGAAAAAATATTATTATATTCCTAGACCAGAAGACTTTACAATCATTGACAGAACAATAGATTCTTAGATCAGAGGGCCTTAGGATCAGAGATTCCAAAGCTAGAAGATTTAGAATCACTGATAGATTGCTAGAATGGAAGCACCCTATTTTAATTTTAATTTTTAATTTTAAGGTCCCTTGACCTTAAAATTATTGCTGTCTTCCTTAGAAGTCATATTACATCATCTTGTACAGAGTAGACCTCAATGATCAATTAATCTCTCTGGAAGTTCTTTCTTACGTCTGTGATAAGAAATAATTAGAACTAGATAATACCAAAGGCATCTTCCTGTACTAAATCTATACTCATGTGCTGAGTATTTAGTTTGAGTATATTTGAGAGAATAACTAGTATTTGTCAGGGCTTAACAATCATACCTATTTGAATAATATCTTAAAGTTTAAACAATCCTTTGAGGTACATAACACATGTGTTATCAGTTCCACTTTAAAAATGAGGAAACAGACTTAGAGAATGACTTGCTAATTGCCACACAGGAAATGTCAGAAGTAGAACTGGAAGACTGACCCGAAGTCTCAAGGAATAAATGAGACCAGAAGGGAAGAGAGAAATCAGAGCTCAGGGCTTTTGCAGAACCATTCAATATTACCTCAATTCCTGATGATCTTATTCGTGGCCTTGTTTGCCAGTAGGAATCAATGGACAAAGCAATTAGATCACCTCTAATTAGCTAGTTTCTGTCTCATTTTTTCCTAGTGAACAAAATGCCATATCATAATCAGTTTTTAAGGATCTTGGTCTAGGTGACACAGTGGATAGAATTCTAGGTTTGTAGTCAGGAAGACTCATCTTCTGAGTTCAAATCTGACCTCAGATACTTACTAGTTATATGATCCTGTTTGCCCCAGTTTCTCCATCTATAAAGTGAGTTGGAGCAGGAAAAAGCAAACCATTTCAGGATCTTTTCCAAGAAGACACCAAATCAGGGCATGAGGAGTCTGAAAAGACTGAGCAACAACAAATTTAAGGAGTTTTAAGAATGAAGCTAATGGTGGAATTCCTAGGCATGATACTCAGAGTTGGGAGTGGGGCTGAAATTGTTAATGAAAGTATACTTCTTTTATCTCTCACTTTACTTGACAAAAGCAAAGGCCTACTTTTTCTTTTGGGACTTATCTATGAAACCATCACTCCCAAGACAATGGAAACTATTCTAAAAGAAAATGCTCCATATTTGAGCTTGCGCTCTATTCCAAGGAGCAAATGGACAGACTCACTTCACCTGAGATAGATTAAAGACATTGCTCTAACTCCTTCCTCTCTTCATGAGAAGCTGATACATTTACTCAGCTCCTTTCCACCTTATTCATTGAGTTCATCAGTGGTTAGAGGGGGAACCTAATTGATGTATTTTACTGAGGACAGGAAGTGGAGATGAGGGGGGCTAGATCTAATAGGGAGCAGCAGTGTTTGTGCAGGGTGAGTCAGTTGGAGACATCCTGGACACAGTAAACTTCATCACTCTGAGTTAATTCAGTAGGAAGCATGTCGGCTGGAGACATTTTAACTCTGTCACTAGAGCTTCTAAAAATATGTTAAAATTAGTCAGTTCTCTGTAGATCTTCTCTGGAAATAGCCTTTTAATTTTCCAATGTGCCACCATCCTACAAATGGAACCTCTCCTTTTGACATCTGCTTCTCATTAGTAAATGCTGGGCAATTAGCTGTCCTTTGACAGCTGGTTGGTATCTCAAGGGAAAGGAAGGGGGTGGCAGGGAGGGGAGAGAAAACTTGAGCTCCAACAAAATGCCATCCGATGGAATCAGCAGGGAGCAGCTGGAAATACCTATGCTAACCAGAACATCTGCAAAACTTCCTCGCTTTGTGCAGGCTTGCAGTGCTGTAACATATCACCACCATGCAGTTTGTCATCTGGCACTGGGACTATGGCTTCTGTTATGTCTCCAAATCAATTTGAAAGAAGCACTGAGCAGCTTGGAGTATTTAAGTGGAACTTTGGTAGGGCCTTTGAGTAGACTCCTGAGAGCATGTCTTGTGAGAGTGAAACTCTCATTCTCCTTTGGTTTAACAAACAGACCTGTCTCCTTAGTATAAATATTCCATTCCCCACCATGGCCAAAGGGACTAGATGGTTTGGCTTTGTTGATGGGAACCTTTTGTCTGGAGCTGAGAGGGATTTAAATGGCCCTTGGAGAGAAAGAATGAAGAATTGAATAATGTTAGAATTAAGAGTTATAGGCCCCAAAAGTTCTTACTGCTCTTCTAGACATCCCTATTTCTGTTGCAGAAATCCTTGTCCTAGATGTCATCCTCATTTCCTCAATCTCATTCATCCCACATAAATAATTAGTCACTGAATGTTAACATTTCTACTTCCATAACAACTCTTACATTTGTCCCTTTCTCTCTACTCACAGAGTTACCCCCTGTACCAGAGTGGTACAACACCTATTCTATCACAATAAGGTGCGCCTCACTCCCTGATCACTCTTTCACATAGCTAAAGGTGCAGTGGACAGAACACTGAGCTTCCTTTTTGGGAGCCCATTTGGATTTTTTTTAAACAAGGAAATGGCAAGCCAGGAATAATGATAATTGATTTTCTTAAACGCACAAATTTGATGATATCACTCATATGATAAACTCTGATATCGAATGTAAACTTCCTTGTTTTGCAATTAAAGTCCTTAACAGCCTGGCCCCAAACTATGTTTCCAACCTGCTTGCTGGGAAAGGGAAGAAAGGGAACTCTTTTCCATGTATATAATATTTCAGCCAAATTATGTTGCTGTTATCCCTCATACATGGCAGTCAGTCTGCCTTTGTCCCTCCTGACCTGCATTTCATCAGAATCCCTAGTTTCTTTTAAGAATCAAGTAATAACTAATCAGGAAGAAGGAGGAAGAGGAGTAAAAGGAAGAGAAGAAGGAGGAGAATTCAGCTAGTGCCTTTTAGTTCCCCCCAAACACCTAATATCTATTTTGTATATATGTTTGTAATGACTATTGATCCCTTGAAGTTACCAAAATGGCATAGCCATTGAAAAAGGAATATTTGCTGGGTTAGCTGGTAAGCCTGGTATACGCTCCTTGTTCTTCAGAGAATCTCTGAAGACTCTGCCTGACATGCAAGCCCTCTTGTCCTAAGAGAGAGGAAAAAAACAGGAGCCATGGAATCTGCTCAAGGTGGTGGGAAAGTGTGTTGAATAGCTTTGGAGGAAGGCACCTGGAGCTCTAGGCAGGGAGATTGAGAAGCAACTGCCTCCACTGGCACCTGCTCTGTGAACTGAGAGGGTCATGAGGCCCTTATAATAAGGTCCATGAGAGAATCTGAACTATTGCAAACAATCTGAAAACCAAGCTACTTCCTGAAGCAAGAATCTGTAAGTGGACCTTTTGTTCTTAAGTAGACTTTTTGTCCCTTGTCAATTCCTTTCATTGACAATCATTATAACAACACAGTTTACTGTGTTCAATCAGAAGGACAAGTTGTGATGTTAATCCCCAAGTTATTTTTCTCCTATAAAAGAACCTATTGGTATAATCCACCCCACAGCCTCCCATCCTCAAACTCCTTTTTAGGGTTAGCCAGCCAGTCAATGTTATAATCCCTCAATTCTTTGTGGGTCCTTTAATGGCCTGACTAATGGCAGCATGTTAATTTTACCTGCCTTATGCCATTATTGATTTTCAAAAAGAGACCCCAAAAAGTTGGGGTGGCAAATCAGTGTCATGAGGTATCTCAAAAGAATTTGCCTCTCCAAGTCAAACTTGGGCAAAGTTTATTGTAATTGTAATGCCTATTGGAGTGGGCTAAGTTCCAAAAGAATTTAGCAAAGAACCAGGAGCAAGGAGACAAATTTATCTAATTCTTCATGTCACTGATATGCTAATTTTATGGCCCAGAGGTAGAACTTTGGAGTGGTCTCAGGAATTGGTCATCACTGACTAGCAAATTATATATCTGACAGTCAGCAATGTTTGTAGGACTTTTCTAAGGTCAGAAGACTTTAGAATCTTTGACAATCAGATTGTTAGAACAATAATACTCTAGGGTCAGAGGGCCTCAAGATCCCCAATATATCTTTCCTAAAGTCTAAGGGAAGAACAATTATTATAGTCCTAGGTCAGAAGATTTTTTACATTCATTGACAGATTGTTAGAATAATAGCACTTTAAGGTTGGGGGACCTTAAAATTATTGCTATATTCCCCGAGAAGCTGTACTAATATGCTACCCCAACATTTAAACTAACCCTTGCCTAACCCTGGAAGCTTAGATAACTTAAAGTAGAATTCCTGGGGCCCAAAAGGAAAACTTCTATTTCACCATAACCCACATGACTTAATTCACTTGCCCCCAAGGACAACATGAGAGTGCAAAAAAACAAAACAAAACAAAAAACAAACAAAAACCCTGATAGGTCTCTACCCCTTGTGCACCCCTTGTGCACAATGGATAAGCACATACTTAGCATCCTGGGCCCAGTCCCCCTGCGTGCTGCAGCAAACTCCCTTTGTTAACTCCCTGGAACAAGAACATTCTGGTTATCCCCAGATAAGGAACTGATAGCTGGCTTTTTGCTTCTGTACAACTATTACTTATGGAGATAAGCATCCTCCCCTTTGAGGTTCTTGCTTCTTATATGCTAGACACTCCCTTCATTAAGATCAGCTAGGATCTGGGACTCCTTGCAGCCACACAGCATTTCAATAAAAATAAATCTGCACATCAAATTCCTGTTGGGTCTTATCTTACATTTGTTTTGGCATAACAGTATCTTATCAGCATCTTCCCCCCTTATGGCATCATGCATTCTTGGTTAATTGTTCAAGGGAACTTAGCTCCTGTCTTTCCCTTTGTTAATGGCCAAAACTTCTCTTGTAACTTAGCATGCTTAGAAAAATAGTAAAATCTTTGTCTCTGACTTTGGGGAAGGTTTAAGCCTATAAATTTTTTTGACGTACCAAGCCAGAAACCCTTATATACTTTTGATATTTAACCTCTCTTTCCCCAACATTTGATGGACCAAACAGGGGGAGTTCTGAAATTCAAAATAATTTTGGGATCCAACACTCCAGAATCCCAACACTCAGGCCTATTACAGCACATGGCCCTTGTAACAAAGCCAGGTCAGAGAGAAGGAATAGAAACTGGATTTGTTTCTTTAAGATCAAAGCTGGTCTCAGCTATACGCTTCCTTTCTTTATACAAAGGATCCTCCCTAGATCTGTATAACAATTTACTTCCTTTTGGCTTTTTTTGTTGTTTTTTTTGGTGTGTATTTTGGGGTTTTTGTTTTGTTTTAAAGCTGATTTCTTTAAGTTGAATATGGTTAATTATTGAATTATGGTTGTTTCTTTTCTTTCTCAAATGCAAGATAAGATATAGGTAGGGAGTGCTTGGGAGAGAGAACAGCAAATTCCCAATTCACCAGAGCAATTTTCCTAGTTGAGAACTAAATGAACCAAAGAGAATTATAGGCTTATTTTTTGTAACTTTCCAAAGCAGGGAGGGGGAAAAACCTACAGGCAACAAATTAACAGTAATTTTGGTAGGAGAAGGCAGTGATGAGCTAGAACTGATATGAAAGGAAGTTGCTTGGTCGTTATACTTTCTTGTTGTCTTTCTGAAGCCAGTTTGATGGGAAAACTGGGAGTACATTTGAGGAAGTAGCTAGAGAGAAAGCTAGACTCAAGAGGAGAAGTTGGGAAGGAGCAGGGCTGAAAATTCATCCTATAGAGTGACATGGGGGACATTGACTAGGTCTTCTCATCAGCATACTAATATACCACTACCACCATATTACTGTTTGATCTATATATGTATATGTTGTCTCTCCAAACTAAACTAGAGGCAGCTAGGTGGTGAAGAGCATCACTCCTGGAATCAGGAGGATGTGAGGTCAAATTTGGCCTGTGTGATCCCAGGCAAGTCATCTAACCCCAATGTCCTTGCTAACAAAAAATTAGATTATAAACTTCCTGCAAGTAGAGATTGTTTTTAACTTTTAAAAAATTTCTATTGCCTAACATAGCACGTGACACAGAGTTAACCCTTAATAAATAGTTGTGGATAGTTAATTGAATTAGAAGGGACTTCAAAGATAATAGAGTGCAAGCCTTCATTAAAAGATAAGGTTAAAAAGACTTGCCAAAGAAGCAAAAAGACTTGCCAGAACTCTCATAGCTAGCAAGTTTCTATATTGAGACTAGAACCTGATCTTTTGACTTAGCCTGTTGTTCAGTCATTTTTCAGTCATGTCTATTCTCATGATCCCATTTGGATTTTCCTCAGCAAAAATGCTGGAATGAATTTGTCA
Organism: Sarcophilus harrisii; assembly: GCF_902635505.1. NCBI lineage: Eukaryota > Metazoa > Chordata > Mammalia > Dasyuromorphia > Dasyuridae > Sarcophilus > Sarcophilus harrisii. The sequence continues at coordinate 134,237,321 of NC_045426.1, read as the reverse complement.
TTTCTTTCTCCAGCTCATTTTACAGTGGAGGAAACTGAGGCAAACAGGGTTAAGTGACTTGATCAGGATTACATAGCTAAGAAGTAACTCAGGCTAGACTTGAACTCAGAAAAATGAGTCTTTCTTACTCCAGATCTGACAACTGCTTTCGACTCATCTTGGGATTCAAAGTAATTATTATTAGAAGACTCTTTTGAGATCAACTATTCTGAAGCACAATAAAAGATCTGAAGGACAGAGAGATTGTACAGACCTTGCCCAAGGTCATGCAGACAGTTAACACTAGAGATGGGTTTTGAAACCAGCCTATCCAAGTCCATTGTACTAATGATGAAACTCTTTTACCAGGTAGCTAGGTGGACTCTGGCTAGGTTGTTTACTTTCTTTCTTGAAGAGGACCAAAATGACATTATTATGATAGACTCAAGTTTGTGTCTAACTCTGGCTAATGAGACCAAAGATGAAATTGGAGTTCTCTACCAAAGGTTGGGCACAAATAGTCCAGTGAATATGTGGGGTGGAATCTCTAACTTTGCTTCTCTTGCATTTCTTCTGAGCTAATTCATTTCTGCTGTGCTCATAGAGCACAGTACTTCCTCTGATGAGGGCATGCCATGCTGGGGGGGGGGGTCTGTGCCAGTATTTCCTATGTCATATACACAATTCTAAGTTCTTAAGAGAGATCTCGAGAGTGTCCTTCTATAGCTTTTTCTGACCACATGGGAGTGCTTGCCCTGTGGGAGTTCTTCATTTGGCAAGCATTTTGGCACTTGAATATTTTGGCCAACCCAATGGAGCTGTGCTTTCTGCAATAGAATTTGAATGCTTGGCACTTTAGTTTGAGAAAGGATCTTAGTTGTCAGGTACCTTATCTGGCCAGAATCTTCCTAAGACAATTCAACTGGAAGTAGTTCAGTTCCCTGGCAGGGCACTGGGACTTTGTCCAGGTTTCAGCAATGAGAGCAGCACAACATCTCGGAGACTTTCAGTTTGGTAGTCAAATATCTCTCCTCTTCCACACTTTGCCTTTGAGCCTCCCAAACACCGGGCTAACTGTCAAGCTCATTTTCAATGTGTACAACTCTGGAAAGGAACATTTGCTAGCTGTGTAATCATAAGCAAATCACTTACCCCCTATCTGTCTCAGTGTGATATTAATATCAACAACAACAACAAAAGAGGTTCTTCCCAAAGTTATTATGAGATAATGAGATAATTTTCTGTGAAGTGCTAAGCACAGGGCCTGTCATATAGTATGCATTTAATAAAAGGAAATTCTAAAAAAGTACACAGAAACATAGAAAGAAGCAGTACAGGGTCACAAAAATAGCTTTATTATTCAAAAGGAAGTCAAGGTGATGAAGTTCTGGTCTCATATCTGCCAGTAATTAGCTTTGTGACTCTGTCCCTTTACCTAATTAGGTTTCATTTTTTCATCTATGAAGTAAGGAACTTAGACTAAATGGCATCACCTCTAAATAGTTTTCGTCTTCATAATTCTGTACTTATATGACCTGGGAGAGTCAACAATATGATATTTCATTCACAAAATCAACTTTTATAAATTTTTCTTGAAATTGAGAATTGTAAAGAAGAGCCAAGAAGGCTTCAAAAGTAATAATTGAAGGATTAGTCACTTTCATTAGTCTCTTTTTCCACCTTCAGCCTTTCCTTCCTTCCTTCCTTCCTTCCTTCCTTCCTTCCTTCCTTCCTTCCTTCCTTCCTTCCTTCCTTCCTTCCTTCCTTCCTCTTCCTTCCTTCCTTCCTTCTTTCCCATTTCTCTCCCTTCCTCCCTTCTTTTGCTTTAGGGCTTTAGGGCTAAGAGAGTGATCTGAGACATAAAGACACACTGTAGTTTCCTGATGTAGGGATATCTCGGGATCATAGATCTAGAACTTGAAATGGCCTCAGAAGCCATCTAGTTCAGGACTTCTAGTTTTATTAAAAAAAAAAAAAAAAAAAGGGAACCAAGAACCAGAAAGGTGAACTAAATAGCCTGAGGTGGCACAAACCTCAGTTAGTACAACAGAGTTTTACCTTCAGGACCTTTGCCTCCAAATCCAGTCCTTTTTCACTGTCCAGCTGTTGGCCATTTCTGAGAGGGATGAAAATATTTGAGAACCACACCCCTAAATTGATGAATTCCGCCATTAGAATGCTCCTGCACAGGCCAAATAATTTTATTTTGTGGTTTCATAATTGGTCAGGCTTCTTAAGTGATCTCAGCTTAACACATCATTTTTTAAAATCATTAGAACTATAATATATTACATTGAAATCACTGACAATGAAAGCCTCCCTGATTGACTACAAACTTGACAAAATCTGCACCTTTTTCTCTCTGGTTCTAATTAAAAAAGAAAAAGAAAACAAAAAATACATTCTTGAGTGAATACCCAAGGACAATGAAAATTAAAAACCTTATTTACTGAATGATTTTTGAAATGCATACAAATTAGAATTGAGGAACATTCCACAGGGTTGAATGGATTTTAAGAAAGTTTTCTGTGTTGTCACATTCTTTGTTCAGATTTTTCCCTCCAGAGATTTTGGCAGAGGAAGGCAGGTGGTGATTTGATAAAATGATAAAAATACCATAGAATTTGTAGTTCAGTCCTGTAGACGTTGTAATTGTTTTATTGACTTATAAACACCTGCTTGTTTCTTTTGGAAATGGCTAGATTTTGTTGGTTTGTGACAACTTTCGATAAAATTGAACAAATATGATTAAGTATCCAGTGTGCATTGTGTTAGTCATTGGAAATATAAAGACACAGTTTTTTAGCTTATCATATAAGGGAGAAGGGGTGGGTGAAGAAAATGATTAGACATGTACACAGACAGGAATCATAAAAATAGAATGTAGTAAACTTGAATGGAAGAAATAGAATCAGCAGAGCCAAGCTGGGGGTCAGAGAAGGCAAGACATGAAGGAGGCAACATCTGAACAAGACCTGGAGGATGTCAACAAGCCAAGATGATCAGAGGATGCATTTTAGGCAAGGTGGCCAGTAGGTGAAAATACATAGAAATCTGGATTCTTTAAAGGCTTTGGCTCAGCAATCCTTAATTGTGCTGAGAATTGTACAGGATTTACATTAGCATTCTCCAGAGAAATCTGCATGCTCTAGTCTTGAAACATATACAATATCTCAGGGCAAAGAATGATACTGTGTTGTGGACAAAGTTTGAGAGTCAATGTCATTGAGGTAAAAAGGGATGCGATGATGCTAGGAAACAGGTTCAATTTGTCTGGAATTATAATTTGCTGGATCATTAGCCTTTGTTGGGCTAAATCACATTAAATCTCTTATTTTTATTTCTAAAGAAATGTAAATTGTTTGGGATTCACTTCCTCAACTGAAAAATGAAGGAAATGAACTGTGTGAACTCTAACACTGTTTTGATTTTTTTAGTTGGCAGCTGGTGGGTCAATGGCTAGAGCAGCTGGGCTGGAGTTAGGAAAACCTCAGACACTTTCTAGCTACGTGTCATTTAATTGCTGTCTGCCTCAGTTGCCTCATCTGTCAAATGTGTGTAATAATGACTCTTTTTTCCCAAAGTTGTTATGAAGAGCAAATGAATTAATATTTGTAGAGTATTTAGCACAATGCCTAGCACAGAGTAGGTGTTTTAGAAATGCTTATTACCTTTCTCATTCCTCCTTCCTTCTATATTGCTCAGCAGAGATTCTTAATACAGATGTTTTATTAAATTTATTATCATTTATTAATATCAAATATTAATAATCATTAAATAGTAAATGTTTGTTAATTTTAACTAATAATAACTACTAATTTTGTTAAATCTATTTTAATAAATAGCTGTGAAAAGAACCTTCAGTGCAACAGAACATTTTGGGATTTCTGTGCTGATTTATTAACAACCTATGTGATTGTTGGCAAGTCATTTCAGATATTTATGGTTTAGTTTTTCTTTGTAACCATAAGGAAAATTATGGGGAATGGAATAGTTAAGAACAATAATAACTCATATTTATGTAATGCCTTAAGGTTTTTGCATATCTTTATATCTCCTGGCACTTAGTATTTTGCTTGGCATATAATAAGTGCTTTATACATGTTGACTGACAGAACACTGAAAAATATTATACTCATCTATTCCATAGGCAGCTAAGTGGCACAGTGGATCAAGTATTGAGCTCTGAAATTAGGAAGACTCATCTCTATGAGTTCAAATACAGCTTCAGACACTTACTACCTGCATAAACCTGGGCAAGTTACTTAATCTTGTTTGCCTCAATTTCTCATCTATAAAATGAGGAAGGAAATGGCAAACCACTTTAGTATCTTTGCCAAGAAAACCCCAAATATGATCACAGAATCAGTCATGACTGAAAAATGTCCACAGAATAACATTCATTCAGCAAGCATTTATTAAAATTTTTGGTATGCGAGGCGGTATATTAGTCCCTGTTGATACTAAGAGAAGAAACAAAGAAAAGGAGGGAAAAAGTCCTTCCTTTCGAGAAATAAGGAATGTATATACAACCATAAAGGTGTGATACACTTTTAAGGTATTATCATTAAACTGGAACATTAACTTAAATGTGTATTTAACACTTGAGGGCATTTAAAAAGTCATATTAGCCTCATTAACAAAGAAACATGATCCCACTGATTTTACTTATATGATTATTTTATTTAATAAATAAATGATCAATTTTTTTTTATCAATTCTTGTAGAGTTAACTTTTAGGTCAGCTTCTGAACTGCTATAAATTTCACAAGTGGGGCATCCAAGATAAGGTGGTAGGCTACCCAGGATCTCTGAGGGCTTAATGTATACATTTAATCTAGTTTCTCCATTTTAAATCATTATTGTACTTCACTGGAGGGAATTTATTACATTTCTTAAGACTGTATATGAACTCAGCTCTTGAGCCCAGCTCTTGCTGGCCTGCATCCCTAGTTTCATAGTCTTCTCAACCCTGCCAGTTTTAACCCTGGTTTCATCAGTTTAGTATGACCCACGACCCAGTTTGAAGTAGTTGAAAAAACACTTTTTTGGAGCATTTTCTACTGTTTCCTTTCCTCCTCCCATTAGCCTCTCTCCAGCTGCAAAATCTCCACCCTGGTTCCTTTTTTTTTGGTTCAAAGTGTAGAATTCAAACAAAAGAAATGACATTAAAAGTACCTTAGCAGCTGCTCCCTCCCACCCTCCTTCCTCCCTTCTCTCCCTAGTGTTCCTTAACAATTTCATCTTGGATCACTTCCTGTTTGCTTAGATACCGGGTCCAGATTTGGTTCTATATTAAATAATACTGGGGCCACTTTTTATTCAGGCTCCTTCTGTCCTTTTGTCAGCCCTCACACATCTTACTTTTCCACCTCTTTTGCCATGTAGCACTCTCTCTGTCTCTCTTTCTCTTTCTTTCCCTGTCTGTTTCTCTCTTTATCATCTTTCTGTTTCTGTCTAAAAATACATAGCAATTGCTTTGAATTTTTAAATATTAAACTCAAAAGATCTATTAAAAAGATTGAATTTTCAGCTTTCTCTCTGCTGCCAAATTGTTGCATTCTTTACAAACCCTTCTGAAAAAGAGACTAGCTACCCCTTTGACTGAAGAAATTGTATTTCATATACCTTATATTCCTCTTCATGCAAAGTGTCTAGTACCATAGGTTTGGAGCTAGAAGATATCTGAGAGGTCATTTAATTCAACTGCTCATTTTATTAGTTGATAAGCAAGCATTTATTAAGTGCTTCCCAAGTGTCAGGTACTGTGCTAAATTTATATACAAGCAGAAAGAGAAAGGCAGTATCTGCTTTTCAAAGTGACAGATTTTAGCGGGGGAAGCTGAAAAGCAGAATGTGGGGCATAAATTGTTGTTTTTCTTTCATTTTCATTTTGGGATCTCTTTCAGGAGGTAATCTGCAGATTCCTTTAATTATTATTTTGCCCTTTGGTTCTAGGACATCAGGGCAGTTTTCTTTGATAATTTCTTGAAAGATGTTTTCTAGACTCTTTCTTTGGCAATGACTGTCAGTCCAATAATTCTTCAATTCTCTCTCCTGGATCTATTTTTCAAATCAGTTGTTTTTCTAATGAGGTATTTTTCATTTCTTCTATTTGTTCATAATTTTGATTTTGTTTGATTGATTCTTGATGTCTCATAGAATCATTAGCTTCCATTTGCCTGATTATAATTTTTAAGAAATTATTTTCTTCTGTTAGCATTTTTACCTTCTTTGCCATTTGGCCAATTCTGCTTTTAAAGGAGTCATTTTCTTTCTTTCTTTCTTTCTTTTTTTTTTAATAGCCTTTTATTTACAGGTTATATGCATGGGTAACTTTACAGCATTAATAATTGCCAAACCTCTTGTTCCAATTTTTCACCTCTTACCCCCCCACTCTCTCCCCCAGATGGCAGGATGTGGAGTCATTTTCTTTAGTGGATTTTTTTTTCTCATTGAGGTGTTTCTTTTCAGTCATTTTTTGTACTTTCTTCTACAAGCTTTTGAGTTTTTTCATAATTCTGCTTATTTCTCATTTCTTTTTCCCATTTCTTTCTTCTACCTTTTTAATTTGATTTTAAAGTCCTTTTTGAGTTCTTCCAAGAAAACTTTTTGAACTTGAGACCAATTCATATCCCCTTTGAGGCTTCACATATAGACATTTTGATATTGCTGTCCTCTCCTGAATTTGTACTCTGATCTTCTCTGTCACCATAGTAGCTTTCTGTAGTCAAACTTCGTTTTGTTTTTTGATCATTTAAAAAAATTGAACTTCATCCTTAGGCCTCAGGGGACACTGTCCCAATCTTCTTGTGCTGGGGGCTAAGGGGCCTGGTCATTGGTTTTCCATGCTGGGCCTGGGGTACTGGCAGCTTGCCCACTGTGCTGGGATGACCTGACCTAGTTATATGTATTGTGCCTGGATTCTGGGGCTCAAAATTTTCCTTTTATGTAGGGGGCTGGAGGGTACACAGATGGCCTACTGTGCCACTGTCCTATTGAGCCAGGAGTCTGGGCCTTAGCTGCTGATCTGTACTATGGCTAAGAGCCTGCCACTGGCTTGCCTGGATACCACCTATCCTGGGATATACTCCCTTCTTACCCAAATGTGGCAGATCTTTTATGAAGACTTTTGAATTATCTTAAGTTGGAAAATTGTTTTACTCCATCTTTTTGTGGATTCTAATTTTTCAGAATCCACATAAAGGCTTGATTTAATGTTGTTTTTGAGGAAAACTGGGGAGACATCAGTTGACTTTCTGGCTTCTGTCCAGCAACTTGGCTATTTCCCCCAACATCCCATCTTTCATTCTCAATGTGGAAAATGATATCAGAACGGTGATGCCATTGTGAATTAATTGAGGGAAGGCTGTGAAAAATCACCAGCTTTACTTTCTCCTCCTTAATTATCTGGGTTCAGAGAATGGCCTCTTATATATAACAAAAAACCAAAAGTCATTCTGGTAAGGGAAAACCTTCAAGGTTTCTGGCCAAAACAAAAACAGTTGCTATTTACATTCTCTCTGAGTAATCAGGCTTCAAACAATGACCCCATGGGCTTGGATTGGGATCTATTGTTGGTCAACAATGATAGGCATTTGGATTTAAGCTATGATCCTTAAAAGATCTGTAAATGCCAACACATCTTGTGATATGTCCATAATCAAAATTTAAATTGTTTTCGGCAAAGCAGTCAAAGGTATGTCCTATGTAGACAGAGAGAGGGAAGGGAAGGGAAAGGAATAAATAAGAAAGGGAAAGGGAAAGAGAAAGGGGAAAAGAAAGTGAAAAGGAAAGAAAGGGAAGGAATTACTAGAAGGGGCATGGTAGAGGAAATTCTATTGGGTTGAACCCATCTTTAGCTTGGTTTTCCTACTTAAATTGGATGTTATTGGTGGAACTAACCAATTGGTAGGTGAAGCCACACAGTATAGATAAGAAAATTCATGCCTGGAAAAGTGACGTTGTCCAAGGTTAAACAGATGGTGGGAGAAATTTAAATCTAGGGCCCTTGCAATCCAGTAATCATTCTACTTTAAATAGATGGCATGCAACAAATGAAATAATATTTGTAAAGCACTTAACACAATGCCTGGCACATAATATTTACTTATAAAAATGCTCATTCTCTTCCCTCTCTCACCCCTCTCCACATGCTGAATTGAAAATAACTTTTTAAGTGTCTGACTCTTTTATGTTTGACACCTGAACCTGCTTCCTGTTTGTTTAGTGAATCTCCTTCATTACTAGAATAATAACTTCATTTTTGCATGTGTATTTATTTGTGTGTTCATTTTCTCTTTTTCCCCTTCTTTCCTCTTAGTGGAAATTTTTTCTTGTGTTGGGGAATTTACTTATAAGTAGTTTGGATAAACCGGAGAGAGAGTGTAATAATCTTGGAAATGCAAAATTCCCTTATTATAACTTATTATTTTTGTACCTTTCTTCCCTAGGATCCACTCTTCCGTGGAAATTAGAGAATTATTATAATCCAGTGGCTTCATAAATCTTCCCAACCTGGCCCTTCATATCTTCAAATCTTCTTTTGCTTTCTCCCCTCTAGGTATTCTATGATCCAGCTGCTCTGGCCTCCTTGTTACTCTTCATACTCAACATTCCAATGGATTATACCTTACTCCATGACTTTCTAAAGCTATTCCCCATACTTGGAATTCTCTGCTCTCTTACCTGCTACTTCTTTGATTCCCTGAATTTCTTTAAGACTCATCCTAAATGCTATCTTTTTGCAGGGAATCTTTCCCATTACAGTATCTCATTTCTCACTCCCACCAAAGCTTTCCCTCTGAGATTACTCTCCTTTCACACTGTATATATCTTGTTTGTACGGTTATTTGCATGGGCAGGGAACTTATTGTTGGATTTCTTTATAATTCCAAGGCCTAACCCAGTGCCTGGCATAAATTAATAAATGCTAGTTGATTGATTATATAAGCACCTAAAACTCCTTTATTATATCCTGTCATCTAGAAAGGAATTGCCATTCTCTTTCTCAAGATAATATCATTTCTCCTATCCCTAAATCTATATCAACAGGAAGGCCCTATATATTCTTTTTCTGCAAAGATAGGACAGAGGCGTCTGGGTTCTGTTTAAACAGCTCTTGATATTTCTCCAAGTTCAATTTCAAGTCTAGTTATCTCTAGGGTCAGCCTCTCCTCTTTGTACAGCTCATAATAGCTTGGGTTCATTAACTACTTGAGCAGCTTCCAGTACCTGAATTTGCAAGTTTATGAGGGAGGTAGTGAGGTTTGCCTAAAGTGACTCCATTGTGTAGGTCCTTGTTCTCTGTCTTCTGCATCCAATTGCCTAGATTCTTAGGTATCTTTCACCCTCTACCATAATTTCTAGGCCTGCTGGCAGTATTGTAATTTAGTGTAATTCTCTCAGCTTCAGAAGGTAGCATGGGGCAACATCACCATTGAACCCATGTGAAAGCAGCTATTTTAAGGGAATATTTCCCTTCAAAGAATTTGTTCATAAGTTCCTTCAAAATGCATTAAAGTAGTTCCTCTTTGAGACTATATAGTCTCACACTTCTAAATGCCCTCTCTTATAGTGCTTTCCCATAGGTTGTCTTGTTTTGTCTGGATAAAAAGGGAAGAAGAAATGACTGGAATTATCTATTTTTTATATTCCCAAAGCATGTATCTGATTACGTTACCCCCTTGCTTATAAATCTTCTGTGTTTAGTTCTTTTAGTTTGTCATGTCCAACTCTTTATCACTTCATTTGGGGTTTTTCTGGCAGAGATTCTAGAGTGGCTTGCTATTTCTCATTTTACAGATGGGAAAATTGAGGAAAACAGAGTTAAATGATTTTCTCAGGGTCATACTGTTAGTAAGATTTGAACTCAGAAAAATGAGTCTTCCTGATTCCAGGCTTAGCATTCTATTCACTGCACCCAAATGACTCCTTATTGTTTGCAGGAAGGTCCATAAACTCTTTCTTCTGGTGTACAAAACTTTTCACCATCTGACTCTAGCCTATTTTTTCTAGAGTGATTTAATTTTTTTTATCACACACTCTATATCTCATTCAAACTGGCTTATTTGATCTTCCTTGAACACAATATTCCTTTTTTTCTGCTTCTCTGCCTATTTATACACTAGATCTATATTTAGAATACCCCCCTTTTCCACTTATGCCTCTTAAAATCTGTAACTCCCTTCAAGAGTCAACTTAAATAGCACTTCCTACATAAGGCCTTTACTGATTCTGAGATGTTAGTTCCTTCTGCCCCTTTGCATTGTATTTATTTATTTTTGTTTTTAGAAATTCATTTGTTTATTTTCCTATATATTCATTCACTTTTTTATTCATTTACTTATTCATTCTGTTGTTCTTGTTCATTTATTTTGATATTTACTTGTCAATGAACGTGCTATTTCTTCACAGTAGAATGTAAACTTCTCACAGGCAGGAACCTTTTCATTTAGAACTTAGAATTGAAACTAGAATAAAAATTATAAACCAGGAGAATGAGCCAAGAAGTCACAGAATCTAAGAATGTAAAATAAGCAAAAAGATAATAGAATGATGAGTTTGGCATACTTGGAGTTGTTTGTTTTTAAGCACAGCTTGCATATATTAACGTCATTGCTTTTCCAATAGGGAAAGAGTATCAGAGAAGGGAGCTGGCTCATTATCACAGCCCCAGTGACTTTTCTTTGGCTCAGGATGTCACATATGCTACAAAGATGCCTTCTTAGAACTTATCTTTCCTTCCGGGAAATATCCAAATGCAGGTATTTAAGGGACTCAAAACTGACTTCCAATTTTCTATTACTGGTCATTTGGGGCACATGGGACATTTTTGGAAAAATGAGTTTCAGAAGTGGTTCAGGGCATCCTTTTTTAGTTCCTTCAAGGCAAGTTTATAAGGTATACTCCAATTATCATAGAATCATGGTGTTAGGACTAAAAGGAACCATAGACTTCTCTAATTTATGGTTTTTATAGATGAGGAAATTGAAGCCCAAGTTTGTATGAGATAAATAGGAAATTTGTCCAAGGTCAAGCAGTTGGCAAGCCTGGAACTAAAACATAGGGTTGGACATTAGAGTTTTCCATGATACTATGTGCTAAAATGGAAAGAATAGAACTGACATTTTGTTCTATTATCATCTTATTTATAAGTGAAGGGTTGCATAGAAGTGAAGTTATCCATGGCAGGAAGGGTAGGGCCAAATACCTTCAAGCTAAAATATGGGCATTAATCAATGGAGTAACACCCTATCATGCTATGTCCCAGAAAATACTTCACAGTGCCTTTGTCTCACTTGATAAGTAGAGTTTTCTTAGTCTGGGTGGAGCTCCTGAATCAATTCCAAAATGATGGATGCAATCATTTTTATCCTCATCACGATCTGTCTTGTATAAACATGACAAATCTACTGTTCAGTGATCTGTAGAAATATTCATGTCAGTTGAAAAACCTGGATTGACAATGATCCAGCCCTGGCTTTTTGGCTGCCTAGGTTTGTGCTGAGTGTAGAACTTAAGTTAGAAGAAAGAAAGGAAAGTAGGAAGACAACGTGGAAGAAAGGAAAGAAGAAAGAGGTAAGGAAAGAATGAGTGAAAGAGAGAGGAGAGTGGAAAGAAGGAAGGAAGAAAAGTGGAAAAGAAAGAAGAAAGGAAGGAACAAATTAAGGGAAGAAAAGGAAGGAATTACAAAGATAGGCAGGGATGGAGGAAGGAAGAGAGGAAGAAAGGAAGAGAAGAGGAGGGAGGGAAGGAAGTAGGAAAGGAATGAGAGAAAGAAGGAGGAAAATAAGAGGTAGGGAAGGGAGTGGGAAAGGCAAAGAAGGAAGAAGCATTTGTTGAACAATTATTATGGACCCAATGGGGAACAAAGAGACATAAAAAGGACAATGCAAGTTAGTTTTTAAGTGACTTTTTAACAAAAATCATAATGAGGATTTGAAGCTTATATATAAAAAACTGTTATTTCAACTCTTAACATCTTCACTTTTTAAAAGAATCCACTCTCCCCATAAAGGTTTGAGATTGGGTTGACCTCAAACTCAACAAATAGGCAAAGATGAAAAAAGTGGAATTAGTTGATAGTGAAGAGAAATAGTAAGTCAGGTATGATAATACAATGTTGGTGGAGTTGTGACTAGGTCTAAGTTCTGGGGATTAATTTGGAATTTTAAAAAAATTTACAAAAATATCTACATTCTAACTCAGAGTTCCTACTGCTAGGTATATATCCTGAGGAGGACAAAGACAGAAACATACACCATATGTATACACATGTGCACACATATATATACCTATACACACATATAGGTATACATGTATATCATAGTGTTCATTGCATTACTTTTTGTGATAGAAAAGAATTTTTAAAAAGTAGGTATCTATCAAATAGTATTTTTTTTGTGGCTGCTGAGTTGTTTTAGCCATGTGCAACTCTTTGTGACTCCATTTTGTATTTTCTTGGCAAGGATGAAAGGATCCCTTCTCCAACTTATTTGACAGATGAGGAAACCAAGGCAAATAAGATAAGTAACCTGCCCAGGATCACACAGCCAGTAAGTGCTTGAGGATAGAATTGAACTCTTATCTTTCTGGTTCTAAGCCCAGAGCTCTATCGATTGTGTCACCTAATTGTCCTAGAAAGACTCATATGAACTGATAAAGAATAGAGTAAGGAGTAGCAGATAAACAATATTCATGACTACAACAAATGGGAAGAACGCAAAGAAGAGCTGAGAAAATTACCTTCTTTTTAAAAATTCTGAGCTGATATATTGATTGGTTTTGCTGAGTTTTTTTTCTTTTTTTCTTATTAAATCTTTTATTACAAAAGACGGCTTACTGAAAGGGAAGGGCTAATAGAGAGAGATTCAGAAATAAATATAGTGGTAGGCAGGTAGTGGTAGACCCTGGAGTCAGGAGGACCTGAGTTCAAATCTGACCTCAGACATTTACTAGCTATGTTATTCTGGGTAAGTCATTTAACTTGATTGCCTCAAAAACACATACAGATCCCTAGACCTAGCTCTGAAAACAGCCACACAAAAAAATCCTGAAGCTTGGGACAGTGCCACCCACTCCCATCCCCGGTCAAACTTTAACATTAAATTCAGTCAATAAATAGACTGAGAAAATGAGCAAACTGCATCCCCACACCATTCCCCTACTCATACATAAAAAGAGTTGACCATGAAAACTTGCTACAGTGACAGGAAACATCAACATGCAAATTTAGACAAAAACATTGTGAAAATAGCTATAACCAAACCCTCAAAGAAAATTGTTAACTGGACACAGACCAAGCAAGAATTTTTGGAAGAGCTAAGGAAAGAGATAAGAGAAGTAAAGGAAATATTAGGAAAAGATTAAGTGTAGTTCAAGAAAATTATGAAGAGAATTATGGCCTGGTAAAAGAGGTACAAAAATACTAAAGAAAATAATATTTTAAAAAAGATGGCTGAAAAAAAAGCAGAAAAAATTAACTGTAGAAAAGAACTCTTTAAAACACTGAATAGGTCAAATGAAAAAGGAGGTACAAAAGTTCACCAAAAAAAACTCCTTAAAAATTAGAATTGGACAAGTGGACTCTAATGATTTCATGGGACACCAAAAAAAAAATTCAAAAGAATGAAAAAAAAGAAGAAAATATTGAATATCTCATTGGAAAAACATAGACATGGAAAATAGATTGAGAAGACACAAATTAAGAATTATTATACTTCCTGAAAGGCATCACCCAAAAAAGACTGAAGACATGATATTCAAGAAATTATCAAGGAATACTGCCTGATATTCTAGAAACAGGTGGTAAAATAGAAATTGAAAGAAAACGCCAATCAACCCCTTAGAAGGCCAGAAACAATTCAGATATGCTAAAGAATGACTGTGTCAAAGAATAAATAATTGAAATAATTAACAACTTTTGCAAAGTTGCAGGATATAGAATAAACCTTCAAGAGCCATCAGCATTTCTCTATGCTACCAACAAAATTCAATAGGAAGAGACAGAGAAAGGTACTCCATTTATAAGAATTTCAGACAATGTAAAATACTTGGGAGTCTATTTGTCAAGACAAGGCCAGGGACTACATGAACATAATTACAAAACACTCTTTGCACAAATAAAAACAAATCTAAGTAAGTGGAGTAATATTACTTGCTCATGGATCAGTTGAATTAATATAATTAATATAATAAAAATGACAGTTATATCTTAGTTATTTATTTAGTGCTATACCAATTAAATAAACAAAAACTATTTTATGGAGCTAGATAAAAATAACAACAAAATTCATCTGGGAGGACAAAAGGTCAAGAATATAAAGGGGGAAAATGTGAAGAAATGTGGCCTAGTAATACCAGATTTCAAACTAAATTACAAAATGGCAATCATGAAAACAATATGATGCTGACTAAGAAATAGATTGCTGGCTCAGTAGAATAGATTAGTTACACAGTAGAATAAATGGCCATAGCAATATAGTTTTTGATAAACCCAAAGATCCAAGCTCTGGGGGGGTAAGAACTCACCTCTTGAGAAAAATTGTTAGGAAAACTGGAAAGCAGTTTGGAAGAAATTAGGAAGAGACCAAAATCTCACACTATATACCAAGATAAGGTCAAAATGAAGAAGTGATTTAGATATAAAGGGTGATATCTAAAGTAAATCTCACACTATATACCAAGATAAGGTCAAAATGAAGAAGTGATTTAGATATAAAGGGTGATATCTAAAGTAAATTAGAAGCATCAAGTCTATGCATAAAGGAAGAGTTTATGTACAACCAAGAGATTGAGAGGATCACAGAAAACAAAATTAAAAGGTTTTTTTTTTAATAAACAAAACTAATGCAGCCAAAAGGGAAACAAGAAGCTTTGAAAAAAATTACAATAAGTTTCTGTGGGAAAGGCCTCATTTCTCAAATATATATATGAGAAATAAATTTATAAAAGATTAAGTCCTTTCCAGTTAATAAATGGTGAAAAGATATGAAGAGACACTTTTCAGAAGAAATCAATCCTGTCCATAGTTACATGAAAAAATGTCTAAATCATCATTGATGAGAGAAATGCAAACTAAACCAATTCTTAATACTATCTGACATTTATCAGATTGGCTAACATGAGAGAATCATCAATTTAGATAAGCCTTCCCAGGCTTTTCTGAAACTATCCTCTTCAACATTTCTTACAGCACAATAATATTCCATCGCCAACATATGCCACAACTTTTTCAGCTATTCCACAATTGGTGAACATCTTCTTAATTTCCAAATTTTTGGTACCACAAAAGGAGCTGCTATAAATATTTTTGTACAAATAATTCTTTTTCCTTTTTCTCTTATCTTTTTGGGATACAGAGCTAGCTGTAGTATTGCTGGATCAGTTTCACCTTAGAATAACAATGGATTACTCTTGTAAAAGTGATAGCATAAATGAAAGAATGAAATCTTCTATAATTGGATATTTAAAAAAACTCACGGGCACACCAACTATTGTACAAAATGTACAAAACTGAACTGTAGAAACAAATTCTAAGGTTTGGCAATCTTAAACTTGACCCTAGAAAAATAATATCAAGTCATATAATATCTTTACAGAAATGCATTTTAGACTGTATTTGCATTACCATATCTGTCAATACAAACTCATCCTTTTGATCATCAATACCACTTTTGCTTCTGAAAAGGAAATTCTGGTAGGTTTTTCTTTGGAACAATCCACCTTTCCTGTGATTCTCCAATCCAAGACTCCCTTCACTGACCATGAAGACAGGAACTATCTAAGCAGCTTGTATTTGTATTTTCAACACTTAACCCTTAATCATATTGGGAACATTTAATAAATGATTTTTTTAGTCACTCTTTTATAATTGATCCTCTCCTCTGTACCTCCCTGCAGGTTCTAAGCTCAGACAGAGTATTAGGAGTTCTCATAGCTACCTGGATAGAAATAAAAACATACCTGATTTAGTTCCCTTTTCCTCTCTTCCTAGTGTTTGAGCATTCAAGGTTACCAAGCCCTTGAATAAAGCATTTATAGCTGCCACTGAAGCTTTTCCCAGATACTAAAGGCTAGTATGGATTTAGTCCATCTTTTTCTTTATATTCTTTATTTTCTTTACATTCATTCAATTAAATTCATTCAAATAAATATACCATATTTATTTCTTTGTATTCAAGTGGAAAACAATTCCCTCAACATATATTGTAAACCTGAATAATTTCCAATATATGTTAGCTGCTCCTTTGATTTGTTTGGATTCACTGTATTCCCCTAGTTACAATATTGATAGCAGTAGCAAGAATAGCATGATGTGCTTCCTGCTTTACAGAACGAACAGGGAAAACTGTCAAGCTTGAGCTCACTGTTTTAGTGAAAGAGAAGGGACACACAGAGAGATATTTACATAATACTTATTCACAGTCCCCTATTCCATGTCTCCTGAAAATCTTCTTAATTTCATTTAATTAATGTTGATATCTCTGAGAGAAGTGGTAGTATGTTGGGTAGCATGGTCTTTTAGTGGTCCCTTAATGTGAATTGTGTCTGTTATTTTTAATGTATGTTTGGAGAGTAATGAAGGCCTTCTTTGCAATATACAAAGCTATTCTTCCTGCTTCCACTGGACTTTGTTTGTGTGACTCAATGATGAGGGCCTTGGAAGGCAACGATAGCAGTAGCCACTGGGCCGGAACCACTGATGACTCAGGAATATTTAAAAGGCAGTTAAGACTTTCTTAGTGTATTCTTCCCTTCTTGCTAAAGACTGCATCAGGACTACTTTTATTGATTTCTGATAAGGGATGAGAAAGGGACCATTTTCTCTATTCCTACCCTGGCTAACATGTAGCAGTGAGTACAGGAGACATAAAGCACATATACTTCTAAGGTGAGCTTTAAACTGAGTTTTGAATTATCTCTTTTCTGATATTAGATGAATGAGCATCTATCCTGAGATAAATGCATCCAGGACCATGACTGACCTTGTAAATTTGAAAAATACTTTTGGTAGCAGCTTAATGGTGACTCTGTGCATACTCTTGGAGAATACCACCATTAACAAAATGATGGGCCCAAGCAGATCTGTTTTGTCAAAAGACATTAGCCTGGGGCTGTTTGTTAAGTACAGAATCAGGATGAAATGAAATACCTATTGAGGAGTTCTGTAGCTGTCTTATGTTCTGATGAAGTTTAAGCACCAATGTCTTGGGAAAATATAACTGTAATTATAAGTTAGGGTACAGAACCTGTTTTAAGTCTTTCTGTCAGTAAAACTTTTATATCTTTTAGCATTCTTGTATGTAAGAAATAAATACTTTTCTCATTCCTGATTTATATTGTATATTAATATTATTTTTCCTTTTCCTTTTAGGGAGAACCTGAACATAAACCACATCCAAGCTCTAAGCAATTTTTCTCTGGGGCAGGGATTTTTAATGAGTCAGAGTGTAAGAAATAAATATATATCCAATAATAGATTCCTATGATACATGAAATACCTTTCTCTTCCGCCTTGGGGGAAGAACTTAGACAAAAACCCAAAGCTAAGTTTTAAGTGATTTTCCCCTAGAGCTTCAGATAGGGGAACCTAATGAATGAAAGAGCGTGAGAAAAGGAGTCTGATCTATTTTGTAGCTAATCAGAATCTCCTAAGATTGGACTTGATTCATGTAAAAGGTCCAAAACAGAGCAAAGTTGAATAGAAAAGAGAGAGGAGTGAGTGCCCCATCCTGCTTTGTTGTTAGATTTCTATAATAATTAATATTTGAGGGGCAGCTAGGTAGAGCAGTGGATAGAGCATCAGCCCTGAAGTCAGGAGGACCGGAGTTCAAATGTGATCTCAGACACTTAACACTTCCTAGCTGTGTGACCCTGGCAAGTTACTTAACCCCAATTGTCTCAGCAAAAAAAAAAAAAAATAATTCATATTTGATTTACTTTAACAAACACTTATTAAGTACCATGTGTGTATGCAAACATATAAATATATACACATATATAAACAATATGTATAGAACAGACCTACATATGTATATCTATAAAAAATAACTATATATATAAACATATACACATATAAAAGAGCTATGTGGATATGTTAAATATAACAGCAACCAAATGAATATGTGTCTGTGTATGTGGACTTACATACATATACAAATACGTATATTTAGTTATATGTATGTATTTGTCTGTTTTAGGACTGCTATAAAGCCCATCTTTCTCCTTTCTCTGAGCATTGTACATCCCCCCCTCACTCTTCTCCAGCAGCTTCTGCCATCAAGGAGTTTATATTTTCTTGGAGGATAGGATATAATATTCACATTCATGAATGCCTTTGAAAAAGGAGAGGTAATTAGAAGAAAGGAAGAAATGGCACTGAATTAGAAAAGGTTTCTCCAAGAGGAGATGCTTTGTTGTTGTTATTATTTGTCCTTTGATCTCGAAGAGGACCATGACATCAGGGAGGTGATGCCATGACAAGCAAATGAATTAGTTTTGAGCGAGGGAGGGCTGGGCAAGGTCACCTGCCTCACTTTTTCCTCCAGAGCCATCTGGGTTCAGTGGCCAGATATAAATCAGGATGACTAGAGATGGTCCTTGAATCAATCCTTGAAGGAAGCCAGGGATTCTAAGATGAAAGAAGGGAGTACAATCCAAGAATACAGAATGTACCATGCAAAAATGCAGATAGAATGCTGAATTTAAGGAACTAGTAAATAAGTATGACTGAAATGCTGAGTGTATGAAGGACCGTAATGTGAAATGTCTTAAAATATTAACTGGAGTCAGAAGACTTAAATATCAAGCTGAGAAGTTTATATTTTAGAGATGAGACAGTGAGTTGAAAGGCTGATAACTTGGTCAGACCAATGGAAGATCAGAAAACTTATTTTGGTAGCTATGTGGAAGATGAATTGAAGAAGAAAGTTACTGGAAATGTAAATCCAGTCAGGAGGTTTTTGTGAGAGTCTTAGTGAAAGGTGTTGAGAGCCTGTAAGGTAGATAGTGCAAATATTATACCCAATTTGTAGATAAAGAAATTGAGACTCTGAGGGTAAGCAAATGGCCCAAGTTCTCACAGTTAGTAAAGTGGCAGAATGCTTTCCATTCTACCATAGTTGGCAAGATAGGTGACCTGGAGTCACAAGTGATTAAGTCAGACATCTTTATTCCCCCCCCCCACCAGGGAAATTTTATTTATTTATTTATTATAACAACTTTTTATTGACAGAACCCATGCCAGGGTAATTTTTTACAACATTATCCCTTGCACTCACTTCTGTTCCGATTTTTCCCCTCTCTCCCTCCACCTCCTCCCCTAGATGGCAAGCAGTCCTGTACATGTTAAATTATATTTATAATTTGAAAGTGAGATTAAAGATTCCCTAAATTTAGAATTATTGGTCAAGAGCTACAAGGGACCTTGAAAAGGAGGTCCCTCAGGGTAAACTCATTGTAAAATGAGGAATCTAGGAATTTCAATAACAATCATATAGATTGGGCAGAGCTAGAATTTTAACCTAAAATCTCTGGATTCAAATATAACACTCTTTTAATGCACTCTGGGGGAAAGAATGGAAATTTACTTTTCAAGGCTTTGAGTTGCTTATCTATAAAACTTGAAAGTCCAAACTATAAAGCCCCTTCCAGCTCTAAATGTAATATCCTAGGCTCCTTGGTTTCAGGAGTAGGAAAGTTTCATAAGTCACATTGGCCAACCCAACCTGTGGTTAAACATTAGTTTAGGAAAATATCCCCATTTCTTTGCTTATGTGTTTTCACTTAGCTTTTTAGAAAATGTTCTTTTTGAAAAATTCTAACCTTGTCTCAACTGAAATAAGAGGAAAGAAACCCTTCCCTAAAACCTACCTGCATAAAAACTGCATCCAGATGCATAAAGAGCTTTGGACAGGGACGTCAAAGACTTTAGAGGGGGCATTTATCAGCCATGCATATATGGTGGGTCACAACCTTTTGGGTTTTAGTTTCCTTATCTTTTCAAAAGAGGAGGTTGGAATGTAATAACTTCTAAGATCCTTTCTTGCTTTAACATTGCTTTTAACATGGTAAACTAAGGAAGATGATGGTAGGAAAAAACCCAAAACGAAACAAAAACCCAGCTCCAGAACTTAGGGTGGATAGAGTGGGAAATGAGAAGGGCCAGCTGTGGATAGTGTGATCTTTTCTCCAGGTGATTGTCTCACATATAAATTCTACAGGCCTTTCCCTTGGAGAGTTTGTGATCTAATTTAGACAGATGTTAGAGGGACAATTGAGAACATTATTTCTTATAGGACTTGGGACTCAGAAAAAAAAAGTCTGAGAGTTTTCCTCTAATCAGATCACTCTTGGCTCAGAATTTCTGGAAGATGAAGTCCTTAATGATTTATCCCATTTCTTCACAAAAATTCATTTTTAACGCATATCATTTCTCCATATAATATCAATTTGTTTCTCTTCCTCTGTCTTTAATACAACTAGTACAAGGCTCTGTATTTTTCTCTATTTTCAACACAAATACCACCCACCCTTCCTGCCCCCTCCCAGAATGCCCACATATCCTGGACATTAAGACTTGGTATATTTGATCCCTTACTGTTGGTAGTCCTGACAAAATCACTCTGTAACCACAGAATCCATGTTATAGCTTTGTGAAATACCAGATGTGACCTGAGGGATCTTTAAGATACAAACATCAGTGTTAAGGAAAACAATAATTCTGATTCTCATCCAAAGCATCCTAAATCAATAATTTGGGTCTGGAAGTTATCAGTCCATCTTTCCCAAAACCTAGGTCAACAGTTAATTGTTTCAGCATGAAGATTGTTAGTGACAGTGGGAAGATGAGCCAATGAAGTTTGAATAACAAACATATTAACAATTTATCTAAGTCACTAAGCATGAGACCCCAAGCACAGAGGAAATCCATGGTATCTCAACTGTTTAAGGGCCAAGAATCAAGTGATTCAAAAGAAAAAAGATAAAAAATATGCATACAGTTTCATAAGAGTTTAGTCAGACCACTTGGCATTGAAATATAATTCCTTTTCGCATAAACCATGTACAACAGGTATTGGCAGCTATCCTGGATTGCTGTGTAAAGCCAAGAGGATAAATTAGAGGTGGTGGGAACTATACAAGGCTTGGTCTGCTACAGTAGGAGCAGCTGCAGCTAAGCACAACTAGTCTGCTTTTCAAAGACAATTCTGGTGCTCATGTAGAGGAAGGAGCAATTTCGATAGAGATGATGGCAAGAAATTTAATACATTAGTGAAAATAGTGACTAAGGAACCCAAGATGCTAGAGTCCTGAAAAAGCTGAAGGGAGAATTGAGAAAGAAATAGTGAGTAGCTCTAGTTATGAGCCAGAATTTGCCTTCAATTGCTTTTGCTTGAGTCTCCTTTCTAATCTAGTAAATTATCTTCCTTCTGTAGACTCAAGTTGCCTATGCTCTGGAAATTAGATCTGGCTTGAGAAAAAATATATGAGACCCCTGAATGAATTAGAACTTTGGATTCAATTAACTTTCTAGTGAAAAGTGCAGAAAAATGCAAAACTACAACAGTGAAAGAAACATGTGATGGGAAAGGACATAGAGGTGGAGGTTAGTAACCTTGTGTGATAAATTATGGGCTTTGCTGAAAAATTATCACTGGTTAGGTTAAAGTTAGTTCTTATTTCAGTTTGTCCTGAGAATATTTCTAATTTTAATAGAGAAAATAAGTTGGTACTAATGGGTCATTTCCACTTTTATATCTTTTTTGTCCGTATGTATTTGTACATTTTTCCCCTGTTGTATTGGGAGCTTGTTGAGGGCAAGAACTAGTTTTGTCATTCTTAGAATCCCAGTGTATAGTATAGTGCTAGGCACATAGCAGGCTCTTAAAATTTTTTTGCTGACTTGACTTGATGGAATTCTCAATCTGGAGTTTCATGGGGCCTGTGAACTTCGATTGGGGGAAAAATATACCTAACTGAAAATTAGCATTTAATTTCAATTTATGAATTTTTTAAACAGTTATTCTTAGAAAGGGTTTGGGAACTTCACTAGATTGCTAAAAAGATCTGTAACACAAAAAAGATGGATGATTATGGGTCTGGGCTACTAACTGATTTTTCCTTGATTTCTCTTCCTCCTCCTGACTGCTGTTACTTTTATGCTCCTCAAGACCCATTCAATTTAGCAAGTACTCAAAAGTGGCTATTATGTTCATTCTACTTTGTCAGGTTCTAGATATACAGAAGTTAAATTAAAAAGAAAATCAAGGCGTTTATCTTCTGTTAGGGTCATAGAATGAGACAAATAGTGATCTTACAAAATAGAAAATGCTATATAGAGAGGAATGAGGTATTAGGGAAGAGTCAGGGATCATACCCTGTATGTAAAGGGGAAACCAAGAGAAAACTAAGGTGGATCTTGAAGGAAGAAAATAATTTCAATATTATTGGAAGAACTCTTGCCAAAGAACCACAAAAACTACATTCAAGTCTTGGATCTTCTACTTACAACAAGGATACATGCCTTTCCCAAAACTCAGTTTCTTCATGTTTAAAATAAGAATATTGGACTCAGTGATCCCTTCTACTCTGAAATTCTGTTTGTGTCTGTCTGGGTTATTTCTGACTTTTTGCCTGCTCTGACCCTGGATGAATTCTTGCCCTCTTTTGCTTCATGCTTTGCCAACAATTGGGGACTTACACAGGATTAGAGGAGAAAGCATTGGAGTCCCTATAGAAACCATGTCAATGCCAACAAAGGACCTACAATTCAATCCCATGTAAACCTTTCTCTTAGCATACATTCATACATAGGATCATAGATTTAAAATAGGAAGGAATCTTAGAAATTATTTTAGTCCAATCTGCTCAAGAGAGCTTGGGACTTCTCCAAGGTTATATATAGGATAAAGCATAGTATAGGACTGGAAGGTTCCTGTTTTCAAAGAATTTAATTTTCAAAGAAATTTTCAAACTGAATTTTCAAACAACTTTTTTGGCGGAGGGCAGGAAATCCATCAATGACAAACAAATGAAATTTATAAGATGGCATTTACAAAACAAAGTACAAATGCACATCTCAGAAACAGCTTACATATCTGGAAACCCTTTTTTGTTGTTTATTCCCTTAATCTCATTTATTCTGAATAGTAGTTTTATTCTCTTTATGATCTTCTTCTTGCCTTTAATAGAGCTTAAAAATGAAAATAAAATGAAACCCAACACTTTTGATATTTAAAATTAACTGCAAACCTCAGATTCTGTGGGTCATTCTTGTGTTTATCTAGGCGTTTATCTTTATCCTCTTTTTCTCCATCTCTTGTTAGTTTTGTTAAATCAAAGCTGGTTGATAGTTCTCTGCACACTTTTTGTTCCCTTGAAACTGTTTTCCCTTTTTTTTTCACAGATATTGTTTATTTGTGTAGTAAGAATCACCTTGGAGAAGTCACAACCTCTCTTTCTTGGGCTAACCTTTCTCATATAATTTTAAGACATGAAATTGTACTCATTCCTTCCTCGATTAGAAACCTGCTTTCTCCATATCTTACAAGCGTGGTAGAATATCCATACTTTACCCTTTGGTCCTTCACAAGCTTAAAAATGGATTGGCCTCTTATTCTCCCATTTCTTTTCCGATGTTGCCATCATTTCAACTTTTGCCCATTAGTTACATTTATTGCTGTGTCCACCTTTTGAAAAATAAAATGATCATTAAGACAGCTCAAGATTATATCCGCTGTCCTGCTTTTGGCAGAGAAAAAAAAAATCAACAGATATCATGATAGCTGAGGTTCCCTGTCATTACTATCTTGTACCTTGATGCCAGGTTTGAGATCTGTTTCTGGAGTTCCTGTTTCATATTATTTTTCTTTTTTTTTTCTTTATTAAAGCTTTTTATTTTTCAAAACATATGCATGGACAATTCTTCAACATTCATCTTTGCAAAATCTTATTTCCAATCCACCCCTTCCTTCACCACCTTCCTTAGATGGCAAGTAGTCCAATATATGTTAAGCATTCCATATTATTTTTCAGGGTGTATTATTGCCTATCATATTCTCCCAACATTTATTGCTACTTTTCTTTCCTCAATTGATCTAAGATGCAAATGTTTTCCAGCCACTTCATTCTTGTTTCATTCTTTGTATTCCTGTCCATAGCACTTAGCTAGCACATAGTAGTTAGTTCATAAATGCTTGTTTGGTACAACAATGCTTGATTAGTACAATGCTGATTAGTTGGGAAAAGGCTAAATAAATCACAGTTATGGCATATGAATGTTCCAAATGGGTAGGTGACCTAGAATAAAGGATCTATAGGTGAGAAGACTTTTTTTAGTAGTATTTTACTTTCCTAAATACATGCAAAGAGAGTTGTCAATATTCACCTTTGCAAAACCTAGTGTTCCATTTTTTTCTCCCTTCTCCACTCCTCCTCTCTCCTCAAGACAGCAGGCAATTCAATATAAAATAAACGTGTAGTTCTTTTAAACATATTTTGATATTCGTTATGCTGTACAAGAAAAATCAGATCAAAAAGGGAAAAAAACACACACAAAAAAACAAACAAACACAAACAATAACAAAAAGGTGAAAATACTATGTTTTGATACATATTCAGTCTTCCTAGTTCTCTCTCTGGATGCAGATGGCACTTTTCATCACAAGTCTATTGGAACTGACTTGAATCACTGAAAGGGGCCATACTGTTGGTCATTACATAATGTTGTTGTTATTGTATCTAATGTTCTCTTGGTTCTGCTCACTTCACTTGACATTAGTTCATGTAAGTCTTTCTAGGCTTTTCTGAAATCAGCCTGTTCATCATTTCTTATAAAACAATAATATTCCATCATATTCATATACCATAACTTATTCTACTATTTACCAATGATTAGGTATCCACTCAATTTCCATTTTCTTGCCACTACAAAAAGGGCTGCTGCACACATTTTTGCACATGTGGGTTCTTTTTGATGGAAAGAGTTTATGACAAAATAAAGCATAAAGAGGATCACAGTGAATAACATAAATGATTTTGACTACACACCATTTGAAACATTTTGCATAAATATATAGCTAAGATTAAAAGGGAAACAATTGGAAGGAAAATCTTTGCAGCATGTTTTCCTGGTAAAGGTCCAAAATTAGAAAGAATTGATTAAAATTTGTAAGAATAAGAGCCATTCCCTAGGTGAAAAATGATCTAATGATGCAAATAAAAATTTCTCAAGAGAAGAAACCCATTCTATCTATAGCCACATGAAAAAAAAAATGTTCCAAATTACTAATAATTAGAGAAATAAAAATTGAAGCAATTCTCAGGTTCTACCTCAAGTCCATAAGATTGGCAAAGATAAAAAAGAAAATGATAAATACTGGAGAAGATTTAGTATGCACTATTTGCGGATATGGAATTGGAAAGCAATCTGGAATTATGCACAAAAAGTTATTAAATAATTTATGCCTTTTGACACAGCTATATTATTTTCTAAACTGTGAAAAGGGGGTGAAATCTTTATTCAAAAGTAGAATAACCCAATCTCTATATTTTTGCCCACCTGCATTTTTGATTTCCTTCACAGGCTAATTGTATAATATTTCAGAGTCTGATTCTTTTTGTACAGCAAAATAATGGTTTGGTCACGTATACTTATTGTGTATCTAATTTATATTTTAATATATTTAACATCTACTGGTCATCCTACCATCTGGGGGAGGGGGTGGGGGGGAAGGAGGGGAAAAATTGGAACAAGAGGTTTGGCAATTGTCAATGCTGTAAAGTTACCCATATATATAACCTGTAAATAAAAGGCTATTAAAATAAAATAAAATAAAAAAATAAAAAAACAAAAGTAGAATAAAAGAAGAAAAAATTATTGTATTTAAAAATAACATTTTATTTTTTAATTACAAGTAAGACAATTTTTAACATTTGTTTTTTAAAATTTTGAGTCCTAATTTTTTTAATTTCCTCCTTTCTATCCTTTCTGAGATGGAAAGCAACTCAGCATAGATTATACATGTGTAATTATGTATTGCACTTTTGAAAAGCAAGTTTATAAGACTACAAATGACCATTCTTCAAGGAAAAATGATTAACTCAACATTCAAGCAAAAAATACCATAATAGAACACACTTAATATAACAGTGTTTTATAATTAAGAAATGTTATAGTTTTAGAATACAAAAATAGCAAAAATAGTAACAGTAATAACAAAAAATAATTGTAAAGACAGTCTATAGCTTTATCCATCATTTCTATAGCTAAAATGCATACATAGATTAGCTACTCCTTGAACTTTAACTATGGTCACAGTAGTCAACATAAATAAGTCACAGGTTTGTCAGGGGTGGGGAATGCAGGAAATAGCTTTATTAGAATATAAAGGCAGAAATGAAAAGAGAAGGAAAGTATTATAATCTAATTTTCAACCTAAACTTTTGCACAATCGATTTTAAAGGATCCAGAGAAAGGATAGTTAGTATCCTATGAATTGATTCATTGGGGGATTGGAAAGGGAGAATGAAGTTAGGAGAATAATAAATTTAAAAATGAAATTCTGAAAGCACAGATAGAGAAAGAAGGGCTGTTTAAAGTGACTATTGTGGATGCAGAGGAAACTCATTGACTAACTTAAATTTTTAAAAAGAGAGAGAAACATGCCACAGAATACAATGGCATGATCAACCAGCAGCATTTTTTTTGGTCATTATTCTGTGCCAGGCCCCCTCCCAGGCTGGCAGAAAAATAAGACAAGAATGAAACAGTCACTGTACTCCTGTACGAATTGGGTGTGGAATGTTAAAGCTCAGAATGAACTACAGTTATTAAAAAGTATTAAAAAATTAATAAAAAGATAGTATATTGTATCATACTGGGGGAAAGAATTATATTTCACTATATTGACCATTGCCTAGGTTGGATAACAGACAGTGGAGAAAGAACAGAAACATTTAACTTTCATTTTAATTCTTTTATTTTTCCCAGGAGAATGTCTTTGACTGAAAAAGAACAAAAAAGACTCAAAGAAAATTAAACTCAGGTGAGCCAGTGAATATTCATGCTGACTAACTGGCAATGATCTTTCTGAGACAGTAGAATATAGGAGAAACACTGTAGGACTAAACATAGACAAATTACAAAATTTCCCAAAAAGAAACAAGTATAATCTGAAAAACTATAATCCAAAGAACTCAACTTCAATTTTTGGAAAAATTCTGGTATATGCTATTTAGAAGATGGTCACCAAACATCTAGAAACAAAAGTGGTAATTACAAAGATGCTTCATTAAGAAAGGACATATAAGACTGACCTCATTTCCTTTTTGAAAATTGGACAGGTAGGTGGCAATGGATAAAGTATTGGGCCTGAAACCAGAAGGACCAGAGTTAAAATCTGACCTCAGACACATTTACTATCTGTGTGACTTTGGGCAAGTCACTTAATCCTATTTGTCTCAGTTTCCTCATCTGTAGAATGAACTGGAGAAGAAAATGGCAAATCACTCCAATATCTGTTCCAGTATCTTTTGCCAAGAAAACCCCAAATGGGATCACAAAGAATTGGATATAATTGAAAAAACTCATCAAAAAACAATACTAGATTGGTAGATAAAAGGACTGTAGTAGATATAGCTTGTTTAAATTTCAGCAAAGCACTGACAAAATATTACATTTTGCTATCATAAAGAAAGTGGTTGTTGTTGGTTTTTATTCTTTGTTCTGAGTTTTAACACTCCTCACCCACTTCTTACAGGGGAACAGTGACTGTTTCATGTCTTCAGAAAGGAGATGTCATGACATGCAAGTGAATTGGACTTAAGTGAGGGAGAGTTGGGCAAGGTCACCTGCCTCACTTTCCCCTCTGGAGCTATCTGGGTTCAGTAGCCAGACATAGATCAGGAGGACTGGATATGGCTCTGGATGAAGTGGGAGACCTTGGCTTTTTTAAGCAAAGATCTTTAATAGGTGTCATTCATGATTAAGAAAAAAGTAGACTATACAACAGTGTAGTTAGGTGAATTTGAAACTCATTTAATGGCTGAACTAAAAGGATAGCCATTAAAGGTCTAATATATCTTGGAAGGATGTGGAATACCTCAAAGATCTGCTCTCAGTCCTTTGATGTTGAGTTGTTTTTTTATCAATGATAAAGGCAGAGATGATATCCTTATTAAATGTGTAAATGATAACAAAGTGGGGAAGGACAATTAATTTGTTGGGGGATAGATCTAGCATTGAAAAAGATCTCAACAGACTAGAATATTGAGCTGAATCAAATAAGATAAATGTATTAGAAAAAAAGGTAAAGTCTGATGATTATGTTCAAAACATCCTCTTCACAAGTTCAAGAAAGAACAAGAAAGCGTAATTAGAGAATAGCAGTTTGCCTAAAATAAATTTAGAGATTTTACTGAATAGAAAGCTCAATATGAATTGTCAGATTGATATGGTGGCCAAACCACCCCCCCCCCCCAAATAAACTACTGATACCATAAATTACATTAGGATTAAAATAATGTAAAGAATGAAGGACTAGGGTTATTCATTGTATTCTATTCTAGTCAAATTAGATAAAGAACATTGTATTTGTTTAAGGACTCATTTTTGAAAGGACTTTGATAGGTTGGAGCAGATATAGTGGAAGGTGACCAGGGTAGCACAGGCCCTTGGAAATATGCCAAGTGAGAAGTGGTGGAAATGAGAGAAGGAAGGAATAAGTATTTATTAAATACCTACAATGTCCCCAACACTGCTAAGCAATATACAAATATTATCTCTTTTGAAGAAATGCAGATGGTGAATTTGAAGAAAATAACATATAGAGAAAAAGGAAAGAAAAGAAACATACATTTATTAAGTGCTTGTTATGTGCCAGGAATTGTGCTAAGCACTTTACAAATATTATCTTACATAGTGCTCACAACAACCCTGTAGGCATGTGCTAATATTATCCCTATTTTTACTGTTGGGAAAATTGAGGCAAACAATTTAAGTGGCTTGCCCAAGATCATGCAGCTATTAAGTGTCTGAGATCATATTTGAATTCTAGTCATCCTGACTCCAGGGCCAGCACTCTCTTCAAGTATTTGAAGGACTCTTCTGAGTAAGTATGATTAAACTTGTGTATGGTTCCAGAAGTTGGGACTGAGAGTAAAAGAACAGTTTTACAGGAGTAGATTTGAAGTTTGAGAGCAGGAAAAATTATAATAATTACCCAAATGTTCAGAACATAGTAGCTTTCTCCTGTTTGAGAGCCTCTAATTTGAAGGTGAGATGTCTAATTTTGGAGATATGATAGAAGAAATAGTCTGTCATGTACTGACTCCATCAAATAACCTATGAGCCTCCTTCTCCATCTGAGATGATGAGTGATTCTATGATTTTGTGTCTTGCTTGAGTTCATGTATCTACTTAGTAGGAGAGCAAAGATCACACTCAGATCTTTTGATTACCAGTTGGGGGATCTTTCCATTACACTATATTCGTTCTTTTCAAATAATTTTCTCCCTTTTAAAAATTGGTTTTAGATTTTATTATTTTTTATTTTTCCTAATGCAACAGTCTCATGCCATTCACATTCATCCTTTTACCTTTTTATCTATAGATATGTACTCACAGACAGAAGTATTTTTTTAGTTGCCTTCTAGACAAGTTACTAAATTTAATGTGAGGGCAAAGGAACACATCTGAGTCCATATGTGGAAAAGCAGAGGAGAGAAGAAATAATATTCTTTGTCTTCCCTAATGTGTTTGTTCTGTGCAGCTCCTGTGGCAGATCCTCAGGGAGAGGGAATCAGGAGTTCATATGGTGTGTTGGCATTCTTCAATTGGTCAATGTGGGACTTTTGTAGGAGATTGTGCTTATGGCAGAGTATACCCCCAAATGGAGTCTAGCTCTAAACATGACAGTGAGTGGTATAAATTTAGCCTAAAATTATGTGTCTGATCCTCATGAGGTTTCTGAATTCAGTCCTATGTCCCTTGAGAAAAGGTACCTGGACAAGTTCCAATGGTCTTGTAATGGAGAGAGCCATTAGTACCCAGACAGAGGACTATGGGAACTGAGTGTGGATCCAACATAGTATTTTCATTTTTTTGTTGTTGTGTGCTTGCATTTTTTCTTTCTCATCTTTCCTCTTTTGATTTGTTTTTTTCTTATACAGCATGATAATTGTGGAAATATGTATAGAAGAATTGCAAATGTTTAACATATATTGGATTATTTGCCATTTGGGGGAATTGGGGTAAAGAAGAGAGAAAAATTTGGAACAGAAGATTTTGCAAGGGTGAATATTGAAAACTACATATGCATATGTTTTGAAAATAAAAAGCTTAAAAAAATTATCTGGAGATTGGCACCAAAATGTGATGTGGACATTTTGAAAGGGGGGAAGAGAATGCAATTTCTTTTCTTCTTACCATCTCCACTTTTTCCTCCAACCACAGTGTATTGTATCCTTGAGAATTTTTGTGTTCCTCAAGTCTCATGTTGGGAATGATACCATTTGTTCCTAGATGAGTAACAAATCATGAAGTACTTCATTCTTCAGAACAAGGAAACAAAGCTCTTCCAAATCCACCCAAAAAACTTAATAGGTAACTTCCCATATATTATGAGACTGAAGAATTTGTCAGCATTATTGCTGTTAATTTTTTTTAAATTAATGATTTCATGATATAGGAGCTCCCAATGTGAAAATGCCGAAACCAGTGGCGCTCAAACTTTTTTTTGTTTCAGAATCCTTTTGCATTCTTGAAAACTGAGGATTTCTGCAAAGAACTTTTGTTGTTATAGGTCATATTTAATAATATTTATTGTGTTATATATTTAAATATCAATTTTTATTATGAAAATAATTTTGAATTTGCAGATCCCCTGAAAGAGAGACCATATTTTGAACACTGCTTCCCTACATCAAAGCAGACTGATAAATCATCTGTATCTTACAGTCTTACAAAATTATCTGGGGCATTGGATGCTGAAATGATATACCTGTGGCCACATAGTTAATATATGTCAGAGGCAGAACTGGAATGCAGTTTTTCCTACTCCAAGACAAGATTACTCTTTTTGCTCAAGAAGAAACCATTTTAGATCTCTTAAGAATCTGTAGATAAAATGAATGAGAATGCAGGTAGAGTAACAACATTCCTTCAAGTGTTTTTCTTTTTAAAAACACTTTTATACATAACTGACCCTTTGTAGAACTCAGAGTCATCTCAATTGATTTAGTCACCAAGTAACCCCCTGGAACTCTGTATCACTGACAGGTAGATTGTCCCAGAATTCTTCTCCTGATAGAAATTGGATTTCCCCCCCTTGAAGAAGCAATATGACATAGCATAAATAATATTGGTCTTGTAGCTAAGAACTGGGTTCAAGCCCCAGCTCTGCCATTTGTTACTTGTTTTACTTTGAGGTAAATTACTTTTAACTCTCTTAGTTTTAATTTTTTTATTTAGCTGAATAGTTGGATAATGAATGTGTGGATGGACAAAAGGTTGATAGATAAGATAGATGGATCATAGATATATAGGAGGACAGAAGGTAGTTGATCAATTAGATATATGGATGGACAGAATATAGATGAGATAGATAAATAATATATCTGAACAGAAGACAGATTAATAGGTAGGTAGGTAGGTAGATAGGTAAGTAGGTAGTTAGACAAACAACCATATAATTTATTAAACACTTAGATGGCAAGTCCAGGATATATGTATGATTATGTAAATGTAGCAACATTGGAAAATAGTGTCCATTTTCATCCTGATCTCTTCTACCAATAAATTCATTTTTAACCATTCCTACATGTATCATAGCATGTAATGCTTATATAACTTTAATCACTTAACTTTCCTGACCTTCAGTTTCCTCAACCATAAAATAAAAGAGTGAAACTAGGAGACCTCTGGAGTCTCTTCCAGTTCTAGATCTATGATTTTTGTATGGAAGTCTCTGATTGTTTGTGGTCATTGGTACAGTTGTGGTGCAGTTCTGTTCTTTTCCAACTTGTGGTGGTCCCTATGTTTCTAAGTTTCTCTTCTCTTTTAGGATTCACTATATCCTTTGGGTGTGACCTTAAACCCTATGCACCCATAAGAGATCTCTATGTTTCATAAGCATGATTATGGGACACGGGCACTGTGAGCTAGTCTCTGACCCAGTTTCTGGAGCTTAGTAGGATGGTTACAACATAGTTTTAAAATATGCTAGCTGTGGACCTAGCTGGGTTTGAACCAAACCATAAACTAGCTTACAGCAATTATGCATGTCCCAGAGTGGACAGAGGCTGAGTATGTGTACTCATGCACCCTCTGGTTCCCGAATTCTAAGTTTGGTTAACAAGCTCTTAGGAACTTCCTAGCTCAGTAGGCCATCAGGATCTTGGTGCTGCCGGGAAGGTCAAAAAGATTGCAAGATAGATTAGGATTTTAAGAGCATAGATTCAGAGCCAAAAACAGCCTGAAATCATTCTCTCTTTTGACGGATGATGTCACTGAGGAAAAGGAAACTTTCCAACTTTGGCTTCTGACTTTCTCAATGTCACACAAATAATATCAGAAGCCAGAGTTGGAAACTGGATATTATTATAGTAACTAAATATTATAATGAGAATTTATATATCTTCTAGCTCAGTATATCATAATTGTAATTGGTATTCCTTCTCCTGCCTCTATCTCATGTCTAAGCATCCTGGATAATTATTTCCTTTCTTTTCCTTCCTCCCAAGGGGAAGTAATTATT
Organism: Sarcophilus harrisii; assembly: GCF_902635505.1. Taxonomy (NCBI): domain Eukaryota; kingdom Metazoa; phylum Chordata; class Mammalia; order Dasyuromorphia; family Dasyuridae; genus Sarcophilus; species Sarcophilus harrisii. The sequence continues at coordinate 134,204,583 of NC_045426.1, read as the reverse complement.
TTCAAAAGTGTCATTTACATTTGTCCAGGAAGTTACCTGTTAAGTTTTCTGGATGGATTTGTAAGAGCTTTGTTTCCTTGTTCTGAACACACTGGAATACTCCAGAATGGGGGGAAGGAATAACATTGTTTCCTTTGAGGATTCCTTAAACCCTTACCTGAAAGTCCCATTTCAGTCCTTTGCATTTTTATTAGTACATTTTTATATTGACTCCTGGTTGTTTTATAATGTATTATATTAGTAATATAGTATATATTATATACTATAATTTGTTTGTTATTGTTGTTCAGTTATTTCAGTCAAGTCCACCTCATTGAAAACCTGTCTGAGATTTTCTTGGCAAAGATAGTGGAGTGGTTTGCCATTTTCTTCTTCAGTTCATTTTACAGACAAGGAAATAGACAAATAGGGTGAAATGACTTGCCTAGATCTTTTATCCAATTCACTATCTAGCTTCTCTCCCCATATAGTTACCTATCTCTTATGCCTTCTCCCCACATTTTTCCTCATTTGCTTCTTCCCCTGCCTTCTTCTGTCTTGTTTGATCTGTCTAAGCCCAAGTCCTCTATTTTTTTTTTCCAAAGTCAGAGGCAAAGGAGAAATTTGGAAGGAAGAGCAGAGAGAATAGTAGCTATATTAAAATGAGGTAAGAAAAACTGAGAGACATGAGAAGAGCAGGAACATTGGACAAAAGCAGTCTAGAGCTTTATTCTGTTCATGCTGATGTAATTTTTATCTCACTGTAGAGGTTTGTTCTTTCTGTTTTAAAAATTACCACTCTTCAATATACTTGGTCAGGGATTAGATGAAGAGTGGAGTCAAAGCCTGCCCAATCCCCTTAGTTCTTCAATAAGCTCTCCCCTATTTCCTTTGTATAATGGATCCTCACTAGTCATTTCAATACCTCCCCTTGCTGTTCCTGTGTCTTCTGCTTCTCTGCCATCATTTTTCATTGATTCTTTTGCTATTCATTTGGTTATTATACTCATTTAGTTATTAAAGTGTGCTTGTCATCTGGTTTCCTAATGCTAATCATTGTCCTTTCCAGTGAATAAACAAAGAATCAGGTATGCAAAACATTATTTCATAATTTCTTAAATTAATGAACAATTCAGGTCCACAAGAAAATCCAGTAGAAAAATATGGTTCTGAATCTGTTTTTCAGTGGCTTTATTGATTTCAGGGATTGATTTTTCTTATTGATGCCCAAGCAACAAAGTGATTGCATTGTATTTGAGTAGAAGAAAATGGAAAAATTTCACCACAAAGCAATAAAAGAAAGGCCATCAACTTGTAATTGTGCTCTGCCTATTCATGCTTTCTCATTCACATCTTATCTGTCTCGTTATATAGTCCCTGCTATCTGTCCCAATTTTATAACCAAAACTGAAATTTTTAGTTAGTAGTAGGACACAGATGCATAGAGATAAACAAAAAGCATAGAGCTTCAAAAAGACCTGGGTTTTGGTGGTAATTAAAAGATTGTTCCTTACCCGACTTTTTGAAACACTACTAATAAGGATAAATTATGCTGGCACAGGAAGTTCCCAATTTATCTTTCTATTTGTTTTTAAAACAATTGCTTAGAATTCAGAACTCATTTTCTTGTGGAAACAATTCAATTCACTTCAGTTCAGTTCAGTTCAGTCTTATCTAATGCAATTCAACAAAACAGTTAGGTACTTGTGTGTACAATGCCATAGTATGAAGGATATTAATTATTTAATAAACATATTACAGCTCCGTGATAAGCAATTGCTTTTTTAATCACTGAGTGACAGTGAAAAAACAGAAGAAACAGAAAGTTTGGATATGATAGTTCCTCTCTTTGCAATTTTTGGATTTGAGGATAAGATGCAGACAGATACTAATATTGTAACAAGAAAAGTTACAATACACACAATACAAAGTGGTGTATGAGGCCCAAAGGGAGAAGAAGATCATTATGGAAAGGGAGGAATAGGAATCAAGGAAGGCTTCACAGAGGAGTTGAAGATGGAGAAGAATGGACTACATAAGAGTAGAGAGGTGAACATAGTGAGTATTCAGAAAACCAAATAGTCCAGTTTTCTTAGAAAATAAAGCATTCATGAAAGAGAGTTATACTATAGAGACTAGTGCAAGTTGGTGGCAGACTGTGAAGGGCTTTGAAAGAGGGTTAAATTATCGTTACTATATAGTAGGGAGTAAAAGGACATTTTTGAACATAGGCATGACATAGCCACATCTGTGCATAAGAAAGACTTCAGGAAATTCTATGAAGTGGAGTAGTGGAGACTGGAGGAGTTCGGGAAAATTTGCAAGGCTGTTTCTAAGTTAGTAGAGAGGGTTTTCTTGACATTAAAGGTTGTGGGAATAGAGAAAGAATGGGAAGAGGTATCAGAATGTTAGAGATGTTAGGCTCCATGCTAGCTGATAAAGGCCAACCTAACCTGCAATATGAACTCCATAAATTTGAGTGGAAACTCCTAAAGGCGCCTGCCATCTTTTTGAATTGGCTCTTTTCTTCAATGACATAGATCTGAACATCTCAGTTCCCACACATCCTCTCTGACTAATGATGGTTTCCCATAAAATCACCATAGCATGTTGGAGCCTGTCTTTACTTTTTCTTGATGCTATAAATTGTACCTGGGATGTGCTTGGGATGTCTGCCTATCATCCTTTCCCTATACCACATGACCAGTCCATTTTCTTTTCCTATCATATATTTCACCATTGACACTTTTGACAATTGTCTTTCAAAGTTCCTTGTTGTTTATAGAGTAGTATATTATTGCATCTTCTCCATTGTCTACTATATGATATTAATTTTTAATTCTTCAGAGACCATTATCATCCATATCTCATGGCCATCCCATAATACTTGAAATGCATAACAATAATATAAATATAAAATATGCTATTTTTTGGTTTGCCTCCTCTTCTGGTTCTTGGAATTCTTGACACTGTCTTTAGTAGTTCTGGTTGCCAAATTATGTTGCACCACTCTGTGGAGTACCTAAGATGCCAGGCCAGTGGGCTTGTATTTTGTTCTAGAGACAGTAGGAAGCCATCGATTATTTTTGCGTTGGATGATGATGTGGATAGACCTATGCCTTAGGAAGAAAATTGTAGCACTTATGCAAAATAATGGTTAGAAAGGAAAGAAACTACAGATAAGAAAAGTAGAATTCTATTTTAATAGTCCAAATAAGAGTTGATGGGGGCTTGAACAAGGGTGGTGGCAAAATAAATAGAATGGAAAGGATAATAAAAATACATTGAAAGGAGAGTTTCTAAGTCTTGAAAACAGAATGGATATTAGGAATGTGGGAGAGGGAAGAATCAAAGATAACATCAAGAATTTGAAACTGTGGTACTAGAAAAGTGGTGGTGAGGAAGAGAGAAAGTCTAGGTTTAAAGTAAAATGGTAGTGAGGAGGAGAAGTCTACATTTAAGGGGGAAAAGTTCAATTTTAGTTATTCCCAGTCTGAAATCAACTCAGATACAACTCATCTGGGACTAAAGTTTAAGCAAGATAGGTTTAGATATAGAGATCTGATATAGAAATGAACTGCATTGATGTGACACATGGATTATTGGAGTGGTTGAGATCACAATGAGTGTATAATGAGAGAAGAGAAGACCAAACACAAAATCTTAAGGGATACTTACATTTAGAGAATGGGAGGAGAATGATCCAAGAAATATGAAAAAGCAATTTCACAGAAACCAAGGGAAGGATGAGTATTCAGTAAAGGTTAGTCAACAAAGTTAAAATCCATATAAATGTCAAGGAGGATAAAGACTGAGAAAAGGGTAACATTTAGTCACTATCATTGGTGATAGTTGAAGACTAGCTTCAGGATTAGGGGCAGGGAGAAAGTTGGAAGCTAGATAGCAAATTGTTACAGAAGGAATGTTTTTTGAGGAAGTTAAGGATACCTAATGTAGACCAACAATTATTATAAATCAGGACTTGGTTTATTGCTTTGTTTTTTGCTTAGGCTTAAAACCGGTTAACAATGGAGATTAAATTTAAAATTGTGTGTGCATACCCTATCCCCATTCCCACCCCTACCTATCCCCAGTCCAGTTTTTAAACATAATTTTTATGTTTAAAATTTTTTAGAGGATAGGAGACTCAAGAAAAGGTCCTGAAGGATATAGGAGACCTTTGTATGTATATAGGAAGGAGAAAAAGAGCCTGTAGACAGAAAAACAAAATAGGGCTGAGAGGTTCCTTGGGGTGAGTTGGGGGACTATTTTATTTAAAAAATATTTTTAATGCCAGAAAATTCAGCTGGCCATTACGTGTGGACATTGATTTTGTAATGTAGGGTCACATATGCTATAATTAGTGTCCAGAGCTTCTCATTTCACAAACACATTGCCTGACCCCTGAAGCCATGGAATGGGGAAACACTTAGAAAACATTCAGTGTCATAGTTCACAATACACATTATGGGAGATCTTTCCTTGAAGATTCTAGGAGGAAGAAAATAGAATTGAAGAAAGACCTATGGCTAGGTGCCTAGAACAGTAGAGGGACAGGAAACATTTTGACTAGGAACTCTGGCACTTGTGGTAAATTTATTTGAGCAGAAATCTGGAAGGAGGAGGGAAGAGAGTTTAAGATATGATAACATCTATACAAGATTGAGAAAATCAGAGGTGTATGATGGTACTGCAGAGCTGAGAGCCCAGAGTGTTTAAAGGAGGGATGGTTTGAGAGGTTGAGAAGAATCATAGGATCATTGATTTTTGCTCTAGATGGGACTTTTGAAGTTATTGAGTCCAAAACTCTCATTTTAGAAATGGAACAACTGAGGCCGAGAGTCATACAGCTAAGTGTTTTTGAAAGAATTTGAATCCAGGACTTCCTGACTTTAATTGCAACTCCATTTATCAAGCCACATTGCCTCAAGAAGATTGTAAGCCAGGTATTGAGTTTATTAGAGAGGGAAAGGAATGATTTGGAAGTTTTTAGATTACAGCAACAAAGCTCTGGAAAGAAGTGTATGCTCAAAAGGAAAAGGTGGTTGCTAAGTGATGGTGGCAGAAGAATGGTCTAGGAATATCAGTGAGAGGCTTAGATAATACCAATTTTTTTTCCTGTCTCAGTGCCTCGGGGCGTGAGAGAGGAACCTAGCTTTGGAGAAGTATTAAGAAGTTTTCTGTCTTTTGAAAAATCCTAGCTATCAAGGAACAATTGAGATGGTGAAAGAAAGGCAAAAAGAACTGTAGAATGAAAGATGATTATTTTTTTTATTTCTTTGTTTTATAAATAAGTGAAGTTCCAGATACCATAGTGGAAAGGGAAGGTAGAAAATGTCATAAAAAATCATGATTTGAGTTTACTAGGCAGATGTTGGAATGATGACTGGGATATTTGATTTTTCTTCACCATTGATCCACCTAATCATTCTGGGAAAAAAACATGTCAGTCTGGACCTTGGAGGGTATTAACCCAGTACTTCTGCAGGGATGGAGAGAGAAAGAAAACATTCTTCATCCCTATCTTTCTTCAGTTCTCCTCAGATATTATTTCCTGGGGTTCTTCCCAGCTGCCATTCATTCTAGTTTTAGTTGTAGTATATTGTTGTTTATATAGTATAGGACATTCAGGCTTGGGATCTTAGAGCCTTGGGTTCTCAAAGTTTGGATTAAGTAGCTGAACTTGGCTATTTAGCACAGACATGTCTTGATTCTCCTACCTGACATTTAGGCCTTTGACTCTTGACTGATATTTTTGTTGCTCAACAGGGAAAAGGAAAAGAACATGAAGTTCTCTCTGTGTTCCTTGCAGAAGAGGGGACATTCTCTCTGGGTAAGATTTCAGAACCACTTTTCTAAGAAAAACCATCAATAAGCAGTCAGAAATTTTCCCAAATGTTAATCCTTTCCCTTGAGTCATTCTCCTCCTTCCTCCTCCCCCAAACCGGAAGTGATCTCCTCCCCCTTGGAATTCCCATGGCTTTCTCTTGATACCATTCTGAATGTACTTTAACAGTTTACCTTGCATTAAACATATTTTTGTTTTCTTTTTTCTCTCCCCCTACTAGCCTATGAACTAGATGTGAAAATAAAATGCATGTGCCATTTATCTTTGTAATCTCCTCATAACGCTTAGTGCTCAATAAATAATCTTTGAATAAATGATTTTTATTAAGAATAAAAATATTAATTTAAATAGTTTTTTGAAAATCTTACTGGTTTTTAGTTGAGAATAATAATAACACATTTTCATCTCTCTTTACCATTACAAAGTGCTTTCACTTCCCATTTCTAGTAAAGAGCAGCTGTGGAAGTTTTGAAATACCATGAGAAAAATCACTCCAGCATTCTAGGTTGTGAAGAAGCAGGAATCCCTCAATGATTCAACAGATAAATGTCCTAGCCTTAAAAAAATTACAGCCACATCTGACAGAAGTAAGTCATCTGTGTTAAGGCCCTGGTTCTTTGATGGAATTCATTTTGGTAAATTGAGTCTCCTTTTTAGACATAAATATATGTGGAAGCTAAGTAAGTTTTCTCTGTCCTGATCTAAGCAGTCCTTGCTTTCCTTTGCCTCTTTCAGAAGTGATTAGTATAATTCTTAGTCCCCTGGTGATATTTGATAATATGGTCTTAAGTCTTGGGAAATTCAGCTGTCATGGACTTCAATCAAAGGACAAAAATATTGCTGCCAGTTCCCTGGTTTTGGCATTAGTCTGAGAGCTTCCTTTATAACAGTGAAATAACTGACATGGGACTTTTTAATTTCAAGATCACTCGCTCTTACTTTATCACAGTCTTCAGACTCAACTCTCTGTCTCCTCTGTAGATCATGGCTTGGCATCCAGGGCAGAGAGGTTTGCTTTTATGTCCCATGGAGTGGTTATGGGTATTTTCCTGAAGGCAATTTATAAAACAAAGCTGAGGTTATGAAAAATGGCCCATGAAGTCTGGAGTGTAATTTCAGCTCTCTGTGAATGGAAGATGAGAGAAAGCCAAGTTAAGAGTATGCCTTACTGCTTATCAAGACTAAATAAAAGAAATCTGCTTTGACATGGATTCAGGTTGCAAGGCAATAAAAATTTTGTTTTAACAATGTATGAAGAGGGGTTTTCTTTTGGCCAGTTTTCTCAAAAGGAGGAGAGAACATTCCATTCCTGACTAAAATTTTCTCTCTCACTTATTTTTACCATTTTATATTTCTACCCACTCAAGAAATACATGGCCATTGCCAATTTGAAAATTTCCACATTATCTAAATGCTTTTGGGGGGATTGTATAATCCCAAATGGCATCGGGAAATTCTTCTATTTTCTCCATACCTTGTCTTTTCATTTTATAGAAATAGAACTGTGTCAAGGGAAGAATGGATTATGAAGATCCATTCCTGGTACATGATCAGGTCCTTCCTAGTGCATCATACAGAATATATACAGAGATTCATATGCAGAGATTCTCTTCTTGGTTTCAATCCAACACGTGGAACTACTGGGAGCCAGTTTCTGGCTATGAGTTATTAAGTTGGTATATTGATGTGATTTTTAAAAATATTTTTTCTAACTGATTACAGAGTTGGAAAAATTGATAGTTTGAAAAGTGTTGGATTTGAATTGAGTTCACATAAAAAATTATGAAACTGACCTCTCTGGACAGTGAATGATGATACTAGGAAGGGTAGCTGTGCCTTTGTCCATCTAGGCACTATTTTCCCATGGTCACATGATGACTCTGTTTTTTTGGTGATTTGTTTATTCTTTTCTAATATTAGATTAAAAACCATACTTAAATGGAATTGCATAGCAGTGACTTTAGAATTTGGGACATCCATCAAAGTCATTACAAGTTCAACTGAGAAGCTCAGAGCCCTAAGAAAAATAGTAATCAAATACCCTTTGGATATTCAACCTATAATGTGGCTGGGAGAAGGCAGAGGGAGCTTCAAGGTATGTATGTGTGTATGTGTGTGTGGGGGATGTTGTCCTAATTCTGGAAAGCATATGAAAAGCTAGAGAATTATCTTGGAGGGGAAGTATGAATACACACTTAACTAGGGTAGAGTAACCACAACTTTTAACTCAAGGTACCAAAATTTAGAGGACACTGATAACATTTATCCTTAATCAACAGAGGAACAACTAAGCTTAGCATCTAAATATCAAGAATAATTATTTATGATAGGAAACTATTTTATAAGATGGCATGCTCTTTCCTTACCCCATCTCTAGGACCCACAGTTTTTTTTTTTTAATTATTAAAGCTTTTTATTTTTCAAAACATATGCATGGACAATTCTTCAACATTAGCCCTTGCAAAATTCTGAGTTCCAATTCTCTCCCTTCCCCCATGTCCTCTCCTAAATGGCAAGTAGTCCAATATATGTTAAACATGATAGAAATATACGTTAAATACAATATATGAATACATGTTTATACAATTATTATGCCACACAAGAAAAAAATAGAAGCAAAATAAAATGCAAGCAAAGAGCAACAAAAACCAGTGAAAATGCTATGTTGTGAACCACTCTCAGTTCCCACAGTCCTCTCTCTGGGTGTAGATGGCTCTCTTCATCACTGAACAATTGGAACTGGTTTGAATCATCTCATTGTTGAAGAAAGCCATGTCCATCAGATTTGATCATTGTATAATCTTGTTGTTGCCATGTATTATGATCTCCTGGTTCTGCTCATTTCACTCAGCATCAGTTCATGTAAGTCTCACCAATCCTCTCTGTATTCATCCTGCTGGTCGTTTCTTAGAGAACAATAATATTCCATAACATTCATATACCATAATTTATTCGGCCATTCTCCATTTGATGGGCATCCACTCAGTTTCCAGTTTCTTGGAAGTTTCTTGCCACTACAAAGAGGACTGCCACAAACATTTTTGCACATGTGGGTCCCTTTCCCTCCTTTAAGATCTCTTTGGGATAAAAGCCCAGTAGAAACACAGCTGGGTCAAAGTTTGATAACAATTTGAGTATAGTTCCAAATTGCTCTCCAGAATAGTTGGATCTGTCCACAGTTCCAACAATAATGTATTAGTGTCCTAGTTTTTCCACATCCCCTCTAACATTCATCATTATCTTTTCCTGTCATTTTAGCCAATCTGAGAGGTGAGTAGTAGTATCTAAGAATTGCCTTAATTTGCATTTATCTCATTAGTAGTGATTTAGAGCATCTTTTCATACGACTAGAAATAATTTCCATTTCTTCACCTGAAAATTGTCTGTTCATGTCCCTTGACCATTTATTAATTGGAGAATAGCTTGAATTTTTATAAATTTAAGTCAGTTCTCTATATATTTTAGAAATGGGGTTTTTATCAGAACCTTTGAATGTAAATATGTTTTCCCAATTTATTGCTTCCCTTCTAATCTTGTCTGCATTAGTTTTGTTTGTACAAAAGCTTTTTAACAATATAATCAAAATTATCTATTCTGTAATCAATAATGATCTTCAGTTCTTCTTTGTTCACAAATTCCTTCTTTCTCCATAGATCTGAGAGGTAAACTATCCTGTGTTCTTCTAATTTGTTTATAACATCATTCTTTATGTCTAGATCATGAACCTATTTTGACCTTATCTTGAATTATGATGTTAGGTGGGTCAATGCCTAGTTTTTGCCATACTAGTTTCCAGTTTTCCCAGCAGTTTTTGTCAAATAGTGAGTTTTTGTTCCAAAATCTGGGGTCTTTGGGTTGTCAAATACTAGATTGCTATAGTTATTATCTATTTTGCAGGACCCACATCTTAAGTGAGCTTCTTCTCAGGCCTGTTTTTTCCCCAATGTCCTCCCTAATATTTACATCACAGTTATCCTGGAATCACCCCAAAGAGATGCCTCCCTATTGTCTCCCTTTTTCAACTGAATTGACCTTTAAAAATTCATTTGAGAATAGAATTTTCAAGCTGGATGCTTTGGGGCCAAAATTTCTGGTTTTAACTCAGACATTTTCATTTATGGGAATGTGTTAATCCATGAGGCAAGGCAGTAAATCCTCTCAGAAACAGATTTTTTCCCTACTAGATTAGCTCCAAACCAGCTTCTTTCAGAAGGCATTATGTCAAGATAAACAAACTATCCCTTAATAATAGTTACAGAACTTGTGTTAGAGTCAAGCAGGGCTTCCTTCTAGGAAAGGTCATGAGGCTTTCTTTATTGTCTTTGCTTTCATTTAAGTCCCCCAGAGAAGTATTGCTGTACTTGATAACTGGCAAATGCCTCATTATTACTTGGGCAAATTTGGAGGAGAGACTAGTTATATCTTGAAATATCAACTAGGTTGGTGGCTCACAAATAGCACAAAATCCCATTTTTCCAAAACATGGTATTTAATTAATTAACCACATTCTATTCCCCTGTAGGGGAGAAGAAGAGGTGTTTCATATTAAAATATATGACTATAGTCCAGCATGTGGTACACAGCTGCAATCCCAGCTTTTGAGTTCTGAACTGCAGTGGACCTTGCTAATTGGGTAACTAGTTTTAGCATTAATATGGTGACTCCCTTAGAGTAGAAGACCACCAGATTGCTTAAGAAGGTGTGAATCAGGCTAAATTGTAAACAGAGCAGGTTAAAGCTCCTGTGGTTTTCAATACTGGAAACTGGCCAGCTAGTAGCCCCTGTACTTCCAGCCTGAATGAAAAATGGAGACCTAGGAAAGAAAGATAGAGAGAAGATATATGGCTATGATGTGGGGCTGGATCAAAGGATCAGTAGGAATCAGGAAATACTAATCAAAAATATTGATTCCATATCGTCAACAGAGAGAGAATAAAGATAATAGCCCTAGGATATGATTAATCAATAACAATGAAGATGGAAATTTAAGAAATTATTATGGATGAGAAGAGGAAGGAGCATATTCCATACTAGGCTGCCATGCTCAAGGTTAGTGTATGTAGAAAAGCCTAGACAAAAGCCCAGAAACTCAGAGAATGCATCCTGAGGGTTGGATCAAGAAACTCTTCAGACATACTTCCCTTCTTATCCCAGTCACAGGGTATTAAAGGATTTGGAATCTCCAAGGAAATAGATATATACTTCAGTCATCCAAAGCTGTAACTCAAAAGTAATTTTTTTGCTTACAACTATTCCTGCATATGGTTTCTAGGTTTTTTAGTACTAAAGTTATAGTACACATCACTCAGTTTATCAGCACTCATCATTCTAAGCACTGTGCTAGATACTGGAGATATAAAGAAAAAAATTAAATAATCTGTGACTTCAAAGAACTACATTTTATATATGTACTTAAAATACCTAAGAAAATTGTGGGCTTTCCAGGGAGCTTAATCATCACAGAATCACAGATTGTTAGAGTTAAAAAAAAGTTATAGATTTGGGGGAATACAGAACAAAGAACAGAACCTCACGGGGTTGAGGACAACATAACTGGTTACATAACTGAAGTGTGATTGAAGTATGAAATGTGAATATGATTGGTTAAAATTTGGTTATGAGGGATTAGCAATGATTTATTTCTTCCTTTCTGAGACTAAGAAGTGCTCATTGTTTGAGTTCAAGTGCAAGACAGTATCTTTGAAAGATAACTTGGTAGTGTAAAGATAATAGGCCACATTAGGCATCCTCCATGGACAGCAACATTTCTTGAGGCAAGAATGGAGCAATGATTAGTGAGAGAACTGGATTTTTAAATATAACCCATTACAGGTCAGCTGAATCTCTAAACTAAATTGAGAGACAAAGAACTATGACTTAAGCAGTTATAAGATAAATTATAAGATAAAACAGTTACATGACAAAATCAATTAATTGTAAATAGGATCAATTAAATTGATACAGGATCAATTCAATTATCTCAATGGGGAAAGATTTAAAATACTGAGATATTTATTATTTTGCATTAGTCTTGGTGTGAGAGAGTGAGGGACTGCACCAAGGTACTGGCAGTGGCAGAAAAGAGGTACATATGAAAGATCTTATGAAGGTAGAAAGGACAGAACTTAACAATTGATTAGATATGCATGTGAGAGTGAAGGAGATGCAGCTGGATTACAAGCCTGAGTGACTGAGAAAGATGGTGATGTCCTCAACAGTAAAACATAAGTTTGGAAAAGGGGAGAATTTTGGAGGAGACATGTTTAGTTTGGTTTTAGACATGTGGGGTTTATAATGCCTACAGATTATATAGTTGGAGATGGAGAAGGGAAGAGACTATAGATAGTCCAGAGGTGCTGACTTGGGGCGGGGAGAGCTGAAAGGTACAGAGATTGGAGGTGATGGTGAGGAAGAAGACATATAACAGGATTGATTTATTTTGCATTTCTTTAATTCTTAAAAATTTGGGAATTTTAAAATAATTGTTGGTAGCTTAGATTTGCCTCTTTCAAGAACTTCCCATTCACATCCTTTGAGCATTTGGGAAATGGCTTATCAACTGGGAAATGACTCTTATTCTTATAAATTTAGACCAGTTCCATATATATATATCTTGGAAATTAGACTCATCAGAAAAATCTGCTGTAAAGATTTCCACCCAATTAACTGTTTTTTTCTAATTTTAGCTCCATTGATTTTGTTTGTAGAAAAAACTTTTCATTTTATATAATAAAAATTTTCATTTTATCTTCCAAGACTCTTTTTATTCCTTATTTGCTTTGTCATTAATTCTTCTTCTATGCACAGAAATAAGGGGTAATTCATTGCCTATTCTAATTTGTTTGTAATAAGACATTTAATCTATACCATATATATGTATGTATACATGTATACAATACATACCTGTTTTTGTACATAATATATAAGACTATACATGTCTAATAATATATGTGTGTGTATAAGATAAACAACATATAAATTTATATGTAAATATACATATTATATGCTTATATATACACACATATATAATATAGATAAAATATTTTGGTATACAGTGCAAAATGTTGGCCTATCTATACCTAGTTTCTGCCAGATTGCTTTCTAATTTTTTCAGAAGTTTCTTTTTTTTTTAAATATTAAGTTATTACACTAGTGATTAGGATCTCTGGCTTTATAAAAATACACACTACTATGCTTTTTAAAAATTTTTCCTATGTGTTATGTTTCACTAATCAAACTATTTCTTAACCCATACCCAACAGTTTCCTTATATAATTTGAAATATAATATTTCTTGCTCAGCCTCACATACTAACTGTGTCTCCCTGGGAAGTCACTTAATCTCAGTTTGCTTTAGTTTCCCCAATTGTAAAATTGGAATAATAAGAGCACCTACTTTTCAGGATTATTGTGATGATAAAATGATATAACATTTGTTAAAAGTGCTTAGCACAATGCCTGATACATTTGTTTGTGAGGTTTTTTGGTCAATATTTGATTAATTTTTGTAAAAGTGTCATACATATCTGAGTAATATGTACACTCCTATTCTCATTCGATAATCAGCAAAGATTTATTGTACATAATTTTTCTAAAATTCTATTCAAGTTATTAAGTTCTTTATTGTTTTCCTTTTGTTAGATTTATTGAAGTCTGAAAAGTCTTAGGTCTTCAGATTCCCCTCTTGTTATATTATGCTAATTGACAGTTTTAATGAATTTTAAATCAGTAAGACATCTTATTCTTTCTTTATGGAATACTGGCAACATTTACAATGCAAGAGGAATTCGAATAATCGACTTAGAAAGTACAACATCATATGGGTCATTTTCCACTCTGACAGTTATACTATTTATTTTCTAGAAAGCAGCCTCTTGAGAAGACTTCTTCTAATGTACTGTAATCTCCATCTTGGAAAGCCATGATTTCATCTTTATCTTCCTGCCATGAGATGGTAACCGGAAGAGGTCTCTTCCTTCAAAAGGTCTGAAATTCATGACCTCAACTGAATTTTTCCAGATGACCACTGTCAAGAGGAGAAATCCAATCTTTTGCTTGACTTGATAAAAGACATTTACCCTAAATGAGTTGTTCTTATAATATAATTCTGCTGCAAAAGTGTCTGCTCACTTAAAAATAAATTCTTATTTGTGATTTCCAAACCAAGCTATCTCCTTTTCAGCTGTCATCTTTATTTATACACCCCCTTTCCTGCCAGGAACCTTGCACTTTGCCATTAGAACCAACCTGGGCTTTTCTAGATGAGTTTTCACTTTCAGATAATTTCAGGTAATTACCAGAACTCAACACCAATTTTTCATTTCTTTTTTTTCCTAGTAAAATTATCTATTTTTAATACAAATTGTTTTATGAATTATGTTGGGAGAGAAAAATCAGAGCAGAAGGGAAAAACTCTGCGAGAGAAAAAAAAAGAAAAAAGTGAACATAGAATGAATTGATTTATATTCAGTCTCCTTATTTCTTTTTCTGGATGCATATGACCTGTTTTTGTCCAAAGTCTATTGTGATTGTTGCTTTGGATCACTGTACCACTGAGAAGAATTAAGCCTTTCATAGTTGATCTTTGCACATTCTTGCTATTATTGGGTATAATGTATTCTTAATTCTGCTTGTTTCATTCAGCATCAGTCCATGTAAATCTTTCCAGGCCTTTCTATAATCAGCTTATTCAACATTTTTACAGAACAATAATATTCCATTACCGTCATTTACCACAACTTGTTCAGCCATTCCCCAATTCATGGACATCTATTCATTTTCCAATTATTTGTTACCACAAATAGAGCTACTACAAACATTTTTGCATTTGTGGTTCCTTTTCCCCCCTTTATGATTTCCTTGGGATATAGATCCAGTAGTGGCACTGCTGGGTCAAAGGGCATGCACAATTTGATAGTTCTTTGGCATAGTTCCAGATTGCTCTCCAGAATAGTTGTATCATTTCACAATTCTACCAACAAGGCATTATTAGTGTCCCAGTTTTCCCACATCCCCTTCAATATTTTTCATTATCTTTTCCTGTCATTTTAACCAAACTGAAAAGTGTGAAGTGGTACCTTAGAGCTAATCTAATTTCTTTAATCCATAATGATTTAGAGCATTTTAAAAATATAACTATAGATGGTTTTAATTTCTTCATCTGAATATTATCTATTAATATCCTTTGACCATTTATCATTTGGGGAATGACTTGTATTATAAATATAACACAGTTCTTTATATATTGTAGAAATGAAACCTTTATCAGAAATATCATCTGTAAATATTTTGCCCACTTTTGTACTTCCCTTTTAATCTTGTTTCTGTTGGTTTAGTTTGTGCAAAATCTTTTAAATTTAATGTAATCAAAACTATCCATTTTGCTCTTCATAATGGTCTCTAAGCCGTCTTTGGTCATAAATTTTGACACCAATTTTTCAATACAATATTGCCTCCTTTCCCCAAACAGCTGCTTTTCATCTCCTTTGTCTCCCTATTAGAATATAAGGGTGTTTGTTTGTTTTGAGAGCAGGAACTATCAAAATTGTTTATATTTATATACCTATTACTTAGCACAGTGTCTGGCATGTAATAAGTGCTTAATAAATACTCTATCTATTCAACTATTACATTTCTATCATCTACATATCCATCTATTATGTAATTATCTATTACCTATTATATATCCATGTATCTATCATCTATCTGAAAACATATTTGTGCTATTTGTAGAGAATATATAAAAAAACCTAGCTATGATTCTGATAGTTATCTAGATTACCAAAGCCCTCAACCATTGTATTTCTTACCTCCAAACTAGACTTGTGATTTCATTCCTAAATTGCTTTTTATTTTCTTGTTCAGATGGTCTTTAATATCACTCCTACATAAAGGGGCAATCTGCTCTTCTAGAATAAAGTATATCCCTTCATTGACAAATTTCATTCATGGATTGCAGTTCACTAAGTCTCAGGGATACCTGTGAAGTCAAATTTGGTCCTTTGTATTTCATTCAAACAATTCACAGTGTTACCCATACTTCCCACTTTTTATATAGACAATTGGGGCTGCGTGTTTTATTTATTATTGTTTATTTGTATCATATCTATGAATTTTTATGTATTCTACTGCTATTTTTTCTTTCACTATAATTATTTTCTATGTTATCTAGCTTGATAGAAACAGTTTTCTTTATCCCCCTTCCTTTTCAGTTTTGACTGGACTTAGAAAATTTTAGGCAAATATATATTTTACCGTCTCTTGTGAAGTGTAATCGATTCTTGACCAAGAGCCTTTCATTTCTCTATTTTAAACCATTGTTCAGAAATCCATTCTCTAAAATCACCTTCTTAACCAACATTTTACTTTTCAGTCTGCCTTTCTTTTTTGAAATCCTTACCTTTAATTGTCAGCAATATTGAAAACACTACTTGAGTCCCCAAGTTTTCCAATTTCTTATCCAAAATTATGCAGTTCTAAGTAATGATTTTTATATTCCTTTTTCTCATTTCATTCCTGTCCACATGAAATACAATGGGATGATTCATAAATTTTAGCATCCTGTTTCAGATAACTATTCCAGGAAGCCAATAAATCTCTATTTTTATTTCAGGTTGACAAATAGCTACTACAATGCTCTTAATCTGGGAGCTATTCATTAGCATTTCTCATTAGTCACCCTTCATGCTGATTATATGATGGCTGATGCAGGGCCCTTTCAGAAAGTGTTTGGTAAACCTAAAGATTCCAGCTTCTGGGGTAAGAACTCACTATTTAACAAAAACTAATGGAAATTAGTATGAGAGAAACCAGGCATTGACTCACACTTAATGCCCTATACCAAGATAAAGTTGAAATGGCTCCATGATGTCCATAGACATAAAGAATGATACTATAAGTAAATAGAAGAACAAAGGATAGTCTATCTCTCATATCTGTGGAGAAGAAAGGAATTTGTGGACAAAGAATTATAGAATGTAAAATGGATAATTTTGATTATATTATATTAAAAAGTTTTTGTTACAAACAAAATCAATGCTGCAAATATTAAAAAGGAAGCAATAAACTGGGAAAAAAATTTATATCCAAAAGTTCTGATAAAAGCCTCACTTCTAAAATATATAGAGAATTGACTCAAATTTATTAGAATATAAACCATTCTCTAACTGATAAATGATCAAAGGATAAAAATAGACAATTTTCAGATGAAGAAATTAAAAAACATTTCTATTCATATGAAAAAATACTCTAAAACACTATTGGTCAGAGAAATACAAGTTAAGATAACTTTGAGGTACCACTACATACCTCTCAGACTGACTAAGATGACAAAAGAGATAATGATGAGTGTTGAAGGGGATGTAGTAAACCTAGAACACTAATTAATACATTATTGGTAGAATTGTGAACTGATCCAACCATTCTGGAGAGCAATATGGAACAATGGCCAAAGGGCTATCAAATTGTGCATACCCTTTGATCCAGCATTGTCTCTACTGGGACTATATTCCAAAGAGACCTTAAAGAAGGAAAAGGACCTACCTGTACAAAAATGTTTGTAGCAACCCTTGTAGTGGCAAGAGACTGGAAACTAAGTACCCATCAGTTAGAGAATGGCTGAATAAGTTATGGTATATAAATGTTATGGAACATTATTATTCCACAGTCAACAGGATGATTTCAGGAAGGGCTTACTTACATGAAGTGATATTAAGTGAAGTGAGTAGAACCAAGAGAACATTGTACACAGCAGCAACAAGATTATGCAATGATCAATTCTGATGGATGTGACTTTTTCAACACTGAGGTGATTCAGGCCAGTTCCAATGGTCTTCTAATGGAGAGAGCCATTTACACCCAAAGAGGGGATTGTGGAGACTTAGTGTGAATCATAGCATAGTAGTTTCACTTTTTTGTTGCTTTTTGCATTTTATGTTCTTTCTCATTTTTTTTTCCTTTTTATTCTGATTTTTTTTTGGTGCAGCATGATAATTGTGGAAATATATACAGAAGAATTGTACATGTTTAACATATATTGGATTACTTGCTGTCTAGTGGAAGATGTAAGGGAAAGAGAGGGAGAAAAAATTTGGAACACAAAGTTTTGCAAAGGCGAATATTGAAAACTGTGCAGATGTTTTGGAAAAAAAAAAACTTAAAAAAAATCCAGTCAGTCACTGCACTACTTCCTGCCTTTGTCACTGTTGAAAGTACATTTTTCTTCTTTTTGCTGATTGCTTCTAAGAAGGTTCAGTTCTCCCTTCTTTGGGAAGAAACATCCATTGCTTTGTTTCAAGGATTTGTGTTCTTGCCTTTTATCTTTTGTTTCATATTCTTCCACCTTCTAACTTCTTGTCTAAGAGACAAGATCCTTTTTCTACTTCATTTAAAAAAGAAGTCCTTTTTGTTTTTCTCCATTTGTTTTCTTATTTGCTTTAAAGAACATTTAATTTTTTCTGGTGTTCAGAGTACAGATAAGCTTTTTTGATCCTGTATGAAAAAGAAAATGGTGTGCTTTGAACAGTGCTAATACTTGTTGAGCTTTGGCAGAAAGACAAATATATTGCATTAGAGGTAGATCACTATTTCTCATTTTCTCCATACTTTCTGGAAGATCCTTCATGTATGAAAATGGTTTATGAGAAAGTCATTCATTTATAAACAATATCCAACTGAGACAATGATTGTTGGGAGTGAGTCGTTTAGAACTTATAATTAATTTTCTAATGAAAATAATGTGATGCCAATTGATTGGGCAAAGGAGAAGCTAAGTGTACCAGGTGAGGCAGGCCATTCATGGGGATTGAAGTTAGGTATCACTATCAGGGGAGGGAGCAAAGCCACAAATGCTGACATGAGTGGTTGAAAATCAATCACAAGAGTAGGAACCAAAAACAGGAGCCAAAATCATAAATCTCCAGAATGAGTCAAGAGAGTCACATAAGCCAAAAGTATGAGCATGCCAAGTAAAGACTTGATTCATAAGGGACTTGAAAGTTTTGACATGCTCACCATCTGCCCTGGTTTCCATCTGTCCTAAGCTGAGCTTGTGCTTACCAGTTATACCTCTTCCCTAAAGAAGAATGTGGGGGCTCACACAAATTTGAAGTTGAAGAAGATGAGAATGAAGAAAACAGAAATGACTCTAGAAGACACTAAGAAATGCTAAGAAAAAGTCAAAATATTTATCTTTTAAAAGTGTAACAATCTATCTGTTTGCTTGGTCTTCATTTAACATTCATGTAAGTATAATATATATATATATATATATATATATATATATATATATATACATATGTGTATATATATATATATATATAATATATACATATGTGTGTGAAGAAAATAGAAGAATCTACATATCACCTCTAAAAGAAATACCAAAATGAAAACTTTCAAGTATGTTATAGTCAAAATCTTGAGCTTCCATGTTAAAAAAAAAATATTGCAAGCAGTCATAAAGAAAAAAATTGAAGTATAAATGAATCAGTCAGGATCACATGAGATTTCACAGTCACCTCTTAAAAGAAATAGGGAAATTAAAGTATTATATTGTGAAAGAGCTAGGTTTACAACCAAGAATAACTTCCCAGCAAAACTTAATGTAATTCTACATAAGAAGAAATGGACTTTTAATAAAATAGGGAATTTGTAAGCATATCTGATAAAAATGAGAGAGGTGAATGACAACTTTAAAATATAAAAGAGGCAAGGAAAATATAAAAGAATAAATATGAATGACCAATTAGAAGGCCACAACAAGGATTAAGTATTTACATGTCAATAGAGAGAGATGATACGAGAATGCTTTTAGAGCACTAATATCATCATAAGTTACAGAGGGAGTGAAATAACATATAGAGTCTAAGAGTTATTTTGCTATATTTTGATGATCTTAAAATAAAGGAAGAAAAGAAGGAAGAAAGGAAGGAAAGAAAGAAAGAAAGTAGAAAGGAAGGAAGGAAGAGAAGAAGGGGAAAAGGAATATACTGGGGGGAAAGGAGAAGAAAAATGGGAGAAATGATTTTACATAATTGGGGAGCATAAATTGAAGAATATTCAAACAAGGAAGAAACTAGTAAGGGGAGTGGATAGGCATTGAATCTTATTTTCTTTTGACCTGGCTAAAGGAAGGAACAATACACAAAGAATTCATAAAATACAGTAGAGTTTAGAAATGTATTTTGTTCAGTAAAAACACAAGAGGCAAAAAGGAAAAGGGAGAATAAGTGGGAAAGTAGATCAAGGGAGAGATTAGTGCTAAACAAAACAAATTACATAATGTAGATTGGAAGAAAGATTTAAAAGGAAAGGGAAAAAAGAGGAAGTTATTGTACTCTAGATAAAGGAAAAAAGAAAAGGGAGCAGAAGTAGATTTCATTGAATCTAGAGCACTAGTGCTCCTTTTTTCCTTATAAAGAGGGGCCCTGAAACAAAGAAAGGAAAAAGTATAAGAGAATAGGATGAAAAGAAATGATCATAATGATCATAAACTTTGAATCTATGTGTAATGAACTCCCTCAAAAACAAGAAAAGAAGAGCAGAATGAAGTAGGAAAGAAATACAATATTGCTTATGAGAAACACAAAACATAGCAACTCTTTTGTTATGTCCAAATAAGTTTAAAAACTTGACACAAATGGTTTGCTCATTTTAGGAAACAAATTGGATTGAGTTGGGCATAATACTATGGGGATATAATTTATAATACTATAGGACTCATAAATAATTCATTGCTAAGTTTTGATAAAGTAGGGATAAGGAAAGATAATTATATGATTTTGTAATTTGGTTGTTAAGGTATTTGATTAGAAAATCATTTCAGAGATTATGCATACTTCACGCCATCAGAGAAAAGATTAGAGATAGTTTTTTCTTGTCATTCTATGTTTAGACTATGAAAGAAAAAAGGAACAAATAGGAACTATGGATAGGAAAGTTCTCTTTGAAAAGATATTTCAAAGCTTATAGGTCTCTGAAGAATGGAGGAGTGGGAATAAGTAAAGTCCCAGCTAGGGTATCAAGAATAAGCAGATTATAAAGATCTTCTGACCCTCTCCCCACAAAGAAAAAGTTCATATTATGCCAAACCTTCTCCTTTCTATCTGAATAAAGCCTTAAAGACTACCAAAGTGAGTCCTTAAGGTTTTTTAGCATATACAAATGCACAAATACCACACACACACACACACACACACACACACACACACATACACACACACACACACACACACACACACACACACCTATTTTTGTTCTTTCCTACAGTTAAAAAATATTTCCATGTTTTTTTTAATCATTGAGCTCATCATTTCTTATAACACTGTAAATTCCATCACAATCATATACCACAACTTGTTCAGTCATTCCCTAATTGATGGACATTCCTAAAATTTCTAGTTCTTTGACAACACAAAGAGAGCTGCTATAAACATTTTAGAACATGTGGGTTCTTTTTCTTTTCCCCAATCATCTTTGCAAACAGACCAAATAGTGGTATTGTTGAGTTAAGTAAATGTCATATATATATATAGATAATTTAATAACTTTGGGGGCATAATTCTAGACTGTTCTCCACCTTTCCACCAACTGATAATTTAATAAGGAATTTAATTTTATTTAATAAGGAATTTAATAATTTAATTTAATTTAGTAAGACATCAAGGAAACATAGATTAAGAACTAGAGATTAAACAACCTAATCTTAAAGAATAGGTGTATTAAAGTGCAAATAATAGAAACAATCATCAATTAGGTTTATAAGAATGACAATAATGAGACAACATATCAAAACCTATAAATATACCAAAAGCAGTGATTTGAGGAAAATTTATATCTTTAAATGCTTAGATCAATAAAATAGAAAAATAATTTATAAACAGTTTATCATAAAAAGGTCTCATATCTAAAATACATAAAAAACTGTCAGAACTATAAGAAAATGAGTTATTTTCCCAATTGAAAAATGTTCAAAGGATGTGAAAACAGGTAGTTTTCCAAAGAAGAAATCAAAACAATTTTTAGTCCTATGGGAAAAATGCTCTAAATCATTACTGATTAAAGAAATGCAGATTAAAACAAGCCAGATATTATTTTATACCTACCAGGTTAACTAAAATGATAAAGGGGAAAGTGACAAATATTTGGAGAGTATGTAGAAAAATTTAGTCTTTAATTGGGATTTTTAATTTGCTCTTTTCCTAATTTATTTAATTGCATATTCAGTTTATTAGTCTGTTTCTTTTCTAATCTTAAAAATTAAAGCTAAGATTAATAAAATTGAGAGTAAAAAAACCCCATTAAATTAATAAATAAAACTAGAGGTTGGTTTTATGGGAAAACAAATAAAATAAACAATTGGTTACTTGATTTTAAAAGGGAGAGAAGAAAACTAAATATTAAAAATAAAAAGGATGAATATATCACAAAGATGAACAAAGATGAATTAAAACAAATATAAAGAGTTACTTTGCCCAATTAAATGACAATAAACAACAATTTAAGTGAAATGGAAGAATATTTACAGGATATAAATTGCCTAGATTAGCAGAAGAGAACCAGAATATCCAAATACACCTATTTTTTAAAAAAGAAATTGAACTAATTCAAATATTAAATAAATAATTTGAAATCATAAAGGGATTCTACCAAACTCCTTTTATGAAACAAATATGACACTGATACTTAAACCACAAAGAGTAAAAACAGAAAAAGAAAATCAAAGATTAATTTTGTTAATGAATATGGATGTAAAAATCCTAAATAAAACTCTGGTTGAAAGATTGCAACAATATATTACAAAGATTGTGCATTATGATCAAGTGGGATTTATACCAAGAATGCAAAGATAGTTTAACATAAGTAATCCTTTAACTTAATTGATATATCAATAATAAAAGTTTGAAAATTCATATGATTATATCAATACATGCAAAAAAACCTCTTGATAAAGTTCAGCACCCATTTTATTAAAAATGCTTAAAAGTTTTGGTGTAAATAGATTTTCCTTAAATTGATAAAAAGTATCATCATCAGCAAGCATTATTTGTAATGAACATAAACTAGAAGCCTGCCCAGCAAGATAAGGATGCCCATCCATCACTAATATTGTTTAATATTGTATTGGAAATCCTAGCAATAGCAATAAGAGAAGAAAAAGAAATTGAAGGAATCAGAATAGGGAATGGGATGAAAAAACTATCTATTACAGCAATATGTTGATATTTTTGCAAAGTCCCAAAGATTCAGCTAAAAAGCTAGTTGAGGGCCCTAGCCTCATGGCAGCAAAGTAAGAATGGGAGCTATGAATCAGCAGCAGTACTGATAATTTCCAGATAGCCTAGAAACACCTAAAACAATTTGGACGATCAGCAGAATAGGTCTGTGTAATCAGGGTGGGATTCCAGCACGTAGTCCCAGTGCAGTCAGTGTCAGCATAGCCCTAACCCCCACAACAACAAAACAACAACAAGCCTTCCCACTTCTGAATCAGCAGCAACACTGGTAGTTTCTAGATCTCTCAGTCCAGGAACACCAAAGATGACTTGAAAGGATAGATTTGTCAGTAGGGTGAAAGGGTCTTAGAAAACTAGCTTAAAAGGAGTGAGCATAGGCTTTGGTGGCTGTGGCAGCTTCTGGAGACCTTACCACACTAGATCTTATAGTCACCGTGAGGTAGGGACACTCCTAACAGTTCCAGGGCAGAAAAGAGTCTTGTGGTTAGATCCCTAGTAAGATCTCTAAAAACAGTTTGGGAACCTGTACCCTCCACCCTGGAACCGGAGCCCTATTTTAACAGAGTTAAAAGTTGAGTAACAAGCTAGGAAAATGAATGGACAACAGAAAAGATTCTGACTATAGAAAGTTACTGTGATGAAAAGATGGAAAAAAAAACCACACACACATACACACTCAGAAGAAGATAACAAAATTATAGCTCCTACATACAAAACCTCCAAGAAAAATTAAAATAGCTCTCAGGCTATGGAAGAATTAAAATGTGAATTGAAAGAATTAATAATTCTAAGAAAGTAGCATTGACATAAATCGTCATCATTCTTATAGATCACAAACAAAACTCAAGAAGTTATAATAAAACCTGAAACTATATAAATAAAACTATAAAAAACCTTTTTTATACAAATAAAACTCAAATAACTGGAGAAATATTAATGGTTCGTGGGTAGATAAGGTCAATATTATAAAAATGACAATTTTGCTTAATCTAATTTATATACTCAATGCCTTTGATTAAATGACCAAAAATATTTTACTGAATTAGAAAAAAATATCAAAATTCATTTTCGAATATACATTTTTTTTTTGCTTTTTGAAGAACCAGTTGTTAGACATTTACCAGAACACCCCTAGTAGTAATAGATGGAGGATGTGAACCAAGATCCTCTGATTTTAGAGTTATTGCTCTTTCCACTATATTCTACTGATATTAACATTTTAAAATTAAATTATATTGTATTTTCAGCTCCAAATTCTCTCCCTCTCTCACCAATTGAGAAGGCAAGAAAACTAAAGCCCAATGCAAATATGTATAGTCATGTAAAATAAATGACCACATTATCTATATGAAAAGGAAAGGAAGAAAGGAAAAAAAATTAAAGAAAGGAAGGAAGAGAAACTGGAGAGGAGTGGAAAGAAAGGAAAGCAAAGCAAAAGCAAAAAAAAAAAAAAAAAGATTTAGACCTACTATGGGTATCAGTAGGTCAAAGAGTATGATTAATTTGAAAGCTTTTGGGGCATAGTTGTAAATTATTTTTCAGAATAACTGAACAGATTCATAGTCTCACCAACAGTATATTAAAGAATCAATCTTTTTTTCATGACTATAGTAATCTACTATTTGATAAGCCCAAAGACTCCAGCTTCTGGGAAAAGAGTACACTATTTAACAACAATTGCTGGGAATGGAAAATAATACAGCAGAAACTAAGCATTGACCAACATCTTCCATTTTATAACAAGATAAGGTCGAAATGAGTTCATGATTTAGATATGAAGGATGACACTTCAAGGAAAGCAAGGGATAGTTTATCAGATCTGTGAAGAAGAAAGAAATTTGTAAACAAATAAGAAATAGAGAGCATTATGAAATGCAAAATGGATAATTTTGATTACATTAAATTAGAAAGGTTTTCTGCAAACAAAATCAATGCAGCCAAGATTAGAAGAGAATTAGAAAACTGGGAAATAATTTTAATAGCCAGTGTTTCTGATAAAGGCCTCATTTCTAAACTATATAGAAAACTGACTGAAATTTATAAGATTGCAAGTCATTTCCCAATCAGCAGATGGTCAAAGGACATGAACAAATAATTTTCATATGAGGAAATTAAAGCCATTTACAATCAGATGAAAAAATGCTCTAAATCACTATTTATTAGAGTGTATGCAAATTAAAACAGCTGAGATATCACTTCACACTTCCCAGACTGGTTATGATGACAGGAAAAAATATTGATAAAAGGTGGAAGGGATGAGGGAAATTGAGACACTAATGTATTTTTGATGGAGTTGTGAAATGATCCAAACATTCTGAAGGGCAATTTGGAACTATGCCCAAAGAGCTATAAAACTATGTATATCTTTTGATCCAGCAGTGTCATTATTAGTTTCTTTGTGGCAGCTCCTTTTGTAGTGTCAAGGAATTGGAAATTGGGTGGATGCCTATCAGTTGGTGCATGACTGAATAAGTTATGTTATATGAATGTAATGGGATATTGTTCTATCAGAAATAATGATCAGACTGATTTCAGAAAAAGTCTAGAAAAGCTGTGTGAAGTGAGCCGAGCCAGGAAAATACTGTACACAGTTAACAGCAAGATTATATGGTGATCAATTATGATAGACTTAGTTCTTTTCAGCAATGCAGTAATCCAAGACAATTCCAGTATACTTGGAATAGAAAATGTCATTTGCATCCAGAGAGAGAGAGCGCTATAATGATTGATTGTGGATCAAATCATAATATTTTCACCTTTTCTTGCTTGCTTGCTTTTTCTTTTCTGTGCTTTTTTTGTTTTGTTTTTGGTCTGATTTTCCTTGCACATGAGAAATTTGAAAATATATTTAGAAGGATTGTTTATGTTTAACCTATATCAGATTGCTTGCTGTTTTGGGGGTGGGGGAAGTAGGGAAGTGAGGGAGAAAAAGTTGGAATACAAATATATATATATATATATATATATATATATATATATATATATATTGCGAGATAGTGCTTTGTATCTCATTTCTGTGAGACTACTTTCTAGTTTTCTCAATTTTTTCCAATATTTTCTGTCAAATAGGGAATTCTGGCACCCATGGACCAAGGGAATTTAGAGTATATCAAACTCTAGGTTCTTGTGATCACTTGCACCTATATATTATGAATTTAGATAATCTAGTCCCCTGATCAAATGCTTTCTTACATGTTACCAAATATGAAAAGCCATTATTGTGTTGTAGTATATTTTGAGATCAAGTACTACTCATTTTCATCGATTTTTATGGTCTTGATGAAATTTATTTTTTTTCTAGTTTTGTAAAACAGTTCTTTGTTAGTTTGATTTGTTTGGCACTGAATAAATAAATAACTTTGGGTAGTTTGGTTTAGTTCTGTATTTTTATTTTTATTGTCATTTTATGGTCTTGGCCTACCCATGAGTAATTATTATTTTTCCAATTATTTTGATCTGCCTTGTTATGCTCATATTGTTCCTGTGTGTGTCTTGGCAGGAAGACTCACTAGAATTCTATATTGTCTATAGTTGTTTCAAATGGAATTTTCCTATCTTTTCTTGCTGGGTTTTGTTAATAATATGAGAAATTCTAATAATTCTTTTAGATTTATTTTATATTCTGCAACTTTGTTGAGTTTTTTGTTGTTGTTGTTGACTTTCTAGAATTCTTTAAGTAAATCATCAAATCATCTGCAAAAAAGTGATAGTTTTGTTGCCCTTTTTGGCTTTGCTTCCTTTTTTCTTTTCTTTTTTTTGTCATTGTAATAATATTTTGAGTATAATACTGAATAGAAATAGTAATAATGAATATTAATGTTTCATTTCTGATATTACTAGAAAGACTTTTAGTAGGACCCCATCACATATAATGCAAGCTTTTGGTTTAAAAAAAATTACTTATCATTTTAAGAAAAGTTACAATTATTACTATGCTGGTAAAATAATCATTTGATTTTTGATGAGTTTTTTTTGTTAGTATGTTCAATTACATCTGTAGCATTTCTAATTTTAAACTAGTTCTGCTTTCCTGACATAAGTCCAGCCCGGTCATAGTGTATAATTTTTATGATATATTGATGAGATCTCAGTATTATTTTATTTTAAAAATTTGTGTCAATATTCATTAGAAAAATTGGTCTATAGTTTTTTTTTTCTGTTTTGACTCTTCCTACCTTAGGTATCAAGATTGTTCTTTATTATGGAGAGAATTTGAGAAGATTTCTTATTTTTCCAAACAGTTTATGTAGCATTGCAATTCATTATTTAAATGTTTGGTAGAATTTGCTTATAAATTTATCTGGTCCTGTTTTTCCCCCCTGTGGGAGTTCATTTATGTCTTGTTCACTTTCTTTTCTAAGAAATGGTTATTTAATTATTTTATTTCCTGTTCTGTTAATTTGGGCTATTTCTATTTTTGTAAATATTCATCTATTTCATTTAGATTGTCAGTTTTTATTAGCATATAGTTAGACAAAATAGTTCATCATTGCTTTTGTTTCTTTTATTTATTGTAAGTTCAACTTTTTTCATTTTTGATACTGATAACACTTTACTTCTTTCTTTTTTTATTTAACAAATCAGCTAATTGAATATTGTATTATTTAAAAAAAAACATCTAGTTTCATTAAATTGTTTTACTTTTTAAACTTTCAATTATGTAAATTTTTCCTTTGATTTTCAGAATTTCCATTTTGGTGCTTTTTGTTTTTTTAGTTTGATGGTTTTCTGAAACCTAATTCTTTGATCTGTTCTTTCTCTGTTTTTGTTATGTGTTGAAATATACAATATTTTCACTAAATATTACTTTTTCTGTACTCTACAAATTTTGGTTTGTTTTCTTACTGTTATCTTTAATGAAATTATTTATTGTTTTTATGACTTGTTCTTTCTCCCACCCATTTTTTAGGATTAATTTATTCTGTTTCCAAATAATTTTATCTTTAATTTAGAAATCCTTTATCAAATGTAATTTTTCTGCATCATGATCAGTAAAAATAATTTACATCAAGTTATTGCCTCAAAACAAATTTTAGATGTTATGCCAGTTGGTACAGACATCTTTAGCATTAAAATCAATTCATTGTCTAGACTATACATTAGCAAAATTTAGTTTTCCTGTTTTTCTTTTTCAATTAGGTCTATTTTTATTTTTGCTTTTGTTTGAGATCATTATTGTCTCTCATATTTTTTTTTTAACTTCAGCTGAAGCATAATAGATTCTATTCTAGTCACTTATTTTAACTTTGCATCTTTCTTTCAAGTTTCTTTCTTAAGAGTAATATATTGTTAGAATCTGGTTTCTAATCCATTTTGCTATTCTCTTCTGTTTTGTGGATGAGTTTATTCCATTCCTATTCATAGTTATAATTACTAAATAAATGTTTCTTTCCATCCTATTCTCTTATATATGTCTTCTTTTTCCTCATCATCTTTCTTCATTAAGAGTCTGTTTTGTTTGTGATCACTGACTACTTAAATCTATCTTTGTTCTTATTTTCCCCCTTTCCTTTCATTCTCTTTCCTCCTATTTCCTTCTTGGGTTATATGTATTTTTGGCCTGAATTAAGTGTGTATGCATATTCTTCTCTCATTTAGCCAGTTCAAACTAGAGTGAAGTTCAAATGTCCCCACTATTTCCTCTGTTATATAAACTTCCTGTATATTTCACTTATGTGACATATTTTTCCCCATTCTTCCTTTTCCTCTTCTCTCCCTTTCTGCTCCTCTCTCCCTCTCCTCCGCCCCCTCCCAAATTCCTATTCTCCACTCTTCATTCTTTTGAGATTATTCAGATATAATAGATTCACACCTAGGTTCTCTCTCTAATTAGTCACCTAAAATCCTTGGGAATTATTAAATTTTGAGGGTTACTGGTATCATATCCCTATATAAGAATGTAAATAATTTAATCTTTCTTTAACCCCTTATGGTTTTTTTTTTTAACTCATGCTTGCCTTTTTAGGATTTTTCTTGACTGCTGTGTTTGGATGTTAAATTTTTATTCAGTGCTATACTTTTATTAGGAAGTCCTCTGTGGGATCATACTCAGTTTTTCTAGTTAGATTATTCTTGACTGTTAGCCTAGATCATTTGCCTTCTGGAATATCCTATTTCAAGTTTTCTCATTTTTTATAGCAATGGCTGCTAAATCTTGTGTGACCTTACTGTGGCTCCAAGATATTTGAATTCGTTTTTTGGTTGTTTGCAGTATTTTTTATTAATTCTAATTGTTTTTGACTATAATATTATGGGAGTTTTCATTTTGGGATTTCTTTTAAAAGGTGATTGGTGGACTGGGGAATTTTATCATTTCTTGAAATGTAACATGTAAGCTTTTTATTTTGTTCATAGCTTTCATGCAATCCAATAGATTCTTAAATTAACTGATCTCAATTTCTTTTCCAGGTCAATTATTTATGCTATGAGACATTATACATTTTATTCTATTTTATTTAGAATTTTGACTCTTTTATTACTTCTTGATATATCGAGGAGTCATTACCTTCCATTTTGTCACTTAGAATTTTGAAATGATTATTTTCTTCAGAAAAGTTTTGTGCCCTCCTTCCTCTCTCTCCCCACGTCTCCCACTTCACCACTGCTGCCCTCCTGCCTTGCAAGCTGTTGATTCTCTTTTCATACTTTTCTCCCATGGCTCTTATTTGATTTTTAAAATCATTTTTGCTCTTTTTAATATATATATATATAATATATATATATATGTGTGTGTGTGTGTGTGTGTGTGTATCTTTTCTTTAACTTTTCTCAGAATTCTTATTGAACTTGTGTCCCTATCACATTTTTTTCTTTGAGGATTTGCTTGTAGATGTTTTTAAATAATTTTGCTCTTCTATGTTTGTGTCTTGAACTTTCCTATAATTCTTAATGATAGGGTTCTTTTTTCATCTGACTTACTTATTGACTTTGCATTTTATATTATTTTGGGACTCTGTACACTTCTAGAAAGATATATGATATGAACTTTTATTTCTTTTATTTTCTTTTTATTTTCTGCTGCTTAGTCTGGGGCCCTACAAGTTTCCAACATTGCATGATCTGAGGGGTGAGGGGTAGGGGTTCACTGCTCTCTTGGTCTAAGCTCTGCAAAGTCCTGACCCAGTTTTAGATCTGTTGGCTTATGCATGATTGAGAGTTTTAATATACTGCTGCTGGACTCAGTCACTCTATTGAAAGCTCACTGGAAGGTTCTACAGCTTTGGAATGACTGTACCACTGGCTCTGTTTTGGTCTGGGATCTTTGCCCTGGTTATTCCATTGCAAGCTTATTTAATGGGCTAGAACTTAATGACCATTTTTCTCCCAGAATCAAAGTAACACAACCACATTTCCAGATGTTCCTTGTTCAGTACACAGCTGGGACCTACACTAGGGATCACTATTCTGCACCTTGGATCTAGGACTCAGAACTGGTAGTGAGTGACAGCTGCCAAGTGGCCCTTCTTGTATCCATCACTAATTGCTGCATTGTCTGGGATTCTCTCATGCCTTGTTTCTGTCTTGGTCTTCATTCCATCCCTGAATACTGAAATGAAATACTACTCTTGGTAGTATTCCTGGCAAGACTATGCCTGACTTACTGTGACTTTTTCTTAAATTTCTCATTTAGAATCAGGACTAATGCATTTTCTAAATCATTATGGAGAAAATATTGTGACAAGCTAGACACTGTTTCTTCTCATTCCATGATCCTGACTCCAACTCTATTGGTAACATATTAAAATTTACTATTATAAAATCTTGTTTTAAATTTATGAAATAATGGTAGTAATTAGACATTAGCCAAGTGCTAATTACTATCACTATTAAATCCATTAAAATTGTAAATATTAGCTAAATGTTTACAATTTTAATAAATAATTACATTCAATCAAAGAATCAAATATTTATTTAGCTTTTACTATGTACTAGGCACTGTGATAAGCACTGGGAATACAATGAAAACACAAAATATGTGTCTGTTCTTAAGGAGTTCATATCATAATGGGGAAGGGGGTTCCTGCTAAGATTAAATGTAAATATGAATATTATATATATATATATAACTTTACAAAACCTAGGGTGTTATATAAATGTTAACTAGTTTTCTTTCCTTATTGATGGGTATATATACATAATAGGAACAGAAACAGATTTCTAAAATCTCTTCAAGCAAGGCTTGGCATTGCCTATTGATTACAGTTAACAACATTTCATCAAGAATGTACTAGATTTTTGAGGAATTCAGAGAACAAAATGAACTTCTTCAGCGTGAATTCAGCAAGCAGAACCAGGAAAACATCTCTACCATGAACTCAGCAACATAAATGACAAGAACAAACAGTAAAATACAAATGAAATACTATGTAATTCTAATGAACAAGATTGGCTTTGGAAAAGAGATGTTAAAATGTACTGTATTTCCTTCTTTGTGGAGATAAGAGAACTATGTCCATGAAACTCTTCATACATTGTCAAACTCAGATGATAATGTTTTGTTAAATTGTTTTTTTTTTCTATCTCTCTTTTTACAAATGTCTGTATACAAAGTATCACTCATTGGATATAAGAAAAGGGAAGAATATATTTGGAAGTGAAGATAATATAAAAACAAAAGACCGATATTTTAAAGTGTACTATATTTTAAATTGTTTATAAAAATTACATATTTTATAAATGAATTTGAAAACTTCGCTATAAATATGTAGAGAATTTTAATAGAAAATTATAAATTTCCATGCTTTTTTTTTTTTTTTTTGGTGGTAGTGGTGATGATAGGGGAAATAAAGGTTGACTATGGTAGTTGGGGAGAGGTTTTCCTACTTTGATACAATGACCTGGATTGGTTTAAGGGATCTCTTGATAAGTACTAGTATATAATAATACCCAAACTGATTGTCTTAGTCATAAGTGTCATTGTGATGTGATCTGTGGTGTGGGGTTTGTCACCAAATGATGGCAGGCAACAAAACTTGGAATTTGGTCATGTGAGGAATTCACAGTGGCCATTCTCTTTGGCAAAAGGTAGATTTATTTAAGGAAGAGGTTACAGACAAAATGAAGGGATACAATAGAAACCAGGAATGGTAAATATGAAATAGAGTTGAGAGAACATATGAAAGACAAATTCCTCGGTGGAACTCACAATTATCCAATAGAAAGGGAGCACCCATGAGCTTGGGACATGCCCTTAGCTTGTAGGCTAAATCCTGAAAGAGCCTTAGTACCCTAAAAGAGTTAGCTGTGAGAAAGAGAAAGGGGGTTGGAAAGTGTAATGGAATTAGGGGAGTTACTATGTGGCATGGGAGAAGGGGAAAGATACCACAATTGTAATACCAATTTAAGATGATTAAGTCCCAAAAGGATTTAGCAAAGAACCAGAAGCAAAAAGAGAAATTTATAGAAAAAGAGCTCAGAGCTTCATGCTACTTATTTGCTAATTTTATGGCTTACAAGTAGGTTTGAGGGATGGTCTATTCACTATTGTCTCAGGAACTTGGTTATCACTGACTAACAGATTGTCTGTTTATCAATCTGTCAGTTTGTAGGACTATACTATAGTATTCTTAGGACCAGGAGACTTTAAAATCATTGACAGACAGATTGTTAGAACAATAGCACTCTACGGTCAGGGGACCTCAGGATTACTGCTATGTATCCCTTAGAAGCTGTACCTTATCAGCTGCTCCTGACTTTGGTATGTGACAATTTAGTTCACAGAGAGAAATCGCCTTTACTTAGCAATGATAGAGCTAGCCATTTCAAGTCCTTCTAGTGAGTAGTGCCTCTTTTCTCCTTCCCCCATAATATTGTGTTATTAGGTTGTATCCAGCTTTTCGTGGATGTCTGTGGGATTTTCCTGGCAAAAATATTAGAGTGGTTTTGCCAATTTTTTCTCCACTAGATTAAGGCAAAAAGGGTTAAGTGACTTGGCCAGGGTCACACAACTAGATTTGAACTTGGGTCTTACTGACTGTGGGCCCAGTGCTCTATCAACTGGACCCCCTAGGTTACCTTATGTTTTGTATATACTTAGATTTGTTCATCTTGTCTCCTTTATGAGAATAATAAAAATAATGATAATAGCAAGTGCTCTAAAGTTTGCAAGTGCTTTGCAAATATTACCCTCATGACAGCCTGAGAGATAGTTGATATTATTATACTCATTTTACAGATGGGAAAACTGAGGCAGGCAGAGGTTAAGTGACTTGCTCAAAATCCCATAGCTTCTGAAGCAAGATTCAAACTTAAATGTTATTGACTCTAATTCTTGCATTGTTCCTCTGTTAATTATTTCCTATTTATTCCAAATATAGTTTGTTTTATATACATTTACTTGCATGTTTCTCCCCATTAGATTTTAAACTTTTCGAGGGCAGGGACTGTCTTTTGCTTTTTTGGTACCTTTAGCACTTACTACAATGCATGACCCATAGTAGGTGCTTAATTAACATTGATATCCAACCATAAGTCAAAAGTGTCAAACATTACTCCTCCACAGAAAGCCAACAACACTTCCCAAACAGATTAAAAAGATAATTGGGGGGCAGCTAGGTGATGCAGTGGGTCAGCCTTGAAGTCAGCAGTACCTGAGTTCAAATCTGGCCTCAGACACTTAAAGCTTCTTAGCTATGTGACCCTGGGCAAGTCACTTGATCCCAATTGCCTCAGTCAAAAGAAAATAAGATAAATGGGAAAAATTAAAAATAAACAAAAATACAATAAAATATCACATTTTAAGACTAAATTAATATGCAGACTATAGGAATCCTTATGTACTGGTACCTTTTCTATATGAGTTTGACACTACTGTTTTAAGTAATAGTCATGAGTAAGTAGCAGAGGTATGATCAAACTCTTTTGGCATCTTACTTATTAGGCAATTTCACATCCTTAAAGAGGGTTTCCAGAAAATTGTTGTTAAAGAGAAACAAACATATTATTGCACAGTAAAAAATTCTGGAATTCTAAGTGCTGTGATCACTTCTTTTTCAACTGAGTCACATCTTTGCTTCTCGTTGGCCCCATCTGGATTTTTCCTATTGCTGAACTCACTTGTGGATATGCTCAATCAGAGTTCATCAGACTTGCATTTATACTGTCACAGACGTTTTATTTTTTTTATTGAAATAAACATGTTAATATAAAATTCTCCTTAAAGCACTGAGACCTCAAAGGCAAATTGTATTCTTTAATTAGTTTTATTTTATCAATGAATAAAAATCTATTTCTTCCTTCTCAGAGTGTTCCCCTCCCATCTGGGAAAAAGAAAAATAACATCAAAATCCTTGTAATACATATTCTTAATCAAGCAAAATAAAATCTTGCATTGGCTGTGTCCCCAAAATAAGTGTTTTCATGCACATTGAATCTATCACATTTTGGTCAGAAGATAGACTATATTGTTCATGACTGATTCTCTGAAACTGCAATTAATTGCTGTATTAATTATCAGTGTTCTTTTTTTTCTCTATTGTGTTTTATTTTTTCAAATACATGTGAAGATAGTTGTCAACATTCATTTGTATAAGATTTTGCATTCCAAATTTTTTTCTACCTCCCTCCCTTATGTCCCCATCCCAAGAAAGCAAACAATCTAATATAGATTAAATAAGTACAATCCTTTTAAGCATATTTTAATATTTGTCATGTTGTGCAAGAAAAATCAGACCAAAAGGGAAAAAAATGAGAAAGAAAAAGCAAACAAACAAACAAGTGAAATACTAAGCTTCAATCAACATTTAGTTACCATGGTTCTCTTTCTAGATGCAATTAACATTTTTCCTCCCAAGTCTATTGGAATCATTTTGGATCACTGCATTGTTGAAAAGAGTTAAATCATAATCGAACATCATATAATCTTGCTCTTACTGTGTACAATGTTCTCTTGGTTATGCTCTCTTTACTTAGAATCAGTTTATATTAGTCTTTCCAGGATTTTCTGAAATCAGCCTGCTCATCATTTCTTGTAGAGCAATAACATTCCATTACATTCATATACCTTAACTTATTCACTCATTCCCCAACTGATGCACATCCACTCAATTTCCAGTTCCTTGCCAATGTAGAAAGAGCTGCTGAACATTTTTTGCATATGTGAACCCTTTTCTCTCTTTTATAATCTCTTTGGGATATAGAACCACTAGTGACAGTGCTGGATCAAAGGGTATGAACACTTTTATAGCCCTTTGGGCATTGTTCCAACTTGCTCTCCAGAACAGTTGGATCATTTCAGAAGTCTACCAACAATGCATTAATGTCCTAATTTTTCCCCTATCCCCTCCAAAATTTATCATTATCTTTCCCTGTCATCTTAGGCAAACTTAGAGTTATCTTAATTTTCATTTCTGTAATCAACAGTGACTTAGAGTATTTTTTCCAATGAGCATAAATGGCTTTAATTTCCAGTGATCAAAGTTCTTAAGTCTTTTGAAGTTATTAATATGATGTTGTTATTGTATAACTTGTTCTCCTGGTTCAACACACTTCACTTTGCATCTGATCATTCAAGTCTTAGTAGATTTGCCTGAAACCATTTCTTTTATCACTTATAATTGCATAATAGTATTCTATTTAATTTACGTATTTTTTGGTTCATGTTCTTTTCTCCCCCAGCAGTTTTTGTTAATTGTCAAGTTCTTATCCCAGTTACTAGGGTGTTTGGGTCGTTCAAATTCTACACAATACTGTTCATTTGCTTTTATATATAGTATACCTAATATGTTCAACAATCAACTACTTTATTTCTTAAGTCAAATTAACAAGCACTTATTAAATGCTTATGTTCCAGAAACTATGCTAAGCTTTGTAGATACAAAGAAAAGCAAAAAATCATTCATGGCTTAAGCAGCAGCTCACAGTCTAATGAGGGCTCACTAGATAAACAATTATGTGCATATAAGATATATCTAAGATAAATTGGAAATAATCTCAGAGAGAAGGCATACTTTATAGGAATGCTAGAAAAAGCTTTTTTGGAGAAGGCTGCATTTCAGTTGAGACCTGAAGGAAACAAGTGAACCCGGGAACCCAGGAAGTAAAGACCAGTTGGGAAATTATTCCAAGCATTAGGGCCAGCCAGGAAAATGCATTGCTTGCAAATGGTTGGATGAGGAATAGCAAAGAGGCCAGAGTCACTGGCAAATAAATAAAAGAGTCAATAAACCCTTATGAATTAAAGCAAAGATTTTAAATAGTAATATGAACTTCAAATAGATTGATGAAAATTTAAGAATAGCATTCAAGTTGAATTTGAGATTTCAGCTATGGTGCAATTGATTTAATGACAGATAAAAAAAATGATTATTTGATTTTCTTTTGTACTTTTGGATCATCTCACTCTGTGCTACATGTATTATTTTGTCCAGAAGACCCCAGGAAATCCATGCCCTTTTTGGGGGCCTGCCATACAGGATGATGATGGGTTCTAAATACCATACATTATAGCAATTTTCTGCTTATATGTGAATATTGCTTAGATTTTTTTAAAGATTAAAGTAAATAGAAAATGGTTGATTGCAAAGTGGTTTGCAAAGAAAAAAAAAAAGGAAATTGCTCAATTCTCAGCCAATGGACCTCAACTGACTCCCACCAAAGCATAATATTACGTGTTTCCTTTTGATTACTGTGAGACTTTGTTAGGCATGTGATTTCATGAGTGTTGGTAGTTCCTCCATCAACAGATTGCACTATTCTTTTGGGTATTTTTTATACCTTTGCTTTCTGGATGATTCTTTTCCATATCTTTACATAAAATTTCCATAGAAATTCCACCCAAGCCTCTAGAGATCCGTCTCTGCTTCTTAGAGTATCTAAGTGGAGAGGGGTTCTTATTCATATACACTTCTAGTAACAACCTATGTCATTGGTTTATGCCCACCTTGGGTCTTCATAATATTTTTTAGATTACTTATAATTTTTATTTTTCCATGGTGCTAGTTTTCTATTAGTTTGACTAATGTAATGCTGGAGAAACTGAAAAATTAGATCAGAGATTAGAGAGTTTTTAATATTTTATTTGGATTTCTGAGAGGGAGAGATTGTGCTGGGAGGCATAATGCCCCCAGGGCTGATGTCCAAAGTATCCAGCAGCAAATGTGAGTTCTCAATGACATATATATATATATATATATATATATATATATATATATATATATAAAAGCTCAGGTAGCTAAATAAAGGCAGGGGGGAATTGGAATCCAAACTCTGGTGAGTGAGAATCTCCAGGCAGGGACCATCAATCCGGTTCTGACATGTTGGGGGTAGGACCATAAATTCTTGATGACTTAGGAGGCGTTAGGAACAAGGAAGTCTGAACTCTTCCTTATTTGAGTTTACATATTTACAATTTATAACCTTAGAGTAACTAGCCCTAAGTTATATCAATCCTAATGATCAAGAGAGGGGTTGTAGACCAGGGGATTAAGGCAGAGCAATTCAGGGAAACTGAGGTAGAACAATTGGGGAAACTGAGGCAGAACAATTTAAGGAAACCAAGGCAGAGCAATTTAGGGAAACTGAGTCAGGACAATAAAAGGGAATTGTGGCACAAGACTAATAAATGGAAATTATTTTCAGATAGCTTACCTACTTTCTTGCCTTCTTAAATTATTATAATAACAAATAACATTTCCTTGATGACAGAAGGTGAATATTATTCTTTCAAATATTTACTTTTTCTGTTTTATTTTATTTAATATTTCCCCATTTATATTCAAAACAAAAAATTTACATTTGTTTTTAAAATTTTTGAGTTCTAGATTTTCTCCCTTATCCCCATCCACAATTAAGAAATCACTTGTGAAGTTATGCAAAGCATTTCCATAAATGTTGTTATGAAAAAAAATAGATCTTCCACCCTAATGAAAATTAAAACCCTCAAGAAAAACTAAGTTGAGAGAGAAGAGAGAGAGAAGAAAGGGAGGAAGAAAGGGAAAGAGAAGGAGAGAGGGAGAGAAAGAGATAGAGGGACAGAGAGAGAGAGAGGGAGAGAGGAGAGAGAGAGAGAGAGAATGCTTCAATCTGTATTCAGACACAATCAGTTCATTCTGTGGATATGGATGGGATTTTTCATCATAAATCCTTCAGAGTAGTCGTGGATGAATATACTACTGAGAATAGCAAAGTCATTTACAGCAGTCATCACAGAGCATTGCTACTATTTTTTTAACAATACATTTCACTTTGCTTGAGTTCATAGAGTATTTTCCAAGTGTTTTTTTTTTTATCCTGAGATCATCCTCACCTTTCCATAAAATAAAAATATTCAATCATATCTCATTCCCCTCCTATTTTTCTGCAGAGTAAGACAGATTGATAGAGGGAGTTTTCTCCCTGGGATCTCATTATATCAATTAAAATCATAGGCCCTTTATAAAACTAATGTCATCTGAAGGTTCATCTTCTCAGATCCACCTAAAGAAGGGATAAGGTCTGAGATACTGTGAGATTCTATTTCAAATCACCTTTATTTTGGCTTGGTTGAACATGGACAGATCAATCTTTCAGCATTATTGGAGTCCTCTCCATTTCTCATTCTCAGTCTTTCTCTGTCTCTCTGTCTCTGTCTCTGTCTCTCTCTTTCTGTTTCATTCTTTCTCTCATTTTCTCTCATTCTCTTTTTTGTCTCTCTGTCCCTCTGATTCCTCCTCTCTGACTTTTTCTCCTCATCTCTATCTCTCTCTGTCATCTCTGTCTGTCTCTCTTTTTCTATGTCTATCTCGGTCTGTCTGTTTCTGTCTCTGTCTGTCTGTCTGTCTGTCTGTCTCTGTTTCTCTCTCTCCCTCCCCTCTCATTGGATATATGAACTTCTCCCAGGACTCTATTCTAGTCCTCCTACATTTCTCTCTGTAAATAGCTGTCCCTCCTGACAGATGGCCAGATGGCTCTGGACCAAGTCTGAAAAACCATTCAAAGCCATTCAAAACACTGCCATTAGCTCTAATGAACTAAATAGAATAAACAATCTGACATTTGCATTCC
This sequence comes from Sarcophilus harrisii, assembly GCF_902635505.1. Taxonomy (NCBI): domain Eukaryota; kingdom Metazoa; phylum Chordata; class Mammalia; order Dasyuromorphia; family Dasyuridae; genus Sarcophilus; species Sarcophilus harrisii. The sequence goes on along the minus strand of NC_045426.1, from coordinate 134,165,542 downwards.
CATAAACCCTTCTTCCAAGCCTGTTGACATTTCAGTTGGTTTAGAATGTCCCTAAACAATCCATGGAACTCAGCACCTATCTTTAAATAAGCAGGTTTCCACAGAAGAGCTGTAATATAGACACATACCATTCTTGTAATTATCTAGTCTACTCTCATGATTTCACCTATTTATATGCTAAAGATGGCCACAAATACCTCTCCAGCTGCAATCTCCATTTTTTCCTGTTACCAAAAATTTCATTCACTTTTTTCTTATACATATAAAATATTAATTCCTACTCAATTTATTTACTGATACATTGCTCAATAGTTGTTATAATGCACATGTTCTTTCTTATATACTGTACTAAATCATAATCTTTTTTTAGTTCATTTATATTCCCCAGAATGCCTAATATATTTCTTCATAGATTTCCAAGTGTTATTAGCGGACAGGAAAAAAAATGTGGCATTAAAAACTCAACATTGCATATTAATACACTAAAATGATTTACTTTTGCATCAACTAATTTCAACACATAATAATCATAAGACTGTCTTTAGACACAACCTCCTAATCTTCTTCAGGTTTTAGTTTTCATTTGTACAATCTGTCTCTTTCATTTTTCCACTTTGATAATGCACATTAAGGTGTAAATAAATTCTTGTGTTTTTTTTCTCTTTGATTAATTCAGTTTAATTCAATAAACATCTGTCTAGTGCCTACTATATTCTAGTGTTGGGTTAAGCACTACAGATCCAATAAGAGTCCAAAAGAAATTTCTGCCCTCAAGGAGTTTACAGTTTAATGAGGGAGACAACATGCAAGCGCACACACACGGGCACACACACACACACACACACCAAACTATATCCAAAGCATGCTATATATAGGATAAAAAGGAAAAAAAAGTTAAAAATGGAAAATATTGGAATTAAAAAGAATTAGGATAGGATTCCTGTAGAAAATGAGATTTTAGTTAGAACTTTTTGTAAATATTTTTCCAGATTTAGTCATATCTCCTGTATCTTCTAGTTTTCATTATATTCTGTCCCATTAAATAATTCATTTCAACCATTCTTCGAGTGCTGGACATATAGGTTGGTTGTAATTTTTCACCAGTTACATGTGTAATAGGAGTCTTGATGAGTGGGGTCCCAATTCTTAGTGCATATCTTTTGATTGCTAGCCTGAGTTGGAGGAAAGAGATGGAATGAGACAGGAAGAGCTTATTTGTGGGAGTGAATACAAATAATGAAGAGATTCCCAATTCCAAATATATATATATATATATATATATATATATATATATATATATATACAGTATATTGTGACTGTTTCTTATCCACTGATTGTATAGTGAAGAAAAGTTTTATTTGGATGCTGCACTGAGACTGAGTATGTATACCAAAGTTACCAATTTTTTTTTTCTTTTTGCTGACCAGAAGTTAGAATGACAATCCTTTGAGGCAGATGAGGGGGAGAGGAGGAAGGTGCCTTAGCACCATGGGTTTAGCCTACAAGCCCATGACTTTCTGGCCTTGCCTGGGTTAAGCACAGGGTGTGGAAATGAGACTCCCTCCCTGTTTATGTGTTTTGGGGGCCTTGTGAAATCTGGAAAGGAGAGAAGATCCACAAGAGATCCTTGAATGGAGCCTGGGAAGGAGCCGGCTCTGAGGATTTCTCAGCATGAACCACCCTTCTGCTACTTGCCTAAATCTTATTTCATCATCATAAATGAGGTAACTAGGTCATACACTACATAGAATAGTGGCCTTGGAGTCAAAAAGTCCTGAGTTCAAATTCTGCCTTAGACAATAACTGGGTGACTCTAAGGAAATTGTTTCCCCTCTCTGTGTTTTAATTTCCTCTTCTACAAAGTGGAAATAACAATGGCATTACCTTCTTTGGTTGTTGTAAGGATCAAATGAGGTACTGACTATAAATCTATTTGTAGACCTAAAATAATAATAATTATTCTTTATTATTATCATTATTGTTTTATTTGGATGTAAAAAGAACCTAGGTCTGAAGTCTCTCATTTTTACTTACTACCTGTGTAATTAAAAAAATCTATATAGTCAAAGCTATGATTTTTTTCTTTTTTGTTTTTTTGTTGAGGCAATTGGGGTTAAATGACTTGCCCAGGGTCACAAAGCTAGGAAGTGTTAAGTGTCTGAGGCCAGATTTGAACTCAGTTCCAATGCACCACCTAGCTGCCCCAAAGCTATGATTTTTTTCCACTTGCAATATGTGCTAATAGAGATGGTCTATTAGGAATGTTGAGCATTGCAGAATCTATGTTTTTGAATTGTGGTACTAGAGAAGATTTTTGAGAGTCCCTTGAATAACAAGATCAAATAAATCAATACTTAAATTAATTTAGGTTATTCAGTGGAAGGTCAAATGCTGAACCTGAATTAAATACTTTGCTCATATAAGAAGAAGATGGGATTCAGTGGAGAAGACCCAGATGTTGAAGAAGATTGAAAGAAAAAAAGGAAAGGGGACAGCGGAGGATGATATGGATAGATTGTTTTGTGGAAACAACAAACATGAACTTGGACAGACTTCAAGAGATAGTGGAGGATAGAAAGGCCTGAAATACTATAGTTTATTGGATCTCAAAGAGTATAACATGACTCAAGAGCAACGACAACCTGTGCCACTGGGGGCAAATCCACTAAAGGTTTCTGAACCTCAGTTTCTTCATGAATAAAATGAGAATCCTGAACATGATGTCTTCTAAGTTCTCTTCCATGGATGGCTGTTTGGAGGGTAAAAGGAGAAAGGTTTATTATAGTCTATATTAAATCTCAAGAATTAGTAGACTCCTTGCTCTATCTACTTATAAAATTGGACACTATCCTAGAAGGAGTAAGCGATATTCCATTCTTCCAAGTCTTGCCAACCAGTGTGGGGACTCTTTGTTCTCCCAGCCCGACATGAAGTATTAAATGGTATTTTTGACTAGATCAATTTAGTAATTTCTTATTACTGTGACACTGGTCTTGATCTTCTGTTCAGAGGGCATTCAGGAAGTAACTTTTCTGGATGTGTTGTGCTGCCAGGTGAAGTAGTGGCCAGGAAGACCTGGTACCTTAGATATTTAGCTGTGTGATCCTGAGCAAGCTATTTAAGCCTTGTTAATCCCAGTTTCCTCATCTGTAAAATGGGGATAGAAGTAGGACCTACTTTTCAGGGTTATTATAAGGATTAAATGAGATAATAATTATAAAGCATTCAGCATAGTGACCAGAAAACAGTTAGCATGATATAAATGTTAGCTATAATTATTATGTGGTAGCAGGAAATGGCAAACCACTCTAGCATCTTTGCCAAGAAAACCCCAAATGGGGTCATGAAGAGTCAAACATGATTGAAAAATGACTGAACAACAACAAAAAATGCTTTCAATTGTCACGGTCTATTTTGTTGGGATTTTAAGGATCCCAACTCACAGGAATCTTGTATAGTTAAAAACAAGCAAAACTACTAAGTAATAATAATAATAACAAATGAATTAATTTAAAATAACTAATAATGATGATGATGATGATGATGATGATTCATCTGTCTGGTAGAAAACTAAATCACAACATTAAAAATAAACCATAAAAAATACTGTTAAGAAGACTTCTTATTTTCATCAAAAGTGATCCAATAATTTGCGTCTTTATAACCTCTGTCAAAACCAATTATTTCCTTCTTAACTTTTCTGGTCCTTTATTGACTGTGCCAAACATTTTGGCATTTAATTCTCTTTGCCCTTTATTATCCTTTAACTTTTTTTTTTTGTTTCTATCTTATCTCCAAAATATGCAACCACAAATTTCTTAAGAACTGGGACTCTGTTATTCTCTATTTTGTCATATACTACCTGGCAGTAGCCTAGGTACATGAAAACAATATTCAAATGTTGCTCCCTGAGGGCAGGACTTGTAGCCTTTATTTCTTTAGGTGTCTGTGAATATGTAGGGTATAGTGTTTTGCTTAGCTTAGGAGTAGTCACAATCAATCCTTGGTATATATCAAGCAAAAGGTTATTTTACATCTTTAGTCACACCTGAGAAAAAGGAAGGAAGGTGGGGCTGATCTCCAAGTAGATGAACAGGGCATATATCAAAAGAAGGAGAAGAGATGAACTCTAAAAAAGTGAAAATGAATTTAAAAAAATTAGAGAAAGGCATCAGCACTCATTAAAGAAGAGGTGGAAACTATAAAATGATCATTAAAAGTCTGGAGTTGAGAGATCATCAGGTCCTTTGATGTCTCATCTTTCCTCATTAAAAAAAAAAGTCAGCCTATTAGAAACCTGGATTAGAGTAGTGAGCAACAAATATTTTGGAAGACCTTTGTCTGAATATTCTTATACTCATACAGATAAAAAGACTCCCTTACTGACCTGTATGTGCACGAATGTTTGTGGCAGCCCTCTTTGTAGTGGCTAGAAACTGGAAACTGAGTGGATGCCCATCAGTTGGAGAATGGCTGAATAAATTGTGGTATATGAATATTATGGAATATTATTGTTCTGTAAGAAATGATCAACAGGATGATTTCAGAAAGGCCTGGAGAGACTTACATGAACTGATGCTGAGTTAAACAAGCAGGACCAGGAGATCATTATATATTTCAACAACAATACTATATGATCACCAGTTCTGATGGACCTGGCCATCCTCAGCAATGTGATCAACCAAATCATTTCCAATGGAGCAGTAATGAACTGAACCAGTTATGCCCAGCGAAAGAAGTCTGGGAGATGACTAAGAACCATTACATTGAATTCCCAATCCCCATAAAAAAAAAAAGACTCCCTTACTTTCTAATTAATACCATCCTGAATTTTTGTGATCAAAAAATTTCACACCCTCATAATCCTCTCCCAACTTAGGGGGCTCTTCTGCAGATCCCAGAATTCAGCAAGTGTTAGGTCATACCAAAAATCTTTTTCTCTTGGTATACTAGGCTTGGTATAAATGGCTGTATACTGGAACAGTCTTTGCTTGGCTTAGTTCCACAATATGATGAGACACTGGAATTGGTCTTCAGGAGAGAATGAATATATATTTAATTGTTGAAAATCAAGTTCATTCCATTCATTTTTCTCTCTTAATTCTTAAAGCACCACTAAGCCCATCATAGATTAGTAATGTAGGCTAAGTTTTCTTTTTTTTTTTCAAATCAACCCAATCCAAAAGGCATGAAAAAAAACTTTATTGCCTCTGACATTGACTTGATTTTTGGCATGACCTTGGTTATGTCACTTAACTCGCATCTTAGGTCCTTAGTTTCCCAATCTGTAAATGGGAAGACAGCAATAGATGGCCTCTGTGGTCCCTAAGCTGCTAATTCCTGGATACCTACTATGACATAAATGATCATAGTATTCAGCTCTAACAGCCTACTCGTGACTGATAATCATGGGGAAAATCCTGGTTTCTTTGTCACCACAGACTTTTTTTTGCCAACTGTTGTAGTTGCTGAAATATATTCATTCCCTCTCCTATTTATGAAAAACATAATTTTGCCATAGGATTACATAGCATGGTACTTCACAATGTTTGCAAATACATGGACCAACTCCAACTAGAAGATTTTTTTTCTAGATGGTCTATGTGTTTAAAATGAGCTTATATTTGTAAACTTATTTATAGCTTTCAGGCTAGTTAGAAATACCAGCTTCAGACTGATGGGAAACACATGTAGTGTGAAAGACAAATAAATATGGTAATTAGTTCCTTCTTGCCAATTGTTTTGTTTAGTCATTAATTAAATCAGATGCACATGCTGATCTCAGTAGTTTGGCTGCTTGTGTGTAGATATATGTATAATGTATACATGAACACATATACATATATGTAGATATGCACATATATGTTTCCATATGTGTGTATAACCCTTCACTGTAGTAAAAATAAGTGGAAATGATTTGTACATTGTACAGTGTACTTCTCAGGGAATGAAATAAAACTAAATGAAATATGGAATACAACACTCCCTTTAGAAAGCTCTCATGGATTTGCTTTCACTCTAATAGTGTGAAAGTATTTTAGATGGTGGCTTCCCCTTCAGATTCTAGGGGTAACCTTGCTCTCCTAACACCATAGCTCATGAGCCCCTACCTAAATGGTTCCCATGACTATCTGTTGGTATATTAACGAGCTCTTAGCAAAGATCATTTTTCTCAAATGGTATAACAAGAACAGAGTGATAATACTGCCCTCTTCCACAAAGACATCCATGGGAAGAATGGATTCAGACCTCAAATACAAGATTAGAGAAGCTCAAGGGGCAGGATACTATGTGGCAAAGACAATTCACAGCTCCTGCTACTACTGTAGGGCTCCTCTCTCCTTTCTGGGATCCACTCGACCTTGAGGACAGACAGCATCTTTGTTAAGATGATCCCTCAGTTGGACTTTCTGGCTCTGCTCTTTTGAGTTCAAAGCCAGCCCTCTTCTCCACAAAGTATGACTGTTTTTCCCTTTTCTGTGTCTGTGAGTAGTATCCACACTCCCACGAACTCCTATTGGTCTAATAATTCCACATGATTGATATGAGGGAAAGGAGAAAAGGTATTTCTTCTTTTGAAAGAGTACTATTGGTTATGATGTAAGCATGATGCCATTTGTCTTTGTGATCAGTGTAAAAAACTAAGTCACACAACTGGGCCACCCTTTTCCTACTCAAAATATCTTTTCTTTGTCTCCTCTTGAGACAAAGAATTGCTGGTCATCTCTTACTGGCTAATAAGCCTCAGCATGATCTTTCAATTGCCTTTTGGATTGTTATTTTAATTTTTCTGAAAATATAATTATAGCTACAGAGAATCATCAGAATATTAAAGAAATGTGTTTTTATGGCAGCAAATAGGCTAGTTGAAAACATTGCACAATTTTCCAAGTACATTTCAGTCCAAACCTCCTCCTATTCAATTCTGGGTCCAGATCAGTGTGTAAGATATAAATGCTGGTAGACTAACTCAACATGTTACCTACCTGGCTGCATATGGGAGAAATATTCTTTTTATATCCACTTTATTTCCCCCAGTGTGAATTGTGTTACTGAGTTTAGGAATTCAAAGAAGCTTATTGCAGGCAAGAAGGGAAGAGACAAATATTTATTAAGCACCTACTATGTGTCACAGAGTGTTCTAAGCACTTTACAAATATTTCATTTGAGAAGTAATCATACTCTCTTTTCTACTTTCCCTACCACTGAGCAGTAAATATTCTTTAATTGAATGAGTTTTTGATGAATCAATGCCTCCACTAGAGAATAAATGGCAATCCAAGCACAATTCTGATGTATCCTAGCAAAGAGTCATAGATGACTTAGTAATGGGAAGTTTAGGGCATTATTGCTGATTCTCTCAGGATATTTCTCTCAGTGCCTCTTTGTAAGAGAGGTATTCTTATTTGAATTGCGATATTACTCATATTCAGTACCACAGGTAAACTCAATGCATGTACACAATTTCTAGGAAGAAAACAGGTGAAAAGGTAAAACAGCTTTTCCTTTAGTTGCAAAGAGAGATTCCTCTCGGCTATAGGCTTTTTGATGCTTTATCAACTTCTTTATTTCTAGGGTATTTTAGAACAATGAGTGATGGGGACAAAAATAATCTGTTGCTCCATTCCCAAAATGCTTTGAGATCTTTGAGCAATATAATTGGGTGAGGGGGGAAGGAGGGAAAGGAATGAAGGATTGCCTGGTTTACTCCATAACTAGCCTTGAAAGTTATTATTTATTACATAAAGACAAGGCCTTGCTCTCATGACTTTGAAATTAAATCTTTGAAGTATTTTATCTGTACATTCCCAAAGGAAAGGGTAGGAAATAGCAATCAAACTCTGCCCCTTCCCCCACCCAACCCAGAGATACCATTAAGTTGATTCACAGCCTGAATTTCTTAACTTTTGACTTTTGAATATTAGCTTCCAAGTCAGTTTCCAAACTTTAAAGCATGCTACTTAGGAGCAGCAAACAATTTAACCTTCACTTAAGGCTTTTTGTTTATTCCTTCATATTCTGCAGTATCTTGTATCTGTGAGATAGATCAGTAGGCAAGTAAAAGAGAAATATCAGATCCTTCTTAAAACATCATTAAAACGAAGCTTCATTTAACACAGCAATAATATAGGTAATAGATTTTGAAAATAAAATCTTCAATTAAAAATGTTTATTTAAGACTAACATTTATAGAGTTATTTCCTCATAATACCTTTGCACTAACTTTATTTTTCAGTTAGAGAAATTGAGATTCATTGAGGTCAAATGATTTGTACAGAACCACAATTTGTAAATATTGGAACTAAATCTAATGTACTTTCCATCATATTACATATTAAGTCCGCAAACATTTAAAAAATATCCTTAGAATGGGAACCATGAACCTTAAACTCAGAGAGTAATCAAAAAGTTCAATTTATCTAATGTTATTTTCAAATGATCTCTTAACCTTAGTCTTTGGAACTTAAAGATCCCAAACTAGCAAGGCTCTTATAAACTGAAGGGACATTCTCAGAGCTCTAAATTGTCAAAAATGAAATTCATTGTAGAAGATGCTTAATAAAAAAGGTTTTGGGAAGAATTTTAGCTTTATTTTCTGTCATTATTCAATGATAGACAATGGGAAAGCATCAGACATTATGAATCAGTAAAAGTAACAAGAACCCTGATTTCTAGTATCAACTCTGTTGTACATTAATTAAGGAGAAATCAGGGTACAGTGGGGAAAGTGTTGAACTTTCAGGCATTAAACTAGAATTCAAATTCCAATCCTGTATCTTAGTGGCTCTTTTACTTCAGCTAAGTTAATTACCTTTTCTGGGTTTCAGTTTTCTCATTAAAAAAAATTATGAAGTTTTAATGATCAAATAAAAGAATATGAAATTTTTTGTTATCGTAAATTGTTATGGAAATATTGTTCTTAATAGTTAAAGTCACTGATTCAGTAATAATGCCAAGAAAGATCTTTGATGTCTAAAAAATATAACTACCCACTGGTGTTTAAAATCCTACCATTACCTATGGGTATTAGGAGGCTCAAATGAAATAATAGATATAAAGCACTTGCAAACCTTAAAGTGCTATAGAAATGCCAGTTATCATCATCCTAATTATTATCATCATTCTATAGTTACTAGGTTTCCATTTTGATGATGACCTCATAACGTGAGCCTCCTATTGCACTCCTATAGTGCTCAAGCAATGTTTGTACAGCAATATAGCAAGGGGCTGGTGTCTTTAATGACTATGTATATTTTTACCATGTTTAACATATATTGGATTACTTGCCCCTTAGGGAGGGAATGGGGGAAAGGGAAAGGAATTGGAACAGAAGGTATTGCAAGGGTCAATATTGAAAAATTATCCTTGCATATGTTTTTGAAAATAAAAAGTTTCAATTAAAAAAAGAAAAAAAGAGGGCTGCTAGGTGGTGCAGGGAATAGAGCACCAGCCCTGAAGTCAGGAGGACCCGAGTTCAAATTTGGTCTCAGACATTTGACACTTCCTGGCTGTGTGACTTAAGTCACTTAACCCAAGTTGCCTCAGCAAAAAATAAAAAAATAAAAGAAAAAATGTATGTACACATATGTTTAATTCTCATTATTAACACTTTCCTAAGTCTAGAAGTCAACAAAACAGTAAATCAAGCCTTGATTTAAAGCATTTGCTTATGACCAAAGTATAAATGATACATGAAAATTTATCAATTGGCTCCTATGAGCCAGTTCAAGGTGACTTCAGCATACCCCTGCTCCATCCCTATCCCTCAAGTCATCTTTTAAAATGCAAATATTCACAATAAAAATATATACAGAAATAAATATAGTAAGACCATAAAGTTTTAGTTTGAGCAACTTTCATCTATAGTTTCCTGGGTAGTGGCAGTCAAAAGTGGGAATCTTGAGGAATGATGAGGTGAACAATGTACAAATTAAGATTATTAAAAAGGGTTCAGAAAAATGGGCTCAAAGAAAACTTTATTGCTTCATATTTTTGCTGAGGCTTGTCCAGTTATGGAATATTTGGATTAATTTTTTAATGCCTCCAAATCTGATTTAATGAAGACATTCATTTGCCTAGAAATCATTCAAGTGAATTAAAAGGGGGAAGGATGAATGATTACAAATTAAGGGATACCCAAAAGGCAAAGGATATGTCTTAAGACCAGTGAAGTGGCATAAACTTCAGTATTAGGGGCAATCATTTCTTAATGCCTTCATTAGTGTGCTGGAAGAGAGAATGAACACTGAGATGCAATCTGCAGATGGCACTAAAAAGGGAGGCGGTACAAGCTCCAGCCAACACCGAGCAAACACAAAAGTGGACTGGGCAGAAAGCAACAAAATGAGATTCATTTGGCAAAGTATAAGCTAATGCTTCTGGGGTGGGGAGAAGGAGAAAACATCCAAACCATAGGCTTTATGATGGGCTGATACCATCTCAAAAGCAATATTGTGAAAAGAGGGCTCTGGGTAAAGGGGCAGTGTGGATTTTTGCAACATGATCCCAAAGCAAGAAAGGCCAGGGTTATTTTGGTTTACAAGTGGCATCATGTCATAGCCTGGGAAAGGAATAGCTCTTCTTTTTCTCTGACCCTTGGGACCCTGGGGCCTTCAGAGACAAATATATCGAAATGAGACCACACATGGAATGTTCAGTTCACATTGGAGCTGCTCAGGGTCAGGTAGGTGTAGATATGTTTGGCAGGAGTTCAAGGGAAAGTAATGATGAAGGGCAGAAAGGAAAGAGACGGAGAGACAGAGAGGAGAGAGAGAGAGAGAGAGAGAGAGAGAGAGAGAGAGAGAGAGACACAAAGAGACAGAGAGAGACAGAGACAGAGACAAAGATAGAAGAGAGACAGAGACAAAGATAGAGAAAGAGAGACAGAGAGAGAGATAGAGACAGAGAGACAGAGACAAAGATAGAAGAGAAAGAAAGACAGAGACAGAGACAGAGAGAGAAAAAGAGGAAGAGAAAAAGAGAGAGAGAGAAAGAGAGAGAGAGAGAAAGAGAAGAGAGAAAGAGAGAGAGAGAGAGAGAGAGAGAGAGAGAGAGAGAGAGAGAGAGAGAGAGAGAGAGAGAGAAATGGAAGGCCAAGGCAAGGGGATAATTACTAGATACTTCCATGGTGCCAAGAGTGAATCCTGTGCCATATGAAACTCACTGACAGAGATTGATGTGTGCTGAGAGATTAAAGGATAGGACCTGCTCTGGAGAATGGCTTAGGGGTATCCTTAACTATCTATTACCATTTCATCCTCTTCCATCTCCTCCTCCAAAACACCCACTGGATTCCTGATGTATGTTTGGTCCTGATGGGGGGAGTGGTAAATTATAGGTCCTCATCTCCCCCAGGATCTTAATAACTCCCTGGTAATGACACAGGTGCTAAGGAAGATCTTTGAATTTTAAACCATTAAGTAATGTCTGCAGGATATCAGCATGAGGGGTTGAAAAATGAGAAATTGATCCTAGCTCATAGGTGGAAGCATGAAAAATGGATCCTAGCTCAGAGCCAAATGATTAATCCAATGTCTTTCACTTAATTGACAGAACTGATCTGATGTTTTGTTCTTTTTTATGTACAGCCCTAGTGACGCCCCCCAATGTCTTTACCTTTCCATTTTCTCACACAAATATTGAGCCACCCAGGATCACCGTGACAACATTTAGGAAAGCAGGGCTACTGAGTTTGGGAGCTAATGAGTACTCCCTGTGAGCAAAAGCCCTGAGGCCTGCTCCAACCCTCTCCTTCACCCTAAGACTTTGTTCAGAGAGTAGATAGAAATAGTCTGAAGAGGGACTTCTCAGATGATTTCTCAAGCTGGCACATCAACTGCCACTTGAACAGCAAGTTAGTTGGCTACAAAAAAGGGAAAAAGAAGAGAGCCAGGTGGGAACTCTTCACAATAAAGCAATGTAACTGGGAGGATCAGGTGCTCTTGAATAGCTTCTCCACCCCTATCCCCACTCCCACTCCATTTTTTGTTCCCTTTTTTGTGTGCTCCTGTGAGGTATTGGCTGTTGAAGTATTAAGCACAGACAATACTAAAGCTTTATACTAATGGTTCAGTGCTACAAGGTCAATGATAGATGATTGTTTGATTTATATACTCCCTGTAGATGTGGCAATGTTTCTATTGACTGACCTTGTCATTTCTATGGTCCAGGAACAATAGAAGCAGATAGTAGTCTATGTTCCTCGGACAATTTAATCTAATACTCAAAAGCTAACAATGAACTCAATTAAAGTACTCTTGTATTTCTTATCAAATTTGGGTGAGAATTAGAGATTTAGGACTAAAATAAAACAATGAATAAATAAAATTTTTTAAAGCATGTTATAGGAACTATACTAAGCACGGGAAGAGGCATAGAGGTCAACCCCTCATTTTATAATTGAGAAACAGGCTCAAAGAAGTTAAATGATTTGCCCATAATCACCCAGAATACCTGGAGTCTCCCATTCTGTCATGAAGAAGTGTCTTACCTCATTCTCTTACTTCCCTTTCTTAGGATAATGGATGGAGAACCAGAAGAAATCAGAAGTTTTCTAGTTCCATCCCTTCATCTGAAATGGGGGAAACAGTTCTAAAACAGGGAAGGAGTTTGCCAATAGTTAAACAGGTAATGAGTAATCAAAGTCAGAATTTGAACTTAGTTTCTGACCCGAAATCTAGTAATATTTTTACTACATTATGCTGCTTTGCCCAATTCAATCTATATTTATAATAGGCTAGCTCCTAACTGACACTCGGCTTAGAGGTGTTCTTCTTAAAGCCTGTGGTCTTAAAGGCAGCCTGGAAGAGAAGTAGCTTCCCTTATTAAGGCAATTGGCAATAAATGTAGCCTTTCTGCCCCTTCAGTTCCATTAACCTCTCTCCCATGGTAATATTTGCTTCCAAGAACTGGTGTTCTATGTGATGTCACTGAGGACCAGGACACAGGATTAAGGATAAATCAAAGCTGGAGTTGAAGAAGGCAGAGGTCTTGACCACAACAGGATTTCTTCATCCTCTGAGCATTATAAAATGCCCAAGAGAAGGAAATTATTTAGAATTCAAGAGAACATAACTAGGAATAACAACACAAAGGTTGAATAGAAATCTGATATGAAATGTATGATGTGAATCAAGTACTAAGATTTCTAAAAAGTAATTTTTTTTGCTTTAAATTGCAATTAGGTAGAATTTCCTAGAAGATAATTCTAAATGGGTCCAAATATAGGCCATGATTTCCTACCAGACCTGGTTTATATAATATTTCAGTGTTGCCTATAACATGTTCTTAATTCTGGTAGAAATAGTGATTTATTCAAAGAAGATAAGGAAAAGAATAATTCAATAAGTAATAAAGATAAAGAGAACAATGCCAATTTTTGAAAATTAATAAAATATTGCTATTTGTTTGAAAAGATATGAAGAAGAATCACCATAAATATAAAAATTAATTAGAAGGAAGAATAAAAATGAGGAGATGTGGTATTCAATTGAGGCAATTGCAATGTAATCTATTAAATGAACTGTTGGTGCTGATATATGGAAAATAGAAAAAGGAACAAACATTAACAGACAATTATTACTTCCCACGGAAGATTAATTGCTATAAATCAATCTCTATTATGATGTTCTAATCTGAGAGCTAGAAAGAACCTCATAGATCATCTAGTTTGAGGAGGAAGGAATCCATAAAGATTGATTTACCCAAAATTGTACTAGTTTCAAATATAAAAATGTATTTTTGGGTGTCTGTATGTTAAACTCAGGTACAATGCTTCCCAACCATTGTTCTTTCCATTGCACAAAACGGCCTTCTATGATATGCGTTTCCTCTTTCACTAAGAAATCCTAGTTATCATCTCAATTAGTTAACACTAGATGTCCTTGCCAAGCAGAGACAAGATAGCTGTCAAGGACAACAGCAATTTAAAATGTAAACTTTTTTGTTAGATTTTATGAAGGTGGGTGTAGGATTATCAGCAGAACTGTCCCACCAAATGGTGGGTATAGTGAGTGGAGGAAAAAAGGCTTCTGTGGAAAGTTTAGTGAGACACAAATTAAATCAGATTATCTTAAGAGATTTTAAACATGAAATTAGGAATTTCAAAATGGAAGACTCAATCAAGATTTCTTTAACAGTGGAGAAGGTACCCAACATATTGGTGAGAACTGATGGAGATCGGCAAGAGAGAGAGGATAACATGATGTGAAAGAGTTATGATCAGTACTGTTTTAGGAACTATCCACAATGAATTGATTAAAGGGCTGTTAGAACATCTCCAAGTTCTTTTGAATTCCAAATCTATGATCATATGGACAAAATTCTGTGTCAGTGCAATATAAAAAAGACTAGGTCAAAAAGATCTCAATTCACATCCATTTCTGACTGTTCCTGGTTGTGTGACAGAGAAAGCAAATCATTTCACTTGTGTATGTCTCAGTCATTTCCTAAATTTGACTACTCTGTCATGGCTGGGTTGAAATCTATGATGGTAAAAAAAAGTTCCCATAATGGGAGTTCCCTACACTAATGAAATTACAGGTAGCTGTATATACTTTGGTTATAATGAAATATATCTCTTTTCTCACTGCTTCCCTGCTAGACTTAGAAAATGCATTCACTCATTCAACAAGCATTTATTAAGCACCTACTAAAAGCAAGATATTGAGCTAAGTCTAGATGATGCAAAAAACAAAATAAATAACAATGTCCTTAAGGAGGATAATAAAATAGTTGCCAGATTTAGGCTTGTTAACTAGAAGAGATTATAGGATGAATTGGGGCTCCTTCCAACCAAGGATAATTGTGAAATTTTTTCCAAATGTTAAATAGATAGATGTAGGGTCTTAGAGCGGACTTTACTCTCGACCTCCAAATTTGCCTGAAAAGCTGGATGGAAGATGAACTCATTTTGAAGAGCACAGGAGGACAATGTCAATAATAGCATTAGATAGGAAACTCTTGTGATTGACACAGACCGACAAAGGAAAATAGGGCTTGTTGGAGGGCTTCATCAGAGTGTTCTTCATGTTTGTGAGTGACTATTGCCTTGTAGAGATTATTTCAAGTTTCTGTAGTGGATGTATAGGAACCAAGAGAGTGAGAAAGTTCCCAGAAAGTTTCTTTGACTTTTCATTCCAGGAAACTCTCCCAGCATCATAAAATTTTGGAGTTAGAAGAAACCTACAGTATGATCTAATCCAACTATCTCATTTTTATAGATAATTAAAGTGAGTTCCAGAGAAATTTGATGACTTGCCTGTGGTTATACATCAAGTAGCAGAACTGAGCTGTGAATCTAGATTTTCTGACTCCAAATCCAGGGATGTGTGTGTGTGTTAGTGTGATTTTTTTAAAAGTATAAGATCACAGAATTTCAAACCAAAAGATGCCTTAGAAATAGTCTCTTCAATCAATCAATTAATCAAAAAATGTACTAAACATTGTCCTAATCATTCAGGATACAAAACAGTCAAAAAGACATTCTCTTCCTACAAGGATTTTGCAGTCTAAACTAGGATTCCCAGGCATCTAATGCTTTTTCTCCCACACTGCAAAGGGACCACTTTTCATTTTCTTTTACTATCTGTTATTCCATATACATATAGAATGCAGTGAAAACCCTTCATATTTTGTTCTTTAGAAACAATAACTGAAAAACTTGATCTGGAGTAACCAAAATTTAAATACAGTAAGTAAACTGTTCGAACCTCAGCAAACCACTTAACCTTGGTTTGCCTTGGTTTTCTCATGTCACTTATAAAATGAGTTAATAAAGGTACCTGCCTTCCAGGGTCATTGTGAAGTTCAAATGAAATATTTGTAAAGGGTTTTTCAAAATAAAGTGCCATCTTAGTGTTGGCTATCATAATTGTTCCATGTGTTCATATCTTTGTAAAAGAGTGGTGATGTTTTAAAAAAATTTAAGGAAACCTTAATGATTAAAAATAATGTGCTGTATAGTGCTACATTTTTAGTCAAAAGACCAGTCACCAGCATGACTTTACTTGTCCCGGCTTTACTTTTTTATCTTTGAAATGAGGGACTTGGAGAACAAAATCCCCAATATTCCTTAAAGCTCTGACATTCAAAGATTTGATTCCTGGTCTTTCCTTAGTTTATCTCTTTTAGAACAGACTCAGTTTTTTTTCCATTGTTTTTGAAACCTGTTGTGATTCTAGTAACACAGGTTGTTGTTGTTTAGTTATTAAAGTCCTATGCTCCTATCTGACTCATCATGACCTCATTTGAGGTTTTCTTGGAAAAGATACTGGAATGGTTTGGCATTTCCTTCTCAAGGTCATTTTCATGAAGAAATTGAGGTGGACAGGGAAGTGACTTGCCCAGGGTCACACAGCTAGAAAGTGTCTGAGGCTGGATCTGAACTCAGGAAGATGAGTCTTCCTGATTTCAGACCTGGCACTCTACCCACAGTTGCACCTTGTTGCCCTACTAACACAGGTACCCTTTTCCAGTGACATTTGGCTTTCATAACAATTCAGTGACAATGAAAACATTTGATAGACAAATTGTAGAAGTTGCTATTTATTTTCTCTAAAGGAATAATTGATTTATCTTTCTAGTATTTGTAACAAGTGAGGATGTTCAGACTTTTAACTTGACTGAACTTGACATAGCATTCCTCTACAAATTCATGCAGAATCAAATATTATTAGTCAAAAGGAATGCTAAGGAAGTCATACGATCATTAATACTGAGTTGGAAGATTTGTTTTTTTTGTTTAAACACTTTATTTACAGATGAGGAAACTCATTAAACCCAGAGAAATTCAGTGACATCTCTAATGTCACATTGGTAGCAAGTAACAGAGTTAGAATTTTGAATCCAAACCTTCTGACTCACTCCAAATAAATCCCATGTATTTTCTATTATTTTGTACTTATGCTCTATGATATTGCCTGCCATAGGTATGTGGTCCATAGGCTCTCCTCTCCTTGCTCCAAAACAGGCTCTTCTGACATGGACTTGGGCTCAAACTGTTAGCACTCTTAATGGTAATTTACCTTGTTTGGTCTACTCAGTCTAAAAACTGGAGACATTTGAAGGCATCTCACACCTAGATTTGTAGCTATTCGATGGAATTAATAGATCCAGGCAAGAAACAATATTGAAATATCTATTAAGAAGAGAAATTAATTTTAAAGTAATGAATTTAGCATCAGGCAAATGTTGAATGAGTAGCTTTCAATCCCTTCCCATTCCTGAATAATTTAGAGTTCAAGATCCTCCAAATTCAATAACCTGGTGAATGAAAGGATGAGTTTCATTTTGTCTCTATACCTGGAAAATGTTTGTAGAGAGTTTTAGAAGACTTCAGTGAAGGGCAGAGTTTCTTCTGGGAATGTCCATATCTCCTATCTATCTTTTCTATTGACTATTTTTCCCTATTTGACCTCTAGTCATTCTATCTCCATGCTAGTCCATGGTTCATCTTTCCACTTCTCATGTCCATTTTTCTTCATTTTGTGGGTGGGAAAAATATCTTCCCTAGGGGTTTTACTGAGCAGAGGGCCAAAGTCAAGGACTCCTCAGTAGCCAGCTGGTGGTGGGTGGGTGGGTGGGTGGATAGAAAAACTCCCAGCTGTTTCCCCATGAGTGACATTTTTCAATTTTGACGGAGCATTACATTGTGGCCCCTCACAACTATACAGGCCTTTCTCAATCCCCTGCAAAAAAGGGATGGGATAGGAAGGTACAAGTAATCCAATTGAAGTCCCACCCAGCAAGTGTAATAACCATGAAATTCTTTGTACTGAGTAATTTGGGCAACCTGCTCAGGGATCCATTTATGAAAGTCAATTCTATTTCTGGAAATAGACATGAAGAGATGGATTATATGTATAGCATAATGGCATGAAGACTCCAGGGAACAACAACAGGGTCTAGAAATGGAGAAGGCTTGCCAATCAGAAGCCCAAGGTCCCAGGGTGGGATGACCATTTTATTAATAATAATACATTATAACAGGAAAGGAAAGGAAGTTTGGTGAATTAAGGAGCTCAAAGTCTCAGATCTAGGAATAAATGAGGGAATGAAAAAAAATCAATGAAATAAATGAATGAAAGAAAAAGCATTTATGAAAATCTAATTATATGCCATAAGAGCAGCTAGGTGGTACAATGGATAGAACATTAGGTTTGGAGTCAGAAGACCTGAATTCAAAGAGACGGTTTCAAATCTTAAGAAATGTATACTGTAATGGGAAGAGAGAGCATATTTAGGGAAGTGGGGGACATGGACCAATGTTTTGGTTTGAAAAATCACAGGAATAGTAAGTTGTAGGAAGTGAGTCACATAGTAAAAAGTATGAGAGGTCATATTTGAATTCAGGTCTTCCTGACTGTGTATATAGGTCCAGTGTTGCTATTCATTTTACTATCTAGATCAAATGATTTGACCAGGATTGTTCTGTTAGTAAAGGAGCTTCAAAGCTAGATCTTCTGGTCAATTCTGTGTCTAATATTCTTTCCATGGTATCATATGGTGGAATTACTTTTTTCTCCTTATAAACCACATCATTTTTCTTGTTAACAGTTATTCTTGTTCCTGGACTCTGTGCCCTGGCCCAAGTTCTTGTGCAATCTATGATAATGTGGCAATAGAGTAAAAACCTGGAACTGGAGCTGGGCTACAAAACCCCAATACACAAAGCATTTTAAATATGATAGTGTGACCCAAGTTGGGAGCTCTTCTTCCTGGCTTCTATTTGTTAGCTAATGATGTATATATAGGTCATCAATGTCAAGGTGCTAATCCAGAATTTTTTAAAAATTTAATGTTTTTATTGGAAACATTAGAGATTATCATAGACAGCTCTTTCTACTTAATTGTACACATTTAAATTAATTTCAGCACATAAAAAATCATATTTTTTCAACCCTGCCTCCTAAGATCCATATTGGAATTCTTTATCCATTTTTTTTATTCACTTTTCCTCATATGATTGTAGTTAATGTATTCTTTGGCTCTGATTTTTCTTTTATTTTTCTTTTTGGTTTGACATTATATCACATAGTCTTTCTATATTTCCTTGTATTCCTCATGATTTTCCATTTTAATTGCTTCATAATATTCCATGGCATTAATGTGCCTCCATTCCTCTATTATTGAATATAGAGACTACTTCCAGAAAATTTTTTATTACCTATAATGTTATAATGAATATTTTTTGAATAGACAACTCTTTACTCTTTAAAAAAAAATTATCAGAATATATTCCCCACAATGAAATTATTGGTTCAAAGAATGTGTGTGTGTGTGTGTGTGTGTGTGTGTGTGTGTGTGTGTGTGTTTGGTAACTTTTTACTGCATACTGCCAGATTTCTTTCCAAAGGAATTCTGCAAGTTTGATATTTGGCCAACTATAAAAGAATATACCTTTTTGTCCACAATCCTAGCTGTACTGAGTTTCATTTTTAAATCTTTTTGCCCATTTAATGGGTGGAAGTTAGTGCTCAATGTTATTTAAAATTTCTTTCTTTTGTTATTAATGAAGTGGAGGACCACCCAAAACTTGGAGATTTCCTTATCCAAATGGTAAGGAATAAAAGGATCAGATAACTTGGCAATAGTCTACTGTGAACCTGAGTAGGAACATTTATATGTTAGTATCCTTTTCTTCAAATGGATTCACAGAATCATAGATTCAGAGCCGGAAGGGACCTTTGAGAAAATTTAGTTCAACCTTGGAGAAAAATTAATTGTAATGAGGTTAATGACTTACTATGACACAGTCATCAAAGGTGGGATTTGTATTTTGGTCCTCTGATATCAGAAACAATATTCTTTCCACTGTATCATGGGGGTTTCTACATGGGTGAAATGTTTGAGGAAATGAATACCAACATAGCACTGGTACTTTTTTTGTATTATTGGAAATAGACTAATAGAATAAATGAAAATAATATATTAAGTTAAAGAATCCTGTCTCTATTTCTTATCATGACTTTGGAAGAGACAATTCCTGTCTATAGACTTCAGTTTCCTTGTAGAATGTAATGGTTGAACTAAATGAGCCTGCCAGCTCTAAATTCTAGGATTCTATAAATGTTTTATTTTATAATCATTTGTCTTTCCAAGCACTTTTCTCAAATAACTACCAAAATTCATTTTTTTAAAAAATTGCTGCTTAATTGTTGTTGCTCAGTGATATAGTTATCATTCCGTGATGTCCAACTCTTCATGATTTCATTTGGGATTTTCTTAGCAAAAATATCTGTGTGATTTACAATTTCTTCTCTAGCTCATTTTACAGAATGAAGAAACTGAGGCAAACTAGGTTAAGTAACTTGTCCAGAGTCACAAAGTTAGTGAGTCTCTAAGGCCAGGTTTGAACTCAGGAAAATGAGTCTTCCTGACTTCTGGTCATGTATTATATCCTTTGTACCACCTAGCAGATTGCTGCTTAGTAAGCTTCTTTTAGTTTTAGGTGATGAAGTCAGCAGTTTTATTTATGGACTGGGAAGACCCTTGATTTAATGGAATAATTTCCATTATACATTTGGTACAGTGGAATGAGCAGATTCAACTAGCTTGGACTCTAGATCCTTTTCTGATACTGTCTAGCTGGGAAAGACCTTAGGTAGATTATTTTACTCCATCATGCATTTCACTGCACTTTACATCTCTGCCTGATTTCAGCTCTACAGAATAAAATGTCCCAAGTACCTCCGAGTTTCTCTCCTTTCCCCCTTTATGTTTTTCTGCTTCCTTCTGTGGATTGTTCCTCCCCATCCTCCACCTCCAAAAGATTGTAAACTCCTTGAGGGCAGGGAGTATCTTTCTTTTATAAAATCATTATTAATTGCATCCTCAGGCCTTAGCATAGTACCTAACCCATAATGGCACTTAATAGATGTGGATTGGATTGGACTGATTTCAGTTTTCTATATTCCAAGTTCTTCAATTATAACATGCAGAATTTCAACGAAATATTCTCAAAGTCCCTTTTAGTTTTCACATTCTTTTATGGCACTGAATGCCAGTTGCCTCCTTGCTTTATTATTATACTTAATATTATATTCTAAGGAAGGGAGAGTATTATTTAATATTCCTTAAACTGTCCCAAAGGCAATGAAGTCCATTGCAAGATTAAGCAGTTTTATGCTGTGATAATTTCAGAGCCTGGGTGATTGACATTTCCTGATTTGTTGAGGTTCCTCTAGTCTGGAATTATTCTAAAATAAGGGGAGTGGGAATAGAAAAGGAAGCATAATTCTCCCTTATCCTGTAAAATTAAAAATGGGCAGTTTTCTGACTTCTTTCAGCTACAGAGGAATTGTTGCTGATGAAAAGTTCTGTCATAGTAAGTCATTTCTGATGATGTTGAAGACATTTGAGCTCTCAAAGTGTAGTAATAATTCCAGATTCCAATTTGGTGTTCACAACAGACTTTAGAATTTTTGGAAAGGAAAAATTATCAAGGATTTTAACAGAAAGAATCATTTGATGCTTTTGAAATCCTTTATTGTTGGCTTTACCTAGAATCACACCATTTTGGTATTTATTGGCTTGGTTTGGTGGTTTTCTTTTTTTTTTCCTTTTGGGAAGGGGATATGTGCACAGATACATAAATACATTGTTGTTCATTTGTTGAGTTATGTTTTATTCTTTATTGTAATGGGCTGAGATTTGAGTTGATGCACTGAGGTCCCAAGTACGTGAGGCTAAATAGTAATTGGGCTATACTCTATTAATATACATGATTGGATAAAGAATGGCCCCCGCCCACTCTCCATGCAAGTCCTGATGTGTTGTATAGGAAATGACGATTTTGGTGGGTGGAGGCAGAGAGAGACAGGAAGAGAAGCTGGGAGAGATTGGGCCTGGGTTCGAAACTCCGAGCTGCTGGTCGTGTGGCTGCTGGTCTAGCTAGCTTCTTGACTCAGCTACACACATTGCTATCGCCGATTCCCTTCCACCTCCGATCCTTCATCACTGAGAATCAATTTTCCCCTAACCTGAATTCCTGACTCCGGCTGATTTTAAAATACGCGATCTTCACACTTTATAATCATGTAGACTATCATATGCTAATACTATCCATTGGGTTTTCTTGGAAAAGACCCTGGAGTGATTCCCTATTTCCTTCCCCAGTGGATTAAGGCAAATAGAGGTTAAATGATTTGCCTAGGATTACATAAGTAGTCATTATGTAAAACTGGATTTGAACTCAGGTTTTTCTAAATCCAGGGCTCTATTCACTGAGGCACTTGACTACCGTGTGTATGTGTGTGTGTGTGTGTGTGTGTGTGTGTGTGTGTGTGTGTGTATATTGAGCTTGAGAAGAGCAGTTTGCCCTAAATGATTAGATTGGTCTAAACACAAAATATTATAGTTTGGTCATGTGATGAATTCACAATGGCCTTGGGCTCTTTACCAAAAGATAGCATTTATTTACAAGAACAGGTTACAGACAAAATGAAGAGGTAAAATAGGCAGCAGAAATGGCAAATATGAAGTAGACTTGGGAGAGCAAGGAAAGGGTCTTAACAATTAACAATGGAAAACCAGGAGAAAGGGAATACACCAAGAAGTGGGAGTACACCTTTGACTGACAGGCTAAATCCACAGAGAAGTTTAGTACCTGAAAAGATTTAGCTCCAAGAAGGAGAAGAACACCATGAGACATGGAGGGAGGGGATGGATGGGAAGAAAGACACCAAGAGGAAGAATATCGAAAGCAGGCTGACCCAAAAGGGACTCAGTAAAGATGTTATGGGCCATGGGTATATTTATGGGGGAAATTTAACTTTGGGGGTTTGATACAACTTGACTTTCTTATTGGATGCAGTAAGGTACAGTTACCCACAGGAGTGGGATTATAAAGTCGATACCCATTAATACTCTTCCCTGCTTGCCTCAGGGAGTAATCCTGTCAGTACTTCAGGCTATCTTTGCCAACCCCACCTAACCTCTCAGGACCTCATCACATACATACATCTATATCTATATAGCTATATTTATCTATCTATCCGTATTCACACATACATATATACACACACATTTATACATATTCATAGGGAGACCATATTTTAACTGCTGCAATATAATTGACTAAAGAGATTCAATTTTCTTGGCATCCTAATTAATTTGCTGACTGGACCTGTAATAATTTCTTCACCAACTAGATAAAAATCTATGTAGCCAGTGGATTGAGGTGAAACTATTCCAGTACCAGCAGTAATTAAAATGAAAAATTATATTTGATTAGAACTTCTTGAATTAGTTTTCATCTCTGATTAAATACCTGCTTCAATTGCTTTTCTTACCCAGTTTTCATGTGGCCTCTTAGCCTGAGGGTCTCCAATAAGTATTTAATCCTGGTTTGCCACTTAGCCCATAAGGACCTCCCCACCCATAGACACCTTCCCCTTCTCCCCGCAGCCTCAGCCTGCCCTCAGTAGCTATGATTATTGATAAATAACATGCAAATTGATCTTCAGATTTCATTTCAGCTGCAGCTCTCCCTTCTTTGGGTAAAATTACTCTATTCTCAAATAACTGATGCCATCTTATTCCTTCCAGAATGATTAGATTACAGTGAGTTTATTTGGATGACCTTGAGGAGAATTCGGAAAGATTAGTATTGGAGACTTTTTAACTATTTCAATCAGCTGTGTACATGTGATAATGTGATACCCCCGTTGGAAAAGCATCTATTAAGGTCTGCTCTGACATAAAAACTACAACATAAAACAATTATGTTATACAATAATATATATAAATGTTATATACATATATAATACAGTAACATAATACAAGTACATTGATGAAACATACAAATGTTGGAATATTTTCTACACGATGGGAAAATGACATATATTCTAGCATCCAGAAAGTGTCTTTTGAGGTGGTGAACCAGAGAACATTAGAACATCTAGCCTCAAAAATTATCTAAAAAAGGAAACCTCATACAAACATGCCCCCAGATTTATGTCACATTTCTCCTGAAAATGCACAAACTAGTGGGAAATCTGATGGATGATTGAAAAGTTCAACAATAGATTATCTATCTTTGTTGGTTTCTATTTTCTTTATAGCAAGTGCTCCACTCTGTGCCAAATTACTTCATATCCACTGAAGGGACTGCTGACATTTTCCTCAACAAGACTGAATTTTCAAGTATGCACTTCTATTTTTCATGGTATGCAACTGAGTCCTTGTTTATTAGGTACAGAGACAAAGTGGATAGTATTGAAGGCAGAGAAATACAAAGAAGCCCAACATGAGCCTACAGTTCAGAGCAAGTTCAACTGTGACTCTGTCATATGCTTTCATTTGGGACTAGAATGAAGGGTGGGAAAGAGGAATAAATTGCTTTAAAAATTACCCAACATGTTTTCCAAATATACTTGGAGAGATGATCAATGTTTTCTTTTCTTTTTTTCTTTTTCTTTCCATGTATGAAATGAGCTCAAATGCTTGTGTCTGGAATACATTCACCCAGCACAGAATGAAAGCACTCCATCTTGGATTGTTCACTTCCTGATGTAGTCCCTTGAGATTCTTAATGAGGAAAGGAACCTGATGGTATGTACTGGGTGAGTGAGAGTGCCATACTCTGTCATCAAAATTATTTGGCCAATAAATACCTCATATCTATTAGATAAGCTTTTGAACAGTAGAGTATTGTTAAATGTTATGCTGCAAACTCTGATTTCTCTGTGTCTAATCAGGGCTAGAACTGAGTAAAGTGATCTCAGGAACAAATAAGAACAGATGTTTAAGCAATCCACGTAGGAGTCTGAAGTGTCAAAGTACAATAATGACCATTTGTAGCATATGGGAATCAATTAATTAGCAAGCATTTATTAAACACCTGCTGTGTGTCAGTCATTATCCCAGGCCCTGGGGATATAAAGGCAAAAATTTAATCATTTCTCTTCCCTAGCAGTTTGCATTTTATTGTTAAAGGCAAGTGAACTTGGTGCACTGGGGCACAAATAAAGGTTTATTGTTTGATTGAGTGAGTGCATTCCAGGCGTCAGGAATGGTCCGTGCAAAGGCACAAAGGTAGGAATTAGAGTTTGGTCTATGAGGAACCAGTAAGACAGACAGTTTGGTCTGACTGTGGAGCTCATGAGAAGGGTGTATTGTGTAAAAAAACATGGAACTGAAATCCAATTGTAAAGTTATTCCAGTTCCAGAGGAGTTTGTGTTTGAGAAGGAGGACCATGGTACCCCTGCCTTTGCTGTGAATGAATGAGAAACATTTATTAAGCTGTTACATGCTTATCACTATGTTCAGTACTGGGGATGCAAATAAAAAAATGAGACAATTCCTGCCCTTAGGGAGCTTATATTCTAAACGAGGGAATCACATATATGTAGGAAAGTGGTAGCCAGGTAAGAGAGCCATGATCTCTATGTCATGGAGATGACAAACCCTTTTCAGATGCAATAATAGTATTGATAGATAGCAATTCTTTGGGTGAGAAGTATGAAACCGATGAGCGTGGATGGGTGGAGAGGAGCATTAGGGAAGAGCTAAAATGTTGTTGTGAAAGTGAGGATGCTTGATCCCAGAGAATGCAGACCTGAATTATTTTAATAATAATTATTATAATTATAATAATAAATTTTTAATGTCATTAACAATAAGTTTAGTAATGATGATAATTCATATTTTCTTAGTCCTTAAAGGTTTACAAAGTACTTTATATAAAATAATTCCAACTAATCATCACAACAAAACCCATAAGATAATTGGTACTCTTACAATCACTTCACCAATAACAATAATAAATTAGAATTTACATAGCTTTTTAAGTTTTGTAAAACACTTTACATGGATTATCTCATCTGAGTCTCACAATAACTCCTATGGGATAGATGCTATTATTATCCCCCATTTAAACATGAGGAAACTCAGAGACTTTAAGCCACTCCCTTAGGGTTGTATAGCTAATGGGGGATTGAGTGAGTTAAAAAAGTATTTATTAGATACATACTATGTGCCAGGCATTGTGCTAAATACTGGGGGGGGAAATATAGTCTCTGTTCTCATGGAGTTTAAATTTGAATGAGATAGATAACATGTAAATAAGTATAAATGCACAGTATGTCCAGGGTAGATGACTGCGAAATGCCTTCTGCAAAAGATAGGATTTGAGTTGAGTGTTGAAAAAATTCCAGGAAACTAAGAAGCCAAACATGGAGGAGAGCATTCTTGGCAGAGGATATAGCCAATACAAATGCCCAGCATCAGGAAATAGAGTCATGTGAAAGAACAGGAAGAAGGCTATATGTATGTGTATATATATATACATATGTATATATATACATATATATATAAATAGAGAAAGAGAGAGAGACAGAGACAGAGAGAGAGAGAGAGAGAGAGACAGAGACAGAGAGAGATATGGAGGGAATATAAGTGTATGAAGAATGGAAAGATAGGGAGGCAACTTGTGAAGCACTTTAAATGTCAGAAAATTTTCTTCCTGAAACTGAAGATAATAGGGAATTTATTGGTGGGGGTTGGGGCAACTAGTAGGGCAGTAGATAGAGTACTAGGTCTGGAGTCAGGAAGACTCATTTTCCTGAATTCAAATCTGGTCTCAGACATTTACTAGCTGATCCTGGGCAAATCACTTAACTTTGCCTTTTTCCTTCATCTGTAGAATGCAGCAGAGGAGGAAATGGCAAACCATTTCACTAATTTTGCAAAGAAAATCCAAATGGAGGCATGAAGAGCTGAACATCACTAAAATGAACAACAACAATGGAGTTTATGGAATACAGAGACAACACAATCAAACACAAGCTTTACCAAAAAACACTATGGATGCTAAGTGGGGAGGATGGATGGGAGAGAGAGAAAAAGAAGGAACAAGACCAAATAGAAAATTAGTGCAATAAGTCCAGATGAAAAGGGATAAAGACCTTTGGAGAGAGGAGACAAATGGAGAGAGGAGACAGATGTTGCGAAAGTAAACATAGGATTGGATATGTACAGTGGGTGTGAGAGGACAGTTGAAGATGGCTCTGCAATTGTGAGCCTGGGTGACTGGGGAGGATGGGAGGGCCTCTGCAGTGATTAGAAAATTTGGAAGAATGGAGGGTTTAAAAGGAAAGACAGTGAATTCCATTTTGTACTTGTTGAATTTGAGATGCCTGTGTGATACCCATTTCAAGGCAGTTGGTGACATGTATCTGGAGAGCAGGAGAGAGAAACTAGGGCTAGATAAATGAATCTGGGAATTATGTACATAGAGATGACAATTAAATACATGAGAGCTGATGAAATCATCAAGCAAAGTTGTATAGAGAAGGAAGAGCCCTGGAGAAAATTCATGGTTTATGGGCATGATGTGAATGAAGATCCAGTGAAGAATGAGGTAGGATTATAACATAGTCTTTCCGACTCCAAGTCCATTCCTCTATGCAGTAAGCTTTCTAATATGAAAAGAAGCAAATTGAACCTAAAAGAATGTAGGGTTGGTGCTATTGTTTAGGTGAAACATTAAGAGGTTGACTACTGAGAAAAATCTGATTATGAATGATTAATCTGATTTGATTTGACAGTTTTTGATAACTAAAATAAGAGCATCCATATCAAATTAGATGAATGTCTATGTCTGCAGGTCAATAAGAAAACCAGTTTACATTCCCTGAGCACATAAGGGGCTGATGGCTTTGAGGGATTGTTAAAAACATATTAAATGGAAAGGGGAGATGCCAATCTGCTCTTAGCATTTTGAAATAAATAATTCAAATCTCAAAGAACCTTAGCTCTCTTACTTAATATTCTGATCATAAAGAGCTTAAAATGTTTTATGTTCATAGCTTACAAGTCAAAAACAAAAGCAACAATAACAACAATCCCACTATCCTATTATATGTCTGGGAAACCAAAGGCCTTTTAAGGTGAACTTAATCACTTAACATCACACAACAAAATAGTAGTAGGACAAAAAAAAAATAAAACAAAATTCTCCTAAGCAGTTGAAAATAACCTCAGAAAAAGGACAAGGAAAGAGGGTTTTATTTTTCTTGGATACATTTTCATCTAGTTGTTTTTCCTTTTTGTTGGAAAAAAAGAAGTACATTTACTCTCTGAAGATTCATTCTGAGCTGGACAGTGATGAGGAATAAACATAACTCTCCCCCCACCTTCCATCCCCAAGTCCAACAAATCATCAGTAAATAGGCTTGATGTGGCTTCTGAAGAGAAAGTTCTAAAAACCTGAGAATAGGAAAATTCAAACCTGATGTTCTCTCTTTCCTTCCAATTTCTTCTTTGGCTGTTGTAATATTTCTCTTTTACTTCACATTTATGCCCAGGGTTTATTGAATTGTTGACAAATTCATTTCTAGTTTTTTGAAGATTCACTGGCTATTCCCCCTGGGGTTAGAGATAGAATTGAAGCTGTGGTTCTATTAGTGAGTATCATTCTCAGATGAAGAAACTCTCTTTATATACACAAAAGATCAGCATCTTCTCTGAGACATAAAATTTTAGAGCAGAGGTGTCAAAACTGGCAGGATCTGATCTTGGCTCAAACTAGTTGAATTGCTCAAACCAGATTAAAATATAATTGGGAAATATTTAGCAAAATAAATAAGAATATAATCAAACATAGTTTATCTTAACATGTTTTTCTCGGCCAACATGCAATTTTTAAGGGTTCTTACCTATGGATTAATGGACCTATTTCTATTTGAATCTGACCTCACCAGTCTTTGAGAAATATATAAAACATAGTTTAATTGACTTGCCCATAGAGGATCCCACAGCCTGAATCCAGGTCTCTCTTGGCCTTGAAGTTGTTCTTTATCTACTAGACCATACTCTCTCTATGGGAATTATGAACAAAACTCAAATCTGAAATAAAATCTTATTGGTTTTTCTCACTGGTAGAATGACTTCAACAATTCAATTTAATAAGCATCAAGGGCCTGAGCTGCATAAAGCATTAAGCTAGATACAGAGAATACCTAGGACAAAGTCTCTTCCCTTGTTGAGCTTATACTGTAGTAGGATGATTGGAAATCTACTTAAAGAACTAAAATTTAAAGTAGAAGGTAATAAATACAAAGAAACCCAGATAATGTGTTCTGAATAGTCTGATGAAGGACAGTTCTTTTCCCATGGATGGAAAGCCTAGGGAAGGTGAGGCTCACCAGAATGAGAAGTACCTTCCTACCTGCACACCTCAGTTATTTCCTTATTCTGGGGGTGTAGTGAATGGATGAGGCAGGGGATCAAGCACAGATTGCTTTAGGTCTGCAACACCTGTTTGTGTCCTTGGGAAGGGTGCTGCTCCCAGAAGGACAAATGTTTGATTCCTTAGCAACTCCAAGTTATTTTCTTGAGCTTGTGCTTTAATTTAATGCTTGAGCTTTCTTGAGCTGTACCTTAAATTAATGTTATTTTTCTAGGTCTATAGAACCTATCTTGCAATAAAAAGGGAAATGTTTAATCTCTCATATCCCTATGAAGCCTAAAATTGCTGTCGAATAATACTTCAGAGGCTCTATAATAAATCAATACCTATGGTAATAAAAATAAAAGAGTGAGCCTATATAAGAAGTTCATATATCCAAATAAGATTTTCTGAAGGATATTCTTTCACTGATCCTTCAAGAGAACTAGAAATAAGGAAAATGTCAAATTCTCAGAACTGTGTCTTGAGCTAGATGCCTTCATGTGGCTAATTAACCTGGATGTAAGGTGAACTCTGCATGTATATGTGTATGTGTGAAGAGCAAAAGTGACTTCCACTCTCCTATACATCAGGGGTATTTCACAAATTTTTATCCTTTCCTGAAGTTCTAGGGCAACAATTAGTGAGGAAGCAAAGTGTTACCTTCTCACCTCAAAGTGGAGAATTTTCCAAACTCTCTCCCTCCTCTCCCTGTCCCAATCTGACTCATTATTCCCCCATCCCAGTACTCCAGGGGAAAATCTCTTAAATGAAGTAGTCATATTTCAATGTTTAATATATGTATTGGGTAAGCTAGATGGCCCAATCAGGAAGACTCATCTTCTTGAGTTAAAATTTGCCTTCAGACACATATAATAGCTGTGTAAACCTGGGCAAGTCAACTAAAATTACTGAACAACAAAATGGTTCATGTCTAGAGTCTCCACTAAAAAGTACCGAAAAGCCATTCATTGAACAAGATAAATATCTCCTCTATTTCAAAAGAAATATTTATAATTCCAAAGATGTCTAAGTGAGCATTAACAAATATTTATTTATTTTAATAGTATTTTATTTTTTATCATATTTAAAGATATTTTAAAATTTTAAACTTAAATACAAAATGAGCAAAGAAAAAAAGTGCTGTGTACACAGTAGACCTTAAGAAAGGATTCAATGTAAAACAATAAATTTCCATTTCAAGAAACCCTGTATAAAAATACTACAGTGTTTTCAAAACAGCCCAGCTATTTTCCTTTTTTTTTTTTAAACTTTCAACATATCAATTTATTAAGTGATGCATTGGTCCACAAACACAGGGAGAGAAATACATTTTTCTTGAACACATTGTATAGTATTTATTATATCAGTTTTCTTAAAATGGAAATTAAAAAAATAACAGCTTGTTATTTTCAAAATATATGTAAAGATACTTTTCAACATTCATCTTTGCAAAACCCTGTGTTCCAAATTTTTTCTTTCTCCCTTTCCCCAACCCCCTCCTCTAGACAGTAAGCAATCAGTACATGTTTAACATATGGAATTCTAGACATATTTCCACAATTATCATTATCATGCTGCACAAGAAAAATCAGATCAAAAAGGGGGAAAATGAGAAAGAAAAGAAAAAGCAAGCAAACAGAAAAAGGTGAAAATATTATGCTGTGATCTACACTCAGTTCCCATAGTACTCTCTCTGGATGCCAATGGCTCTCTGCACAAGTTTATTGGAATTGGCCTGAATCATCTCATTTTTGAAGAGAGCCATGTCCATCAGAATTGATCATCGTATAATCTTCTTGTTGCCGTGTACAATGATCTCTTGGTTCTGCTCATTTCACTTAGCATCAGTTCATGTAAGTCTCTCCAGGCCATTCTGAAAGCATCTTGCTGATCATTTCTTATAGAACAATAATATTCCATAACCCTCATATACCATAACTTATTCAGCTCTTTTCCAGTTGATGGACATACCCTCAGTTTCCAGTTTCTTGTCATGACAAAATGGGCTGCGATAAACAGTTTTGCACATGTGGGTCCTTTTCCCTTTCTTGATCTCTCTGGGATACAGACCCAGTAGAGACACTACTGGATCAAAGGATATGCACAATTTGATAGCCCTTTGTGCATAGTTTCATATTGCTCTCCAGAAAGATTGAATCAGTTCACAACTCCACCAACAATGTATTAGTGTCTCAGTTTTCCCACATCCTCTCCAACATTTTTCATTATCTTTTCCTGTCATTTTAGCCAATCTGAGAGGTTTGTAACTCATTAAGAGTTGTCTTAATTGCAATTCTCTAATCAATAGTAATTTAGAGCACTTTTTCATCTGACTAGAAATGGCTTTAATTTCATCTGAAAATTGTCTATTCATATCCTTTGATCATTTATCAATTGGAGAATGGCTTGTATTCTTATAAATTTAAGTCAATATCTATATTTTAGAAATGAAACTGCCCAGCTTTACCTTGGTTTCTTGTTGGATTTCTTTTGTTCTCTGCTTTTTTTTTTAAATTTTATTTTCCCCTCCCCCATCATCACTCTACAAGATTTCAATTAAGCATGGATATGTGTGGTGTGTATACCCACATACGTATAGATATCTATGAACCTACATATCTACACACATATATAATGATACACATATATGTAATATTATTTGTAATTCCTCCTATCATCTATTTTTCTGAAGGTGGATATCATCTTCCTCTTTCCATGTTTTTCTGAAGCAACCGACTCATCATTTTCTATATCATAGTAATATTCCAATCCAATCACATTCTATCTGAGAGCTTGTACATGAAAGTTTTTTCCCAGTTTTTTGCCTTCCTTTCATTCTTGAACACATAGGTTTTATTTATACAAGAAAATTTTAATTTAAAATAATTGAAATTATCTTTCTTATACTTCAACAATGCTTGTACCTTATAAAGTTTGATACTGCTATATTACTTCCTTTACATCGTTTTTTCTTGATTTCTTACCGGTTGTTTTTCGAAACAAACTTTTTTTTAGTTTTTCTAATTCAGTAAAATAATATTTTAGTAATTTAATTGGGATAACATTGAATAAATAGATTAGGTAAAATCATCATTAAAAATTGTACTGGCTTCACCTAACCATAAAAATAAATATTACTTCAATTACTTAGGTCTGAGTTTATATGTATAAAAAGTGTTTCGTGTTTATGTTTTAAAATTCATTTTTACAAAATTTTGAATTTCAAATTTTTGTTCCCCCTTTTCCTCCCTCAAAATGATAAGCAATTTGATATATGTCCTATATGTACAATCATATAAAATGTATTTATTTCCATATTAGTCTCAGTTATGAAAGAATGAAGAAACCAAAAGGAAAAAAAAACCATGCATACAAAATAAAGAAAGTAAAAATAGTATGTTTTGATCTATATTCAGACTTCATCAGTTCTTTCTCTGGATGTGAATAGCGTTTTCAATTATGAATCATTTGAAATTGTCTTGGATCATTGTATTTCTGAGAAGAGATAAGTCATTCATTGTTGATCACCACTCAATGTTGCTGCATTAACAAATATTTAAATTTCTTTTTTTTTTCTTCCACCCTAGAGATGGTTACCCTAGACACAAATAGATATTATATAAATATAAAAGTTTTCTATGCATACTTTTATTTTTTGTTCTTTCTCTGTATATAAATAATATCTTTCTTCATATGTTCCATATGATTAATTTGGGAGTTTATAATAGTCAAAATGACTTATTTGCTCAATATTCTTCTTAAAAACAATATTGCTGTTACTGTGTACTGTTGGTTCTGCTCATTTTGCTCTTCATTATTGTATATAAATTTTTTCAAGTTTTTCTAAATCATTGAACTCAACATTTCTTATAGCCCAGTTGTATTCCATCACACTCATATACCAGAATTTGTTCAACCATTGCCCAATTGAAAGGCATCCCTGAAATTTCCAATTCTTTGCTTACCACTTAGTTGCTATAAAAATTTTAGAGCATATACCTTCTTTTCCTTTTTTCCAAATTATCTTCAGAAATGGACCAATTAGTGGTATTGTTAGGTCAAAAGGCACCTAAGTAGTTTAATAACTCTTTGGATTGCTCTCCAAAATGGTTGAATCAGGCCAAAATTTCCTCAACAATCAATTAGTGTTTCAATTATTCCATCGTCATCTAATATTTGTCACTTTCCCCTTCCATTATTTCAGCCAATCTGGTAGGTGTAAAATGATATTTTAAGGTTGTCTTAATTTGCATTTCTCCAATTGATAATGATTTAGAGCATTTTTTCATTAGTCTATATGTTATTTTTTCATCGGAAAACTGCCTGTTCATATTTTTTGACCATTTATCATTTGGGGAATAATCTGTATTCTCATAGATTTGATAAAGTTCTTTATATAGTTTAGATATGAGACTTTTATAAAAACAATAACCTAGCACCTTACCCTTCTGGGAGAAAACTTTGACATAGTCTTTTGAGAAAGACACTTTTATAGGACTGCTAAACAGATTTTCAATATCTCCTCAATCTATCCTATCTGAGGAACTCACTAACTCTATATCAGTTAGCTAGCTAGTGATGGAATCTTTAGTTCTTTTTGGAATTCACCTAGAGAGGGAGAATTCTTCTCCCAAGAATCTGTTGAAGAAATCATCTCTTGCCAAGGAACCAGACCCAAATCAGGAACTCTTGAGTTCTAATCTCCATGTTAGAAATATTAATCTCTCAGAATCACTGTACAATGCTTAGAGAAAGAAACCCAAATCAGAAGAGCAAGGTAGGAACTTAAGGCTCAGTCTCAGGCTCACATACTTGAATTCATATTCTTGTTCTCAATCCATTGCTGCTGCGAAGGGGGAAGGGAGAAAATTCTACTTGTATCTTCTACCCCATCTTGCTGAAAGTCCAAGAAAGAGCTTTATAAAGTATCTTTTTAAAAAATCCAGAAGTCATCTCTCATCATTCTTTATAGGACACAGAATGAATCGTTTTTACTGGCTAATTGCCATTCCTCTTTTATTCAATCCACAGTTATGGGAAATACTGGTTATGTATTTCCTTTGACAAGAAGTATGTAACCAACTGGAAGAGACCAGAGCACAATTTTAATCTTGTGTATA
Organism: Sarcophilus harrisii; assembly: GCF_902635505.1. Lineage (NCBI taxonomy): Eukaryota > Metazoa > Chordata > Mammalia > Dasyuromorphia > Dasyuridae > Sarcophilus > Sarcophilus harrisii. The sequence goes on along the minus strand of NC_045426.1, from coordinate 134,131,248 downwards.
TGTTCTAGTTCACTATTTCAGATTGCCTCCCAGGATTACCTCAATTATATATGCATGTATTACATGTTATATTTTCACCATTTTGCAGCTTTTCACACAGATATTCATGTCTTTCTCTTTGCAGATATTGTTATATCTGCTTGATGTTTTCTAGCAAGTGATATAAATTCATTATTATTCACAAAACAAGGATGATACTTATTTTAAAAAATATCATGTAGCTAATAGCAAATATACCAGGGTTCTCAAATTTTGTATATGTAAAGGAAAGATTATAGCAGCCACAGACTAGAGATTATAAACTGAATTATGACAGTTATAATTTAGCTTGCCCTGTCATAGATCTTAATTCCAAAATGGCAATATATATTAGAATAACAGAGATCATTTCATTGTTATGGATGGTATGGCTCATCAGAGAAGGAAGTTTTAGGGATGATGATCTCAAAAATGAATTATTTTTATGTACTTTGTTGTATATAATGAAATTCCATATCTTATGACTTGAAAGTCTGATTCTTATATGGGAGCTATTTATAGAGAAAACTAAAAAAAAAAAAAGCCAGATTCAGATATATCTAGGACTTGAAATTCAAGCCTGGTCAAGTCAACATGAGCCCATATAAATTATAAATTATTGGGAAAGACCTTAGATAGAATCCAGTACATCTGCCAAGAACAGAGTAATATCTGCCACCAGGAAGAACATTTCTCATATAGGTTACTCCAAGATGAGAAGTTTATCATTTATTTTGTAGATATTGGGAAAGCACTGAAAGTTAACAAACGTGTTAATGGAATTAGCAGAAGTTTTTTGTAACTTCAGGTTGAAATACTTTAAAAAAGTTATCATATCATGTGAAAAATCTATGTGGTTCTAAAACCAAACTACTAGACTGAGAGCATTTTGGTTGTAGAAACAGAAGTGAATCTTCTGGGAGAAGGTTTGATTAAGAACATGCTTTCCTGAAGGAGTTCTTTGTTAATTATAAAGTCTTGTGGCTCTTAGAGAGCCTTGGGGCTGCTTTCTATCAAAGCAAATTGTTGTGGGTATGATAAAAAGCCAAATAGTGATTCACACCTCCCTCCTCCCAGTCATCCTTGTCTTCATAGCCTTGCCATTTCTTGGGTTTATAAGATGTCTCCTTTTTCTGACATGACAAGAGACATGAACATCTGTGTGAAAAGCTGCAAAATGGTGAAAATCTGACATGTAAGTTGGAGATAAGTTAACATAAAACTACTTGAGCTTCAATAAATGAGGTCTTTTGTAGCCAGGTTACCTTTCTTTATCCCCCTCGAAAGATGGCATTATTTTCCTGAAAAAATAATTTCATGATAAACCAAATAGGGTTGGGCTTGATCAATGCTGAGATCTAAAATGGCAGAATAAAGGCCAGATGTGATAGGCAGGAAGCAGGTTTAGTGAATAAATATAAATGGATTTTCTGTAATGAATTAGTCTGTCCTAGTGTGTGGACCCAAAGGATATAGCAGAAATATTATTATGAAGAAAAATTCCCTAATTTCCATTTGTTGCCCTAAGACTCCACCTTAAGTTGAAGGAGTTTACAAGCTCTCAGTCTTACTGCTAACATGATGCTCTATACACATCACACACATTTGACTGACACACTTTAAATCACATCAGTAGGCCCATCTATGCATATAGGTTCATCCAATGTCAAGTCAGCTATTGTTTCAGTGAGGAAGGTGGTTTGGGATCCCTTACAAGGAGCAGACATTTTTTCCTATGGCAGTATTTCTGGATGTCTGTCTTAAAGTAGAGATTTTTATCTTAGCAATATGCTTGTGGTATACTGTTACATCCAGCCAAGTGGAATATTCTTGGCGAATGGCCTTATTGTTCTTGCAGATTAAAACCAGATTAATCTGAACAATGGAAATGGAAGAACAACAACACTTTGTATTTTTATAATTTCTTTCTTCTGAAGGGTCCTTATACTTTCAGAGATATTATTTTTACTCATAACATCCCTGTAACATAAGTGGCGCAGGCTGCTGGAGAAAATGAAGAACAGAAAGAGGTGAGGGACCCATCCAAAGTCATGCAATCTTGCAGTAGCCCTGATGGAACAAGACCCCTATGTCCTTATTTTCTGTAATTCCTGTTAAAAGAAGGGCAAGAGTTTTCCCACAATTCAGTACCTTTGAGACTCAACTGTAATCTTCTTAAGTCAAGAGTAAACACAAGTCAAAACTTCCTAAAATCCACCCAGAAAGGCTGCTGGATTTTTTTTGTTTCTGTAATTTTATCTGAAGAAAAATTTTGAACCAGCCAGTATCTAAAATGGAAAAAAACCTCCAAAAAATAAAAACTTAGTTTGTGTTGTCCTTAGATTTTTTTTAATGGAGGATTTATTTTAGCTGCCAGTACTCATTAAACCTGGCTGGAGCATTTATCGCTGGAGCTCAATCTTGCAAATAGTTTTCAAAAAATCATTAGGCCACAAAATTTCTCTTTGGCTTTATACAGTCTGCATTGGCTCATCCATCTTTGCTATTGCCTTCCCATCTGTTCCTCCTGCTAGACTGAAGCAGCAGAGTTCTCACAGAAATCCAATATATATTCTGATTAAAATTAAACCAGAAGAGAAGAGTAAAGAGAAGTAGAAAGCTTGATTTTTTTAATCCTTACAATGAAATGGAATTTGGCACCCTTATTTTATCTTCTGGTAAATTCTGAGTTCACTTTTCACAGTGATCCAAGGTAAAATGTTAAGAGATTTAGCTACCAAACACTGTTGCCCTGGGACATGAATTTAACTCATTATCTCCTCTCTTTCCCTTTCTTACTGACCTGGGAATCAGTAAACCCAGTAAGTAAAAGCACAATCTAAAGTGACTAAACTATAGGAAAATCTTAGAAAAAATATCATATACAATTGAGCTTCATTTAAAATGAATGCATTCCATTTTCTTCCATGCAATCCCTGTGACTTCCCTTTGAAATGAAGGCAATTCTACTGAGCCCTAAGTTTGAGCTTTATGATTCTTTTGCTGTTCCATTCTACTTCTTCCCTCTAATAATAATATACATAGTAAAGTGATTTTGGTTGCTTATGGGAACTATGGCAAATGAATCAAGTTTATTAGCTCTATATGGCCCTTTCTGATGTTCTTAACTTATTCCTGCCTTGATTTGGATGGTAACCACTATGGGAGATAAAAGGAATCCCTTCACCACATCATCACCCAGACACTTTTTGTAGCTTTGTTTGGCAGAATTCCCAGAATAATTTGATTTGAAAAGGACCCAGACTAGTGATTTAAAGGCATTTTAGGAATCTAAAGAATTTTTAGGGAACAACTCAAATAAGATATCAATCTGAAGGAGCATGAATAGCAATTAGAAAAAAGAAAATCCTAAAATAGGCTTTAAAACCTTTAAGGGATTTTCTAACTAGATAGATGACTAGATGTGGTTGTTCAGGGTTTGCCTCACAAAAGGGCAAAATATAACTCTAGGAATAAGTTTCATCAGAATTGATAGTAAGCTGGTAACAGCAGAAAGCAATAGTTCCTCACACCTGTAATACAACTAAAAAACATAAGATACAAGGAGACAGCAGCGGAATTTAGCAGGTCTACATCTCAGAAAATAACATGATGATATCATGGCAGGACTTAGCATATCTGTAGCACTGGAGTTGTAACTTGCCCTCACTCTACATGAAGCATATTCCATATAAATATTTTCTGGGCATATGTCCCTTACATGTAGGATACATATGTGGCAAATGTTAATTCCCACTTTCTAGGATTTTACTGTCTGGAAATCTTTTCTTTTTTTCTTCAAATAAAAAAAAATTATTTTAAACTTAAATAGAAATTTAAAATTTAAATACAAAATAAACAAAGAAATGTATGGGAGGAAGGAGGGGAAAAATTGGAACAAAAGGTTTGGCAATTGTCAATGCTGTGAAATTACCCATGCATATAACTTGTAAATAAAAAGCTATAATTTATAAAAAGAAAGAAAGAAAGAAATGTAGCCCTTAAATCCCAAAATATCTGAGGTATCTATGTTTGGCCCAAACGAATATAAATTTTGATCTGTAATATCTTACAAGAGATCTTGGAGTTTAAGGACTACATTTCTTTCTTAAGGACTATGCCTTAAACCCAAATCACTCTGCCTTTCATTGACTGGCCAATAATAAATTCTTGGATCCTGATTACTCAGAGTGATTATAAATAGCAATTATTTCTGTTTTGGCCAGAGACTCTGAGGATCTTTAACTCCCAAATTGATTTTTGCTTTTAACTAGGTGAAATAGGACATTTTATGCCTCATTTCTTACCAAGCTTTAGTCAAACTGAGATGTGAGAAAGATCTTAACTAAAAAGGTCAAGGTCTCCTATTGCATTGTCTCCAGTCATCCTGATCTATATGTTGGCACTGGATCCTGATGGCTCTGTAGGAGAATGTGAGTCTGATCACTTTGCACAGCTCTCTCTCACTTAAATCCAATTCATTTGCAAAACATGGCATCACATTCCTAATGTCATTCTTGAAACTTTTTGACAATGAAGGACAAACAACAACAAAAACATAGAATACAACATTGTCTTTATAGTGTCCTGTAGCTATGATGAGGAGGAAATGTGTTTTATTATCTGTTCTCTAAAACTTCATAGGATTTTTTTCAATAATTGAAATTTCCATTTCATTATAGCAAACTTTTTATTTACATTGTTGCTGTAATCATTGTCCCAAGGTCTTTCTTGCTTGAGCATTATCTATAATCCCTTTAGTTGCTACCTTAGGAACCTTGGTTCTCTTGATGTACTCTCTGAGGGTCATAGGTCCCTCTGACCTATAGGTCATCTACCATAGGTCATCTGAAGGATGTCCCTCACCTGCCCCCTTTGAATCTACTATTTCAAGACTCATGTCCTCACCCTGATATTTTCAGCTTTTATAACAAGCATCTTTGAACCTCATCATCCATCCATCCCTCCATTCACCATATTCCTGTTTGCTATGACTTCTCCATGAGTAATCTCTTCCTCCTTTGAACTCCCAAAAGACCTTTTTGGTACTACTTCTTTGTATGTTCACACCCTTCTTTGCATTATTTTTGTGTCCCTTACTTCCTCAACTGAACTTCTTCACAACACCTATAAGTTGGCAAGTGTTTTTGAATGAAGGAAACCTGTCTTCAAAATGATGCCACGGCAAGAATAATGAATATTGGCTTTCATACAATCTTGGCTTTAAGTAGCAGTCTTCATCACCTACAAGCTATGTGTCCATCAGCATCCATTAAATGCTTTGCCAATATCTCCTTGTACTTTGGAGGGCAGCTTAAATGTAATGGATAGAGATGGTGAACTCACAGTCAAAATCACTTGGTCAGTGACCTTTATGGCTATATATTCATTTGAATTCATTTTTAAAACTTTCTCATTTCTACAGCAAAAACTGATTTCCAAAGCCATTTGGTGTTTGAGCATAATGGTTGAAGGCAGTTCTCCTTGTTCAGAAAAAGTTAAATCTCAGTCCAGAGCTCAAAGAAATCACAATAAATTGCTTTTCTTCTTCTTTCCTTGATTGACAAATGATATATATCAAAAGTAATAAAAGTAGAATAAAATAAAATGTTATGATACAGCCATACACATGGCATTAGAAATGCTATGGAGTTAAAATTTTGTAACTTTAATTTGTAGAGAACCAAGCAGCATTCTTAAAGTATTAAGAATGCTACATGTGGTCTCCACCACTACTATTCAACTTTATATTTGTAGTATTAAAGCAATCATAGACAATACAAAATGATTATGCATGTATTTATTCCAATATATCTTTATTTATGGACACCAACATTTGAAATTGACATAATTTCACATCATGAAATATTTTGATTTTGATTTTTTCCAAGCATTTAAAAATGTCAAAATCATTTTCTTACAAAAATAAGTAATAGGCTTGCTTACTCCTAATCTACAGAGTGTAGAATACTTTATACATAAAAGAGCCTCATCCTTACACTTATTGTCTCTGTTTTTATCCCTTTCATCCTTCTAACTTGTTAAAGACTGAAGGTGGTATTCTCTTACATGCAATTCATATATTGCCACAGCTACTAAATGTTCAGCTATTTGGGATGATTTAGTTGAAGTCTTAAAGACAAGTCAAAATACAGAAAGATACTCCACCATCCTCTCTACAGCATAGTAATCACTTTCAAAGGAATTGTGAGGAACAGTTTTTGACATGGAAAATAGAGGGCTTAGGAGAATGTAACCATTTTTTTCAGATAATGGAAGAGATTTCATTTATCTTATTTTTATCATTTATCACCTATAGAAGTCACAATTAGAGCCCCAATCCACTTTCTGCCATCCAGAGATCCAATTAAAGGAATATTTCCCTAATAATTAGAGCTTTCCCCCAAAGTGAAATGGAGTTCCTCTGAAGAAATGATTTTCCCAACCTTAGAAATATTCAAACCAGGGATGACTGACCACCTGTCAGGGATGCTAGCAACAGAGATTTCTGTATCAGGTGTATAGGTGTCCTAAATGAGCCCCTAATACCTTTCCAACTAGAATATTCTGGGATTGTACTATATAGTCTAAAATTCTATCACAGTGTCTCAATTCAATAGTTACAGTTACTAGGGAAGGAAACAGAAAAGAGGGAAAATTTCTCAGTGGGGCCAGACTAATAATACAAAATAATTTCAGTGGAGTGCTTATTGATTTGGCCATCAGAACTCTCTCTAGAGACAATAAATAAAAAACTGGATTATTTGCAATAGTTACTCAAAACAGCTAAATTCAGCAGCTGGAAACTCTCAGGAATTGCCCTTCTCCACATTTATGTATTGGCTATCCATATGTTTATATTTGTGTTCATGGTATGTCCTGCCATGCATTTTTCATTCATTTGTCTTTTCTCCTCAAATAGTAATTGTAAGATTGTTTTGAGATAAGGACCATGTTTGCTGTCACATATCCACCTGGTTTTAATTTACACTGTGAAGAAAGACAGGTCTCCTGCAGCAGAAACACATTGAACCCTGGAGGACAAAATGTAGCTGTTTTCATCTATTGTTCAATTCCCATCAGGCAGCTACTTTTTAAGACAATGGAGAGATTTGTGACATTTGAGGGAGGCTTCCCTGAGAAAGGATCCAGCTTAGCAGACAAATATTTTACAAAATTAGAAGGAAACTCCTGCCCATTTAGAATAGGAGAGGGCAGAAATCACAGAGCATCCCTTCATTCACAGAGTCTCCCTTCATTCACAGATCCTCAGAGAATTAGTACTTGATAACTGACACAGAGTTCTAATGAAATATTTGTAAAGTGTTACAGTTCTTGGTATACATTGATGCTTTATAAATGATTATTCCCTTCCATTCCTTTCCCATTCTAAACCCCTTCTATTTCTTATGGCTTACTCTGATACTGTAAAATGTTATGATATGATAATAAATAATCAAGATTAACTCAACCTTTAGTGGGGAGAACTATTATACTTGCTGGGCTAGTGAATGGCACGATGCTGAAACACTGATGGTCATAAAGGATTTGGCAAAAGTTAGAATAATCTATAAAAAGAGAATAGAATGAGGCAGTTTGGAAAAATTGGTGGCTATGTGAAGAAAAGATAGGACTATATTAAAGAATCTCAAGCACAGTGTTGAAAATGATAATGGAATAACTAAAAGTTGTTAAGTGATTCTGATATTACATTGAAAATACAGAGAGTGAATGGAGGGCAGGTTTGAGGGCAGAGAATTAGCTCATGGTTGCTGATGTTTGTCGGATTATCCTTAGAGATCAAGGATGTTTATTGCCACACTAATTGGGGTCAGAGTGCATTAGAGTATCTGAAAATGCTGGGTTGAAAGAATAGAGAGAATTGACACTATGAAGCTGTATTCTGATGTCATGAAATATGTAAATTTTGGTCTTAATGATTATTGTTTTAGTTCCAGCTAATGCCTCAAGATATAAGATGTGATTCTAAAATAATTAGTCTGATTTTGTAGAACAGTTATATAAAACTTTTGTGTTCAAGTGTTATCTTTAAAAAAATAAAAATAAAATAAAATAAAATAAAATAAAATAAAAGCCCTCATTGTGTGCTCCCATGTAGAATGTGTTTGAACCTCCTTCAGGAACTGCTTTCCAAGTCAGTATACAAGGCATACAAGTACACCAGCCTCATTACTTTAGAATTGCTCTTCCTATTTAATCCTAAACTGAATCTATCACATTGTCAATTTACCTATTTTGCCTTTGTCTCTGAATGACTTCTAGGTATTTTGGAAAATCAAATCATCCTTAAGAAATGATGCCTCCTCATCATTGATGATATTTAAGAGAATGTGTCACAAGTTTTGAAAGTGTGAAGGTGATTTAAGAATTGTAGCATTATAGGAATAAGACAATTTTCTTTGGCGTTAAAAACAGACCTTGAAGAATTGTAGATGTACTCTTGGGAGAGAGAGGAGTTCTCCATGATAATATATTAGTCACCTCATGAGGATTACATGTGCTGCAATGTAATATTTGCTGTCATATTGCTTCCACAGAGAGCTTCCTGTTAGAAATAGGGCATTTGGAGCCAAAATCTGCCATTTTTTGAAATCTTGAAAATCTAGGTTCAGATGTTTTAGATTCCTCTTACTAAATGGTAAAAAGCTATGGGAATTTTAGGACATGATCCTGAAGGAAAAAAAGATGAAGGAATAATTAAAATTAGCAAGTTTAGTAACAATCTTTTCAGAGATATCAATAGTGATTCAGTCTTTGCTTTGAACACTTTTTGAGAACTTCTGGGCATTATTCAAATTTTGCATTATTTTGGAAATGACTCCAGATATGTTCTACTTTTATTTGGTTTCTAATGTCTCAGTTCTCTAGAGGAGAAAGTGGAAATTTCACTAAAGAAGATGAAAACGCCAGGGATAGCTGAAACAAATATATATGAAGGATCTATGCTGAAAATGATGCAATTTTAAGGGCATTGAGGAATCAATTCTCATGATACCTGTGGAAAGATGAAACTGTGGAAGATACTCAATAATTAGGAATAATTGTACATGAATAATAGTACTATCTAAAATATCGATCAAAAGAACATTAATAACTATTGACACATGTGCTGATTTTGTCATCTTTATTAATCAAGCTTCTTGTGAATTGGACCTCTCCAAAAATAAAACATGTGATTTTAGAAATGAATAGATTTTTCTCTCCCTAAAAGTCTTCATGGGGACTTTGAACAGCCACTAGTTGAAAATATTTCAGGGGGAATTTTTGGTTTACTATTGTTTGGAATAAATGGACTTCAAAGTTCTTTCTGACTGAGATTTTGTGATTCCATGAGTTTGAGTCATGAAAAATTTCCAAGTTACTGAAGTTTTCCTAAAAGTATTCATATCAACTAGGGTAAAAAGGAATGCCTCTGGGTTTCTAGAAGCCAACGTCAATCAGGGAGCCTGAAAAGGAGCATAAATAAAGGAAAATTTAGTCAATTCAATTTTTAGACAAACATCTTTTCTACTTTTGTCATTAAACAGACTCCCATCCCATTTGACTCCACCTTAGCTCTCCTGGTTATTTGATCATAGGAAATCTACTAATTAGACATCTCTTTCTGGTGCATTAAATCCCCCCACTTTTTTCCAACTAAGTATAAATTCAAGCAAAGTAAATAGTCTTCTTTAAAACTATTAACAACATTTGGTGTTTTTTGCTCTTTTCTTGGTGTATTGCACTCATGGTTTCATTCCATCCCCCACCCCCATAATTTTATGAGTGCCATCTGTGCTATAATTGGGATACTCTTTTGTTATTAAGTTGCTGGCAAAAGCTAACCTAGATTGATTTGAATGAATGAAAATCATTTGGTCAGATTAATTCAAAGATGAGGTGAAATGGTTGACTGAAATGTAAAATTTTGAGATAAAGCAAAGTTTAACTGATTCCATTGTTTTCACTATCAGGGATTGCTTACTGATGAAGATGCTGTCTGTAGTCAATAGATCCTGAGCAATTGTTCCATTGTTCAATGAATTACAAATTCATTGAGAATATATTGATATTGCTGCATGTTTCATGTATCTTTATGTAACATCTGAAGCACTTTCCCTCTCAAGTAGACACTTAGAAAAGCTACTCATATACTTAAAGGTAGTATTTTGTGGTTCAGCTTTCACTTGTTTCCTTTTATCAGCTAGCCAAAGGACACACTAGTGAAACAAAGAGCATTTAATCCAACATCATAGAAAATAAATTGACTAAAAAATATCTCTTTATGACATGTGGGGCACACTCTCCTTCAGGTGATTCCTAAATTTTGAGAGGAAGGCATCCTTGTATAGAACACAGGGGTAGGAACATGTATTTAGAGCATGACTGTAGGGAAGATATGGGGCAAGGGATCATGTACAAATTGGTATAAGACAGGAACTCAAGTTTAAAATATACATGCAAGGGAGTACATATGAACAAGATAATTCATACAGACAGTTCTGTAGAACTACTATTGTCATATTTATACTGAATATAGCTTGTTTGTACAGAGTCAGATTGGGAGCTCACTGAGAGCAGAACCTGTCTTCTTCCTTTCTGTGTATCCCCAGTAAAACCCAAAGTTCTAGTAGTACCCCAGCAATACCAAAATTCCATCTAGGGATGAAACTCTATGATCCTCTTCACTTGATATGGCACCTTTCTTTTTGGTGAAGGCGTTGTCTCAGTGAACCCCTTGTTGTCTCTATTTGTTTTTTAGGCACTAAGATTTTCTATGGCTTCATCTTCTCCTCAGAGTCATCTGTGAGGCTTTTGTCTGTGGTCCACAAAGATGTGTTGATTAGAAATTCTCTCCCAGACAATAGCAGGCTAACAGTTCTTTAGTCCATAGCTGAAAGTCAAAGCCAGTGTCCCTGGCTTAAAGCAACTGACAAAAGCCTGTTGGAACGTACCAGACTTACTTCAGCTCTTGCTTTTGATGGACAATGTCTGGAGCTGACAGGAAATCTAATGGTCTCTGGATTATGTCTGATTTAAGATTAGAAAGTTTCTTGTAAAGCCATTGTTAGTTATAATACTGAATCCTATCTCATCCAAACCAATGCCAAGGAGTTCTCCAAAAAACAAAACCAAATAAAACAAAGGAACATTAAGAAAACAAAACAAAACATCAAAAGAGCTTTGTGCAATCTAGGGTCATGGCTAACAAAGTTGACACTGTTCCATGAAAATGAAGTTGAGCAAAAAAAAAGCTAGCTGAGGAAGGCAAGGTCATTGCCCTCCATTCTTCTGATCCACATTCCTGACTCTATTTAGAACTGGTGACAACCTATTTTGCTCCTTTCCTGTGCATTGCACTCATGGTTTCAACTTCCCCTTGTCTTATGGGTAATATCTGGGCTATAATGGGACTCAGATACTTGGGATACCCTTTTGGTTTCATCACCACTACCACCACAACCACCACCACCACTACCACCACCACACGGTTCAGTGTGGGATTCTGAATCTTTTTGTGTGTGTTATGAATCTCTTTAGTGAAGTCTGGTGAAGTTTATGGTTCTTTTCTCCAAATAATATTTTTAATGCATGTAATAAAATATATATCATTGCAAAAGAAAGATTACATTGAAATAGAGTCATAAACATATTTAAAAAGAAAAAAAATAGTTCACGGATAAGGAAGAATCCCAGAGTGACTCTGGGGTGAGAGGATCCCGAAATCCAGATTTTTCTCTTTAGTATTGATTTGACCTTGAGCAGTTATAGCTCTCTGGTTCTCAGGTTTCTCAATTGCAATATAATGGATTAAATTTGCTGGTCTCATGTATCTTCCAACTTTAAATTCATGCTCCTTTGATTCTTGTTGCTTCCAGCCATGTGTAAGAAAAAGACAAGGAAAAGTTACACTGACTGCAACTTTTGTTGCATTGTGTACTTCCAACATCAATAAACAATTTTGAATTTCATGCCAAAGATGCTCTTTTCATGATGGTTGAGATGGCAAGTCATTGTGTTTCTCCAAAGCCTGCCTAATATCAGTTGCCACTTATTGTAGGAACAGTGTTTCTACATCTAGGGAAATAAAATTACCCCAATAAAGTATGTATCATCCCAGAAAAACTGGATCAGAATCTTAGAGATATTTGTGATGAATGTTAAAAAAGAAAAAAAGACAAAGAAACAAGAAACTCAGAAGATAGATAATGTATAATATGGTGAGAAGAGTCTTCACAGGAAGGTGGGAGGCTTTGCCCACTTCCCAGTGTTATCATGGGCAGTGAGAGAGTAACTACAATTTCTGGTCTCTAAACCAAGAGTAACATTTTGTTTGTGTCTGAGTAAGACACTCTCAATTCATTGAAAATAAAAGGTAAAATGAATCTTTCTGCTTTTGTCTTCCCCTTCCCCCACCAAAAGTATTTTAACTTCTGGGTTCTTAGCCAATATAACTAAGCAAGGAACCCACCGTGTTGTTTCAGGCTCATTATTAGAGAACCCAACCAGAAAATTGGGCCAAAAGACCCAATTTAGGCCAAAAGGACTACGTTGAAAAATCCCAGTAAAGTCAGGCTAATTTAATTTTTGATAGTTTGACTGCAATGTATAATCTGTTTCAAGCTGTCACTCTTTAATCTTTCTCATTTTCATTGTCTATTAAAAGATGGATGATGGTGCTATATCCTTGATTTAATCAGCTGAACTGAACATGTGAGCCTTAATAGAGCTAATATGGAAAAGGCTGCCAGGCAAATACAATTCTCTAGGATACAAAAGGACAAGTGGATTAAGAATGTCAATGGTCTGCTTCATGGCTACTTTATTGCAACTGTCCCTGATAGAAATAAATGTGTTGTTTTTGTTGATATGTGCTATCCATATGGCTAATGAGACTCTTAAAATAAAAGCAACTTCATTTTTACACTCAAAGCATTTAAAGCTGGGTAAACTCTTCTAGTTTAAACTCCTTTTTGCAAATAAAGAAATTGAGATCCAGAGAGATGAATTGTTCTGATCTTAGGTGAGACAAGCCAATTATTTTTAAAACTTTTAAATCCTTTGATTTCAAATCAAATTGCTTTCCATGAAAGCAATGTGTTCCTAGAACACGTAAAACATAGGCATTTTTGTTGAGAACAATTTGTCATCTAATTAAATTTCAGTCAAAATGCTTAACAAATCAGAAGGAATACTTCCACCTGAATGGCCAGTATTTAAGAAGACTGTATGGCATTTTCCCAATATTTTCAGTCTTTTGTTTTTGTTTTTCCTTATCTATAAGCTCTGGCACTTGTGGCTTTTCCTTTGGAAGAGTGTTGGGCTTCAGTGATTAAATAACAGGATGTCAAAGCTATATAAAACATATTAGTCTACATTCTTGTAGTATAGGTAAATAAAATGAGGCTCAGAGAGAGAATTTATTTATTTGGAGAAGTATTTGATGTATTTGATATGTATACTGAGAAAGATGTGTTGAGATTTCCTTATCAAACATAAAGGCATGAAGTCTCAGATTAGAAGAAAAATTTCCCATGCCTGAAATGCTCCTCATCCTTATCATTCCTTTTAGAATCCTCTTAGACTTCCCTTCTGAGCTCACCTTTTACAGGAGATCTTTCCTCATCCTGTATTTGTTAGTGTTTCCTCCTTTCAATTGCTTTTTTTTCTTCCATTTATTTTGTATTTGTAGGAGATCCAAAAGACAAAGTAATTTGAAGCTATTGAAAATTAAAGCTACACTAAGACATTCAGAACAGTTTTTTATATTTATCTATCTGTACATATGATGTTTCTCTCTGCTATACTGTTGAAGGAAAGGGTCTATTTTATCTTTGAATTCCCACTGCATAGCAGAGTACTTGACACAAAGATGTTTCATAAATGTTCATTGATGTTTTATTGTTACATATTAAGAAACTGAGGCCCTGAGGAATAAATTTGCTTGGTGAAGCTTACATGGATAAGAAGTGGTAGAGTAAAGATTCAAACTCAGACCAATTGATTCTTTTTTTTTTTCAATTGATTCTTAAAATAGCATCTAGACTACAGTTAACTTTCCTTAGACATCATCTTAACTTGGATTTTAGGACAAATTATCACTTAGTTACTAAGTGTGTGTGTGTGTGTGTGTGTGTGTGTGTTTGTGAAAGACAGACAGACAGAGACAAAGAGAGAGAGAGAGAGAGAGAGAGAGAGAGAGAGAGAGAGAGACAGAGAGAGAGAGAGAGGCAGAGAGAGCAGAGAGAGACAGGGCGGGGGCAGGCAGAGAGAAAGAGAGAGACTGTTGTCAAGATTCTATTTATTTCATGGTCAAGGCTAGTTCCATTTTTCTGCCTGCCTGAGGATATCAGCTTGCTTTCCCCAAGACCAGAGTAAACAACAGAGTGACTACTTTGTGTCCCCATGGAAACCCTAAGAGGTAAGGTGTCACATTGCACTTGGAAAGGAATACCGGAGTTTGAATCTTTCCTCAGATGCTAAGTAGCTGTATGATTCTGGGTAAGTCATTTAGCTTCTGTTCATCAGTTTTCTCATCTTTAAAATAGCTATAATAATAGCACCTATGTTTAAGGATACTGAGGATTAAATTAAATAATATATGAAAAGGACTTTGCAAATCTTAAAGTGTTAGCTATATGTTCATTTTCATTATTAATACTTTCTCACCATCTACTATTACCTTTTCTCCTTCTTCTTACAATTTGGCTTCCATACCCACCATATTGAGCCTACTCATTCAAAAGTCTTCAGGGAGAGATCATTATACAGGGCAACAACAAGACTATATGATGATCAATTGTGATGGATGTGGCTCTCTTCAAAAATGAGATGATTCAAACCATCAAATCATTCCAATTGTTCAGTGATGAAAAGAGCCATCTACACCCAGAGAGAAGACCGGTGGGAGCTGAGTGTGGACCACAACATTGCATTCTCACTCTTTCTGTTGTTTGCTTGCATTTTTGTTTTCCTTCTCAGCTTTTTGTTTTTTTTTCTAGATCCGATTTTTCTTGTGCAGCAAGATAACTGTATGGATATGCATACATATATTGGATTTAACATATTTACCATGTATTGGACTACCTGCCATCTAGGGGAGGAGGTGGGGGGAAAAAAGGGAAAATTTGGAACAGAAGGTTTTGCAAAGGTCAATGTTGAAAAAATTACTCATGTGTATGTTTTGTAAATAAAAAGATATGATAATAATAAAAGTTAAAAAACAACCCCCCAAAAAAGCAAAAGTCTTCAGGGGCCTCCCAATAATTAAATCCAATGTCACCATGTTCTTTGAACTTATTTCCCTAATCTCCCATTTGTACTATCAGACTGGGTTCCTAGAGAGAGACTACTTCTTTTTTAGAATCCTAGAGGGCCTTGAGGGGTTGGGATGCTATTATAGATTCTATACCTCATGAGCCCTCCTCCACTTGCGTGATTCCACTCTCATGATTATTAAGAGATATCAGTTGGTCAGCTAGACAATTAGTAAGGAAATAATTACTTACTAAGATAGAACATAGTAAAAATAGGTTACAAAATATCTTCCTACTCCAACCAAATATAGATGATTATTCTGTCATCAGTATAATCAGAGTCTAGGAGAAAGTGTACTCAAATATATATGGAAAAGGATAATTAAAAAATCCTGGAAATACTTTTGTTGGGATCCTCAAGATATTCCCTATGTAGAGTAGAAAAACTCTCTTCAATGTGTCTGTTTTTTCCCTCAACTTCAGATGTAGTCACTGCCACCAGTCAATATAGTTCCATAGACACCACTAAGATGCTAATGAAAAGTCCAATCTTCTAACCCTCTGGAGTTCATGAGGTCCTCTTCTGATTAAAGTAGTGGTAGGGAGGAGATGCTGAAGAACTTCTCCTCCTTTAAGTATTCCGTCTCAGGGGTTTGGTTGAAATGGTAGAACTCTCTCCTGGTTACCCACTGCAACTTCCTGGCTTCTGAATTAATTTACTAATTTATACAAACCCCACAATATATAAACAATTTTTTTCAGTGAATCCAAATATGTCTATAGCAGTTACATTTTATCCAATAGATTTAAAGAACTTTTAGCACCTAGTCTAAAGCTTTTAATTAAGGGCATTAGCTGCGAAAAGGGCTTTCAAGAGAAGTATATGTGCCTTATTCACACCTAGTTTGTACTTCTGCCTGATTCACTGACTATTTGGTAGAAATTTTCTCATCTAATAAAGAAATTGTGTAGATTGATCTATCCATTGATGGATTCAATGAACCATTTCTCTCGTTTTATTTAGGTTATTTTCTTTCTTGACTTCTTTGTACCAGTTAACCCTGTTGACCAATACTGGATGTTGTTTCTTTGTTTTATTTCAGATATAACATTATTTTCTAGTTTTAGTCCTTTTCTGTCTGTCCTATCAACCTTTTTTTTTTTAACTTTGCAACCCCCCCCTTAAGGGAGTTAAGCTCTTTAGGGTTCTATCTTTAGGAATTCTCTCTCTCTCTCTCTCTCTCTCTCTCTCTCTCTCTCTCTCTCTCCCTTTCTCTTTCTCTGTCTCTGTCTCTTTCTCATTCTCTCTTTCTCTACTCTTGTCTGTCTCTGCCTCTCCTTCCTTCTCTCTCTCTGTCTCTGTTTTTCTGTGTGTCTGTCTGTCTCTGTCTGTCTGTCTCTGTAGCGTTTTTCTGGCAAATTTATTTGAGTAATTTGCCATTTATTTCTCTAATATGTCACTTTTTGTATTAGGCATAGGGGATGTATTTTTTAAAAGAAACAATTCTTAATCTCAAGGAACTGACAAATATATCAGCTAGAAGGTGGGGACCAATTTGATGACAGGCTAGTGATTATATATCATATGAGGAACAGGTAAAATGATTCCAATAATTCTATTGGAAAGTTTCCTGGAGAAAAAGTCTGATGGAATCTATTATAGCTATCTTCTGATATTTTAAGGACTGTCATGTAAAAAATGATTAGACTTTCTACCTATGATAATCTAATGTTAAATGGACATGGAAACCAGCTACCTTGGTGGATGATCATTCACTTGAAGTATTCAAACAAATGTTGGATGACCAATTGTTAATTATTCTTAGTCATGGATCAAACTAGGTGACTTATGAAATTATTTTTAGCTTTGTGAAATTCTGTGATTCTATGGCCTACTTCTAAGATGGTTTCCTGTGAATCAGTAAACTAACAAACATTTGAAAATGCAAAGAGTAAGAATAATACTAATGTAGGACGTATCACTTAAATTAAACTTTAAAGAAAGCTAGGCGAGGAGGAGGGCATAGCACAAGCATGAGGACAACTTATGCAAAGGCAGAGATGGAAGGGAAAACATTATATAGAAAGAACAGCAACTAAGGCAATTGGGGGTGGGAAGCTGCATAAAGAGAAATCACATGTAATTAACCTGGAAAGGTAGAATGCATCCAAATTCAAAGGCTTTAAATGCCTAATCCTAGAAGTCCTAAGAAAATATCGTAATTAGTTGGTATGCTAGGAAATGTTTACCAATTATATCTGAAACACTTTTAAGTTTAATCTCTATTTTTTAATATTTTTATTTTAATATTTTTAATCTATATTTTCCCTAGAGTTTTTTTAAGTTTAGACAATAGACAAAAGAATAAATTAAGCCCTGATTCTTAGTGTTCAGTGATTTTTAAGGTATAAATGCTCATGCTGAAAATTTAATGATCTGCTTTGTTCTCCAGTTCAAACTGGCTCCAGCATATCCCTAGCCTCTCAGTTGAGCTTACCCAGCATTCTTCTATTGACTTTTTGGTTACAAATACCCAACGTGCTATGCAAAAAATAATGGTAAAAATTAAGAAAGTATCCCTAAAGGAAGACAAGAGATTCAATGATTTAGTCAATTAAATTGCTTTTGTAACAATGGTCTGGCCAATAAGAACTTAATATTTGAGTGTACTCCCTATGTACAGTTATATGAGTGTGCTTTAGTGCATATATAATGGAGGACTCTACACTCCAGAGTATGTGCAGATATTCTGCAATTGTTTCCTACTGTGTAGGGATGAAGAATTGATTAGCTGCAGATTCATAAATATCCACATACAGTACAGGAATATCCACCAAATATCCATACGCAGTAGGCAAAGCATGCTGAGCCAGCACCTAACAATTCGGCTTTCATTGGATAGTTAATCCTTCTCATATTTTAATTTACTTCAATCAATACATGCATTCCTAGTTACTTCACTCAATTTACTTGGTCATTCAATTACTTAATAATTAGGAGGAAAGTCCCTTTTCTGATGCCTACATACACAATGGAAATTACCTAAATTTCATGAAAGATGCAGCAGGGAATTCTCAGTCCTGCATCTCATTCAAACTAATCCCAAGTAATCTTAACATCCTTAGAATAATAAAAACAATGGTAAATATATAATCAATCATGTACACTTTATTATATATTCTTTTCCCCTTTTTTAACCCTTTCCCCTGAAATGGCTACAATTAAACACAAATATGTATAAATGCATATATGTAGTGAAATTATTCTATACATATTTCTATTTATCAGTTCTTTCTCTGTGCCCAGATGGTGTCTTGCTTCATACACCCTTTGTAATTAATTTTAGTGTTTATAATAGTCAAAATGATTTAGTCATTTAGAGTTTTGTTTTTTTTTATTTAATAGCCTTTTATTTACAGGTTATATGCATGGGTAACTTTACAGCATTAACAATTGCCAAACCTCTTGTTCCAATTTTTCACCTCTTACCCTCCACCCCCTCCCCCAGATGGCAGGATGACCAGTAGATGTTAAATATATTAAAATATAAATTAGATACACAATAAGTATACATGACCAAACCGTTATTTTGCTGTACAAAAAGAATCAGACTCTGAAATATTGTACAATTAGCTTGTGAAGGAAACCAAAAATGCAGGTGGGCATAAATATAGGGATTGGGAATTCAATGTAATGGTTTTTAGTCATCTCCCAGAGTTCTTTCTCTGGGCGTAGCTGGTTCAGTTCATTACTGCTCCATTGGAACTGATTTGGTTGATCTCCTTGCTGAGGATGGCCAGGTCCATCAGAATTTATCATCATATAGTATTGTTGTTGAAGTATATAATGATCATTTAGAGTTGTTTTTAAAACAATATTGCTGTTACTGTGTGAGACATTCTCTTGGATCTTCTCATTTCACTCTTCACTATTTTGGTACAAGTCTCTCCATGTTTTTCTAAGATCATCAAGCTCATCATTTCATATAGCACAATCATTTTCCAGCACAATTATATCTTCAACTTGTTAAGTCATTTCTCAATTGACAGGAATCTTCACAATTTCCAGTTCTTTCCTACCACAAAGAGAACTGCTATATTTTAGAAATGTAGATTCTTTTCCTTTTTCCATAATTATATTTTGAAATACATGTAATAGTAGTATTTCTGGGTCAAAGAATATAGACAGTTTAATAACTCTTTGTGCATAATTTCAGATTACTTCTAAAACTATTGGATCAGTTCACAATTCTACCAACAATGAATTAGTGTTCCTCCTTTCCCACATGCCCTCCAACATTTGACATTTTCCTCTTCAATCACTTTAGACAATCTGATAGCTGTAAAATGATATCTCAAGGTTTTTAAAATTTGTATTTCTCTAATAAATAATGATTTAGAACATTTTCATATATTTATAAATTGTTTTCATTTTTTTATCAGAAAAAGACATGTTCATATCCTTTGGCTATTTTTCAATTCAGTAATGTTATGGATCTGACAAAGTTCTTCATATATTTGAGATGTTAGATGTTTATCTCAGAAACTGTCTATAAAAACATTTTCTTCAATTTTCTGTTTTCTTTCTGATTTTGGTTACATATTTTAATTTGCACAACCTCTTTTTAATTTAATATAATAAAAATCTCATCCATTTTACTCATTCTGTTCTGTCTCTTGTTTATTCATAACTTATTCATCTGTCCATAAGTCTGAGAAATAATATGTTCCATGTTCTTCAAATTTTCTTGTAATGTCTCTTTTTATATCTAGGTTATGTATCCACATTGACTTATCCTGGTAAATGATGTAGATATTAGTCTATGCCCAATTTCTGCCATACTGATTTCTAGTTTTGCCAACAATTTTACCAAATACTGAATTCTTATCCCAAAAGTCCTTACACTTGTCAAATACCAAGCTACATAATATCAAATGCTAGCTTGTTTTTAATGGGACTGCTATCAATCAGCTTTTAGATGACACAACTGGTAGTGAAGATTGTTTGTGCCACGAAAAAATTAGATTGATGCCATGTATAGACTGACAAATACATTGATGGTAGCTATATCTTCCAGAAATAACACCAAAAATAAGGGATTGGAGTGGTAAAATGAGAAGCTTCTTCTTCTTCTTCTTCTTCTTCTTCTACTTCTTCTTCTTCTCCTCCTTCTTCTTCTTCTTCTTCTTCTTCTTCTTCTTCTTCTTCTTCTTCTTCTTCTTCTTCTCTTCCTCCTTCTCCTCCTCTCTTCTTCCTCCTCCTCCTTTTCTCCTTCTCCTTCTTATCCTCCTCCTTCTTTTCTTTCTTCTTCTTCTCCCTCTTCTTTTTAGTTAACAGTATTTTTTTTCAAATACATGCCAAAATAATTTTCAACATTCGTCTTTTCAAAGCCTTGTGTTCCAATTTCTTCTCCCTTCCCCCTCCTCTAGAAAGCAAGCAGTCTGATACAGGTTAAACATGTGCAATTCTTCTAAACATATTTCCATACTCAACATGCTGTGCAAGAAAAATCAGATCAAAAGGAGCTGACAAGGTAGTATATTATTGCCTTCTTTATTTATTTTTTTAACTTATATGCAGAGTACATCATGTGAAATGCCAGGGTGGAGGAAACAAAAGTTGGATGGAAGAAAGTGAAGAATTAAGAAGCCTTTTATGAGATTGAAAAAGGAGAGTATAAAAGTTGATCTAAAACTTAACAGTATAAACAACAACAAAAAGATCTTGGCAATTGGTCCCATCACTTCCTGGTCACTTTCACTTCACTATATTTCACTTTATTTTTCAATAAAGAAAAAAGATATGGGAGCAGCATATGATTTTATATTTGAGAGCTAAATGATCACTGCAGATGGTAACTATAAACATGGAATTACAAGGAGCTCTCTTGAAAGGAGAGCTATGGTAAACATGGACCACATACTAAAAAACAGAGACATCACCTTTCAGACAAAAATATAGATAATCAAAGCAATGTTTTTTTCAGTAGCAATGTACAGCTGTAAGAACTGGACTATAAGGAAAACTGAGTACTTACAAAATCAATTCTTTTGAATTATGATGCTGGAGAAGACTTTGTGCAGTACCTTGAATAGCATTTGGTCACATCAGTCAATACTTAAAGAAATTAATTCAGACTATTCACTAGAAGGTGAACTGAAGCTGATTAAACTCTTATTGCCCCAGATAACTCTAAGACTGTGGTTAGTGAGCAATTGCTAATTCTAATAAGATTCTTAGGGCCTGATGCATGTCAAAGAAATCACATCTCTGACCCAAGAAAAGTAAAACAAAACAAAATAAAAACCTCAACTAAAGGATGCTTGAAAAGACTAGAAACAAAGAGCATAAATTGGGAAATGACTGAACAAATTGTGATTTATGAACATTATGAAGTATTATTGTGCTGTAAGAAATAAGTATGAAACATTCAGACAAACATGGGAAAACAAGTGACTTGATGAAGAATGAAGTAAGAAGAATTAGAAAAAACCCCAATATCCTCCTATGACTGCAATAATAGAAATGAAAATAAGGATAATAGTCATTATAACTAATATTTATGTAACATTGTTATTTAGACATTATGTGAAATGCTTTACAATTATTATCTCATTTAATCCTCAAAATAATCATGGGAGGTAGGCACTATTAATATTTTCATTTTACAGTTGAGGAAACTAAGGTAAACAGGTTAAATGACTTGCCTAGCATCATATAACTTAGGATATGTCTGAAGCCAAGTTTGAACTTAGCTATTCCTGATTTCATGCTATCTAGGATATCTGCTGGACCACCTAGACAAAAAAAAACAATGACAGGAAGCTAAATTATATCTCAATCAGGTTTCCAGCAAAGAGGAGAGAAGAGATATATTTTTCTTTTGAGGATTCATGGTACAGAATATTGAATATCTGCCAGATGCTGTCACTATGTTAGTTGGTTCTGCTTAATTGTTTTTCTATGTTGCAGAGAAATATTCTTGGAATGGGTTGACTCTGGGAAGATGAAATATGTAAATAACCATAAACACCAAAATTATCTATACAATTATAATTTTAAACAAATAAAAAAGCATAATCATTCTGGTTAATTGAGGGTTAATCCTCAATTCCTGTTTGTTTTAGTCATTGTATTAGTCTAAATTACATTTGTCCACTTTCCTGCACAGTTAAACACATGTAATGAATATAACTGAATCATTCTTGTCTAATGGAGGATATTACAAGGCATTATTCATTCTAAACATGCAGTTTCACAACAAATAAGCTCCAAATGAGAGGAAGTTTTTTTAACAATGAGATTTTCAGGTTAAATAGCACATTTTTGGATTGGAGGAAGATTAAATGCAGAAAAAATGTCCAAGGATATCTGTGATCTAAATGACAATTTAGATCATTGTGTACTTGTGCTTCACTAAATGCTGGGAAAGGTGGTTTAGATAATATTTTGGTAGGAAAAAATATTCATGTATGGTCTCATTTTTAGCATCTAAATGATTTCATAGAGCACCTAAAATCTAACCCCCTTTCCATATCTTATAGAGTACCCAGACTAAAGGTATTGGATTGGTCATTCACATTCATAGCTTTTTATCCCCCATTAGTATGTTTATTTTTTCTAGTCAGCTAGAGACACAATAAGTTAAAAGCAAAGGTGTTTAATTAGGTTAAAAAAAGTTAAAAAATGAATCATTGATTACGTAAACTTGGGGCAAATTCTTTCACAAATTATAATAGGAAGAATAAACACACATCGGGAGTACATGTGAAGATGCATAGGTAGGACCACCTGTGGCCAAGTTGACATGAAGAAGGACTACTCACACCTCTGATGCTGCAGACCCACTAACATTGTCTGGTGATATCATCATGACATTCCAACTCTGCCTGCTCCCTGAAGAACAAACATAATTGTTTCATTATAAAATAAATACATTCCCTGCTAAAGTTTTTAAAACCATATATTTTCAATTCACATAAAGATGTTTTATTTTGTCATCACTACTCTCTTTATCTCCATCATTTTCATTATGTTCTTTTTAAAAACTGATTATAGGCCACACTCAAGTTGGAAAGAGGCCAGATTCTAGAAGTTCAACATATATTTAAGCCAGCATTGTGTTTTGTAATTTTTGACTTCTTTTTCTTTACTTCCTGGGTTTTGCCCTGATTACTGGATAAGCAGATTTTTAGCCAAGTCAATGAGGTGCCAACTCAGTGTCAAGTCAAAGTAAACTTAAAAACCCACACTAAGATTCCTCCTGGACTTTAAGATAATTATATTACAATCTTTATTAAATTTGGAAATACTGGGGAAATACTTTTCCCCGGGGACCTCTTCTGCCTATACTTAATGCCTTTGGAATATATTGATGGGACTGCCTTCAAGTAGTAGCTGTAAATTCATACAAGGAAAGAAAGACCTTTGAAATTAAAATAAGTAATTGATGGCTTTTTAAAAGTGACAATCAGAAAGTGAGATCTTAAGAAAGTGCTCTCATTATCCAGGGTTTCAATTTTCACCCAAGAGGGTAGAATATGGTTCTATTTATTATCACAGTTGTTAGGAATTGACTACTCTTATTGATCCAAATCCACAACTAGTTTCCAAAGAGCAATGACTAATATTTTCTGGAAGGAAAAAAAACTTCCCACATTTTAATTTCCACTTTCTCCTCATGTTCAGCTACATGAGCTTTCCTAATAGAGATAAATATTAGATAACATATTAGCTTCTTCAGGCTCTTAAAGCACTGCAATACATGCAGAACAACAATATCTGAGAGATCTTAAAAGATGTTATAGATAATTCACAGTAAATTTCCAGTTACCAAAACTATTTAGTTCCAGAAAGAACTCTCCTGTTTCTTGACTGTATTCTAAAGTGAGGATTCTCAGATGCTTTTTTCATTGTCTCAGTATCATTGAGGACACAGTTGAAGAACAACTCCTTTCTTGTTAGTTTCTATTTACACATTAGTTTATATATGGAGAAAGACTATTGCCTCCACTGACTGCCTTTTGATTCCCATCCCTGAAATAGAAATAATCTGACCCATTTTGAACAGAGTCACATTTCAGAGTTTGGGTCATATGTTCAGTACATTAATATGATTGTTATGTTGGAGTTATATGGAGTTAGAATTGAGTTTCAATATCTCTGAAAGTTTTTTTCTTCCAATGAAAGTTCAGTGGAAAATAAGATGGGATGATAGAAAGTATTTTTTTTGGAATGATAGGATCTGAGTTTTAATCCTGATTTGCCATTTACTACTTTTGTGACTTTGATGAAGGAAATCATTTAACTTTCTTGTGTCTCAATTTTCTCACTTGAAAAATGAGGGGGGTAGATTAGATGACCTCTAAGAATCCTTCCAACTATAGAACTAAGATCCTATCATCCTGTGACTTCCTCACAAGTAAATGAAATGTATCAGATTGATGTGAAATAATAAGTGGTACTCACCTCTTCAAGGTACCGCTATGAATTATTAGTTACAAGAGTCAACAGCACTTCTTGGATGCAGAGAAACAAGTTAGTATAGTCTATTTAGGGCAGTAATATTTAATCTTGCTTCTACTTCCTTAAGGACCCAGTTGAATTTATGGGTCTGGTCTCCAGATAAACAAACATCAAGTTATCATAATTTCACCAATGCATTCTAAATTTTGTTTCCTAATTTATAGTTTGATGCAACTGGTAATTCAACAAAGAGAATACCATAAAAGTCAAAGCAGAAAAGATAAGTAAGAACTCTCTTTTCTCATGTAATATATAATTTATGAGCCCCCAAATATAAAATATGTCTTATTTGGATTAATGCAAAAAACTAATTTTAGTTTTTTATATGTAGTGTATGTGGATACATTTTCACTGGTTTCCCTCATTGGGGCACTGATGTGGTTTTCCATATCCTCTGAGGCTTTTCTTTTCTTTTTTAATCCTCCTTCACCCACTTAATAATATTTTATTTTTTCCAACTAATATAGTTTTCAACATTTTTTATAATATTTTGAGTTCCAAATTTTTCTCCCTCTTCTCCCCTATCCCCAAGACAGCATGTAATATGATATAGATTATGCCTGTACACATTTACACATTAGTCATGTTGTAAAAGAAGAATAAGAACAAAAGGGGAAAACCATGAGGAAGGAAAAACAAAAAACAAAAAAAGTGAATGATCTGCATTCAGACTCCATAATTCTTTCTCTGGATGTGGATAGCATTTTCCATAATGAGACTTTTGGAATTGTCTTGAATCATATATTGCTGAGAAGAGTTAAGCCTATTATAGTTGATTATTGTGCAGTTACTGTTACTATGTACAATATTTTCCTGGTTCTGCTCATTTCACTCAGCATCAATTCATGTTAGTCTTCCAAAGTTTTTCTGAAATCAGACTGCTCATCATTTCTTATAGCACAATACTATTCCATTACATTCATATACCACAACTTGTTCAATCGTTCATCAATTGGTGGACATTCCCTTAATTTCCAGTTCTTTGCCACCACAAAAAGAACTGTTGTAAATAATGTTACATGTGTGGGTCCTTTTCCCTTTTCTACGATCTCTTTGAGATACAGACTTTAAAGTGGTATTGCTGGATCGAAGAGTATCCATATTGTTTTTTGAGCATCATTCCAAATTGGCCTCCAGAATCTTTGGATCAATTCACAATCATTAGTGTTCCAATTTTTTCCCAACATTTATCATTTTCCTTTTCTGTAATATTAGTCAATCCTATAAGTGGGGAAATCAATGGTGATTTAGAGCTTTTTTTAATGTAACTATAGATAACTTTATTTTCTTCATCTGAAAATTGTCTGTTTATATCCTTTGATTATTTATCAAATGATTTGTATTCATATAAATTTGATTCAGTTCTTCATATGTTTGAGGAATGAGACCTTTATAAGAAATTACTGTGTCTTGTATAATTAACCTATTTCACTAATCCACCACATTATTTCTTAACCAGTATCAAATAGTTTGATGATTTCTGCTTTATAATACAGTTTTAGATCTGCTAGAGCTAGGCCACCTTTCTTGGTATTTTTTAAAAATTAATTCCCTTGATATTGCTGACCTTTTGTTCTTCCATATGAATTTTATTACTATTTTTATGGCTCTATAAAATAATTTTTGGTTTCCTCTGGGGCTTTTCTGATGAGAAACTTTTGTCCTTTTGAGTTTCACAGTCAAGGTCTTGATTTCATATACCTGTCAGTTCCCTAATCCAGGTACTGCTTCAGTTAACCTGAATTTGTGTTTATATAAAAGTCATTTCTACCCAGATGAGGTTGCAGTTTTTTCTTCAGGAAAAACCCTGGGCAAGGAAAGAACTTTGATTTTTAAATGTCTAGGAGAATGCTGAATCCTTCCATAAAGGAGATTCTTGAACTATGTTTGTGTGAAGGCCTTTGGGAGAGATAGGTCACAAGAGGCAAGCATGAACTTTTGAATAACTACTAGGACCTAAAGGGTTGAAGATGTGTAGAAGAATTTGATTCTATCATATCCATTTACTATCAGGGCTTGCATCCCTAGTGACTGCTGAGAGAGGATTCCCTTTTATAAGATAATTCCTTTTCTCCTTGACTGACCTGACATGATTTATCTCATTTCTGAATGAAGAGGTCCTTTATTATTGTGTATTCTTTGGCTATTCTAATCTATATAATTCCTCTCCCTTTTGTTTTCTGTTTTTTTTTTGGGGGGGAGGGAAATTAATAATTGGTGGAAGGGAACGAAACTGGTGATATTAAATAATCCCTCTTTTGAGAGAGATCAAAAAAAGTTACAGGTATCCATAATCAATGAAAATACTGTACCCTTAAGTTTATAGTCATTTGAGATGTGGTGAATAAGTAAATTTCTAGTTCAATATTCCTCTTAGAAACAAACAAGGAAACAAGTAAGTACTTAGCCATGGCCCCCTGAAAGGTAAAGTTGTAATCTTACTTGGAGAATGGTGGGCCAGATCCCAACTCATATTTATTGATGGCACCCATGAGTCAAGTTACTGTTTTTATAATATATGACCCAATTACATACATGCCTAACACTAGCTTTCCTGGTGAAATAGTTGTAACACATCTTGGTTATTTTTGTATGCAGTGCTTGGCTATCTGAAGATTACTAACATTCATTTGGATTTGCAAATAATTTTTTTTCATCTGGTGAGTTTTTTCACCATTGCTGTGGACGAACCAGATTCCTCTGTTGTCTTTCACATAAAAATTACTTTTTAACGGGAAGTTCATTTTTCTTTTTAGATGTTCCTTTCTCCTATTCTTTAAGAACTACTTTTTAATGGGAAGTTTATATTTCCTTTTCAAATGTTCCTTTCTCCTATTTTATGCAATCCCATCTTTTACTCAGGTTCAAACTACAGTGATCTCTGACAGCTTTTGCTCTCTTCTTTCTTCCTAATTTCCACATACATTCCACATACACATACATATACATTCAGAAACTTTTGTCAATTTTTTCTGTCAGTCATATTTTCCTTTCCATTCCCATTATCTAAAGTTTGTTGGAAGGCAAATTAACTTAACTTAACTTTAAGTTAAGTGTAAACTTAACTGAACTCATTCTATAATAATCTTTAAGCCTCTTAGGTCTTCCTCTTGCTAATTCCCTCCATCCACATCCCATATTGATTTATTGGTTAAGTTTTTCTAAGAAAATAATTATTCACAAAGAGAAGTTATTCTTAAACTTTTTGGTCTCAGAATCAAAACTGCACTTTTAAAAATTATTGAAGACTTTCTAAAGATCTTTTACTCGATATATATATATATATGCACATATATATGTATATGTATATATAGACACATGAAGATTTACTATAATAGAAATTAAAGTATCTTAGTATTAATATGAAAATAGTTTTGAAGTTGTGAACCCTAAAAATGGATCTCAGGGATCCTTAAGCATTTCTGGACTATACTTTGAGAATCACTGACATAGAGCATCCTTTCCTTTCCTTAGTTTTTCTAACTAGCTGAAAAACATGCTTTGTATAATACCAGAGATTCCAAACATCCCCCTCAAACAGATGTTCTTTTCTCCTTCCATTTAAGCACTCAGTTTTTTTGTAGATGGCAAAGACTAGCTTTGTGAAGACTTGTAAAAAGTGAAATTCTTCTAAAGCCCTCAAATACTTGATTCCTCTTCTTCTGGCTGAGATCTCTCTATTTTTTTCCTGTCAGAAAAAAAATTCCAACCTATCTAGTGCTTGCATTCCTCAGCTAGGAAGTCAGCATGAGATGGCTCTTACTGCCACTGCAGCTTAAGGTTAAATTATAAAGACTGGTTATGAATTCACCCACTCATACTGTTGAGATGTTCCACAATGAATAGACTTGTGAGCAAAAGCACCTGACGTAAAAGAACAGAAATCTCCAAAACAGTATAGGGTGGCAGCCATGGCACTCAATTGGCAACTAGTTGCTGTTCCTATGTTGTTCCTATTCCCCAAAATGACAACTCATCTGTAAAAAGAAGTGGTTGAACTAAAAATATGTTAATAACTAAAACATAATGAGTTTTGGTGTATAAATTGCCCAAGGCATAATGCCAAGTCCAGGACTAGTCTATAGGAATATTAACTTTCAGACACAGTGCCTGGGACATAATGAGCGCTTAATAAATGTTGACTTGTTGAACTCATCTCCCTTCATCAGGCCATGAGCTTCCTGATACCAGGGGCTATCTATTAACTTTCATTATCTCTTCTGCATGTAGGGCAGAACCTCCTATATAATAGGCATTTAATAATAATAATTTAATCACAACTTGACTGACCAATATTGTCTCCATAAGATAAGGACCAAAGTG
Source organism: Sarcophilus harrisii (assembly GCF_902635505.1). Taxonomy (NCBI): domain Eukaryota; kingdom Metazoa; phylum Chordata; class Mammalia; order Dasyuromorphia; family Dasyuridae; genus Sarcophilus; species Sarcophilus harrisii. The sequence continues at coordinate 134,102,124 of NC_045426.1, read as the reverse complement.
ATCTCCCTCATTCTTCACTTCCTTCCTTGAAGCAGAGTCTTGTAATGAAATGAACTTTAAATTTGGAGTTAGAAGACTCTCATTTAAGTCCTGCCATGACTTAGATTCTAACTCAGGCTTTGTGACCTCAGGTCTAACTATTTCCACTCACTAAATTCTGTGGTCCTTTCAAAGAGTGGGAAGGAAAAGGAGAAAGGCAAGAAAATCCGAGAGGAGAAAATCTGGAGAGTTTTATTTTCTTTCTCAAAAAGAGATAAGAAAATTAAGAAGTCTCTGGGGTAAAAAATCTAGAGTGGCACTCACTTCAAACTTCACCTTAATCCATCAATTTTCCAGCTTTTCAGAATAAAAGTGTTTGATGAGAGGAAGAAAGAGAATAATTCTAAAGAGATTGAAATACCACCTGTACTGGGAAAAATAGACCGGGTGGGTAAAAAATAATATTGTCCAAATTGATAGCCTTATCACTAGTAATCCAAATCTTTTCCAGACTATGGAGAAATCCCAAATAATGGAAAAATATTCAAGGTTGATATTGTTTTCATCACATTGAGTTTCTTGGTAGAAAGAAATCTTCAAATTTAAAAAAAAGACTAATCAGCATAGTTTTCATGTATTATCAATACTAGAAATATCTCCTTTCATATTTCTTAAAAATCTTGTAGTGCTTTTGTATGACAGGCTCTTGAAAATAAATTGCACTTTTTATAGCAAAAATTTGAAAGAGAAGACTGGAAGTAGCAACAGGAAGAATACAGCTTGATTGATTTGGGGAAAGAAAGAAGACAGAAAAGAAGAAAGAAAGATTCTGTATCCAGGGAAAATATTGGCAATTTCTTTTAGAACTTTTTTTATATAAGTTGATGGTAGAATATATATGTATGGACCTTTTGATCATGTAGACCCAAGGTAAAACTTAAATAGGAAACATTTGTTTTTGATGTCTAAATTTGTTCCTTTTTCTTTTCTATTTTCTCCTTTCTTCTTCCCAGTACTACCCCTCTAGAAATATTTTTATGTCCTCAAGCCCTCTTCTCCAGGAGGAAAATAATCAGGTAAATTAATGTACTGTAGAATAATAATACCATAGTAATCCAGGGAGAATTTTCTGTCCTATTTCAAATCTGATTTTTTCCCCATTGGGACCAAGGATATGATGCATGCAGAAATTGGTGGAGCAATTTCTGATGCTCTTGGCATAGGAAAAAGAAGTTCCTCTCCCTCATTCAGAGGTATTATGATTTTCTCTTTTCTCAGTAGGAGCAGAGAGGCAGTATGATAGGATGAGAAATGGATTTTGCTCTCTCTAACAGAAGAACTCTAGGTTGTTAGACCAAGCAGAAAGTCGCCTGGTAGTGAATTTGTACATCATATTCACTTAATTTATATTTGTTGGTTGGATAATTAACAAAGTGTCATGCTGTTTTTCTTCATGCACAAGAAAGACAGCACCAAGCCCAAAGTGTTACACCATCTTACATTTATGTTATACCAACTTACATTTTGGTAATGCTTTATAGTGAAATCTTTTGCATTCATCATTTCATTTGAGCCACACAACATGACAGGTAGGGAATAGATGTGTTGTTATTATCCCTATTTTAGAGATGAGGAATTTGGAATTCACTCAGAGTCATACAGATGGTAAGTGAGAGATGCAAGATTTAAATTCTAGTCTTCTGATTCTAAATTGAATGTTTTTTTTCCTATTGTATAGGTTGTTTCCTATTTATCATTGAAAGATTTTTCATTTTTAAAAGTAGATAACATTTACATTGAATGACTGATTCTACAATAGGTATTTCTAAGATAATGGCTTAGAGGATAGTAAAGTGATTTAGAAAGAAGTTAAGCAGAAGGAAGAGGAAGGAAACAGTCATTAATAACATACCTACTATGTACCACAGAGTGTGTTAAGCTCAGCCTGAGCGGTGGTTGCCATCACTGTGTCCATTTATAGATAAAGAAACAAAGGTGATTTGCTTTGGCTAACTCGGATAGTAAGAGTCTCTGGCAAGGCAATGCCAATGAGAGGAAATCAGCTTCCACTCTCACCTGTCTGATTTCAGGGCTTCTTGGTTGTCTTTCCAAGGAATCCTTCAAATGGCATTTGACTTATTAGCTGCTTTGCATTAGTCAAAACCCTGTTAGAGCTGGGCTAATACATAACTAGCCATTGGTGGCAAGAGGGCTGAAGCTTGTTATTTAAGTAGCTCAGAACCACAGGTTTGAGGTAATGGTAGCCTACCTTTCTGATCTACTGTGACAACAAACCCTGAGGTGAAAACTAATGAATGTAAACAGTTCTGTAGAGAACAAGGTCACTTTGCTGATACCATTAAACACTCTATAAATGGTTCTTCACTGTTAATCCAGGAGAGTCAATATCAATTAAGCAAGTACTTCTCAAATATTGACTATGTGGCAAGCACTGCTTTGCCCTCAAGCATCTTACATTCTACTAACTATGTTATTGTAGCCAATTGAACAAACTGAATTTTTAAGGAAAGGTTAAGATGGAATTAATAATAATAAAACCATCAATATAATAACATCTAGTAATTATTTACCAGAGAAGGGAGGGATAGAATTCTAATATTTTAGTTCATATCATAATATCTGACATTCATATAGCATCTTGAGATTTATAAATTGCTTTGCATATAGTATTTCATTTGAAAACAACCTTGTAAGGTAAGTGCTATTATTGTTCCCACTTTACAGATCAGAAAACTGAGGTTTGGAGAGGTTATAACCTTTGCATTGCTTTCAATGATGCAAACCGAAGTCAAAAGACAGTTTTCAATTTTATTCCAGAAGCAACAAGGAGTCGCTTGCAGAAGAGTAACATGGCAAAAGTGCTTTAAGAAACTTATTCTAGTAGCTAAGTCCAAATGAGAGAAGAAAGAAGCTTTAAGCTGAGAGACCAGGTAGAAGTTTATTTAAATGGTTTAGGAAAGAAATGAAGAGCCTGAATTAGATTCGACAGCAATATTTGGCAGCTGGGTACCTATTTTTAGTTCTTTAAATCTCCATTTCTTCATTTATAAACTAAAGGATTTAAATTATAATCCTCTATGCTTAAAGTCCAAGAATTTGAAAGGATTTATATTTAAAGTCATTGAAATCTCATGTCATGATATCTTATTAGGGTGGGTTGTCCTTTCTCCTGAAAGACTAATAATAACAGCTCAAATTTATAGAGTGCTTTTAAAGGTTTGTGAAGCACTTTAAAGGTATCATCTCATTTAATTCTCTTAATAAACTTTTGAGGTACTTGTTATTATCTCCATTTTACAGATGAGGAAACTGAGACTGTATCATACAGGTAGTAATCACCTGACTGTGTCATCTCAACTTGGGACTTCTAGTTTGGCATTCTGTACATTACACCAGCTAGTAAAGGGTAATCAATAAGATTTTCTTGATTAAAAAATTTATGGCACCTAATCTTAAATGGGCCCTTCAGCAAGACAATCCTTTTATTCCCTGTAATTAATTCTCTATCACATTTTCCAGAGCAACTATTCCAAAGCTTTTCTTAAGTCTTCCTTACCTCCTTACCTCTCAGTGCTCTTTTCATTTTTATGTAGATAATGAATTCCCACCATGAATTCCTACTCATTCCCTTCTCCTCACCTCACAACTTTTTGATCTCATCTCCCAACATTTGGTCCTTTTTTCGAGGGTCTGATAGAGAGGTAGCCACATTTCAGGAGTCTCCATGTGGCCTGCTTAGCTCTATTTCTAAATAGTATGTATAATTCTAAATAGTATGTCAGTAATTCCTGACCTAAGTGAGTTTTAAAGTGTGCCTCTTCAGAGCACAGATCAATGATATTTAGGGGGCCAGCAATCAATACCATCAGGATCCAGTCTCCTGATTCCTCTCCATGAAATCTAAAATCCAGTTACATTGGCCAAACCACTCCATTGCTCAACTTGATATGTTTTCCCTGGTTCTCTTCCTCATTCTATTTTTATTTTATCTTCTTTTGAGATTCAGGTCCAATCCCTTCTGCCTTCCTTCTGAAATTACCTCTCATTTATGCTGTATATAATTTGTAAGTACATAGCAGTTTGCATGATGTCTGTCTCCTTTATTAAAATATGACTTCCTTGGGAATAAGGACTATTTCCATCTTTCTTTGTATCCCCAGAGTTTAGCAAAGTGTCAAGAATAAAATACACATTTAATAAATGCTTGTTGACTTAAATCTGACTTATAAAGCTCTTTACAACCTGGCTTTTCTAGTCTTAGGACACATTATTCCTCTCCCCACATTCTTGGGTCTAGCCATAGTGGCCGCTAGCTATTCCTCAACCACAACACTTCATCTTCCTTCTATGTGCCTTTGTATCATTTAGCATTATTTTTCTCCTCACTTCTACCTCTCAGAGTTCTAGGATTACTTCAAAACTCAAACCATGCATCTTTAAAAGAAATATTTATTTTATTCTAAACCTTAGAAATAAAACAAGCATGGAAATTTCCATAATATAGAAGACATGGAATTGCAAATCTATTAAGTACAACTTACTATTCTTTTTTTAATATAAATGATCATATCACTTTCTTTTTTCCTTCTCCTTGACCTTTCACCCTGCCCCAGAGATAGCTACCATTAGATACAAATAAATATTTATATGTGAAACTATTATATATGTAATATATATACATATGTTCTTCTATTTATCAGTTTTTTCTCTGGATGAAATTAGTGCCTTTTTTCATATGTCCTTTGTAGTTAATTTCAGTATTATAATAGTCATTCAAATTTTTTCTTAAACCTGTATTGCTGTTATTGCATACAATCATCTCTTGATTCTCTTCATTTTGCTCGTCATTATTTCATGTAAATCTAAGATTTCTAAGATTACCGAACTCACCCTTTCTTATAGCTCAGTGGTATTCCATTATGATACTATAGCACTTGTTCAACCATAATGAGGCATCCACGCAATTTTCATTTCCTTGTCGCCAGAAAAATAAAATTGACATAAATATTTTAGAACATACAGGTTCTTTTCCTTTTTACCTAATCATCTTCAGAAACAGACCTAATAGTATCATGCACCCCTTTCTGAATGTAGCTTTCCCTCTTCATCTAGGAGCTACTTGAATATAATTTGATATTTAATTATATTTCCTTGGAATTTCCTTGAATCGAAATCTCTGGATTTCTCCTTATATAATCCAGACAATAGTGTAACCTTTGCTACATAGCTACAGATCTGTTCAGGGACATGGAGAGCTAAGTATTAACCCTGAGGATTCAGAGCAAGCTTGATAACCATTCAGATCTAAGGCTCCCCTTAAAAGACATTCATCTGCAGATTTTCATGGCAACAAGAGCTATATATTAATATTTCCAAGATGCAGCTATTTCTATTAGACTGAATCTTGTTTTAATCCATTAGATTTTTGGTTCCTCCAAGTTAGGGAGTGTCTCTAACCTTTCTTATATCAATAGTACTTACCACTGCACCTGGCATATAGAAAGTGGTAATAAATATTTGTTGACTGACCAGCAAACCTTAACACTTTAAAATAGAGCAGAACAGTGAAGGGAAGGCTGTTGATTTTGGAATCAATAGAGTAAGATTATGTAAATATTTCTCACTTAATAAAATTCTTTGAGGGTCAGTTCCATTTTTGTCCTTTATGGCCCCAGAGCTTAGCAAGAACGAGACCTGGGATTTCATAGATATGGGGAGTTCTGGAAAGCTGCTGCTGCTGCTGGCAACTAACATTTCTCTGGCTCTTACTATGTTCCAGACACTGAGCTAAGTGCTTTACAATTATCTCATTTGATCCTCACAAGAACCCTACAAAGTAAGTACTATTGTTATCCTCATTTCATTGTTGAGAAAACTGAAGCAAACAGGGCTTAATTGACTTGCCCAGAATCATGTAGGTGGTAAGTATTAGAGATCAGATTTGAATTTGTCGTGCTCTCTATTAGTAAAACATTCTCTGCAACTATAGTCAACCCTTAGCATTTAATAATGCCCGGCACATAGTAGGCAATGTTTATTAATCTATTAGAGAGTTGCATAAAGCACTGATTTATTAAAGAAATCGTCCACAGTCACATTAAGTTCCGTGATGGATAGAAAACTGGAGTTAGGAAGATCTGAGTTCACAATGGGCCTCAGACAATGTGTAACTTTGGGCAGATCACTTAATCTCTGGCTCATTTTCGTGAACTATAGAATGGAAGTAATAATAACACCCAGCTGTTGTGAGGATTAAATGAGATAATATTTGCAAATTTTAGCACAGTGCTCGACACATGGTAAATCTCATATGCATGCTGCTATATGATGAAGTTCATGGACATCATGTGGGAACGACTTGCAGCCAGACTGTGGCTTGGAGGCCTTTTCTTTATCCACTTCATTATAGCTCTCTTTCAAAGGAGGTACTTAATAAATCCTTATTGATATATTGATTGATTCCAGGCCTCCCTCTGTATATTTGATGGATGACCTAGTCACTTAATTGTCTATCACTGAAGAGGGGCTGCCTCTGTCAAACTGAGACCTGTTGAAGACCTTAGCTTAAAAAGCCCAACGTCTCCCAGTGCATCCAGGGCCATCTCTGGTCATCTTGCTCTATATTTGGCCACTGGACCCAGATGGCTCTGGAGGGAAAAGTGAGGCAGGTGACCTTGCACAGTCCTCCCTCACTTAAATTCAATGCACTTGCATGTCATGGTATCACCTCCCTGATGTCATGGTCCCCTTCCAAGATGAAGAACAAAATAACAACAGAATTCTCTCTGCCTCAGTTTCTATATCTATATAATAGGGATATTCATCATCATAACACTGATACCTGATGGAGTTAACCCACTGCCATTAAATATAAATAATCATGTCACTTTCTTTTTTTCCTTCTCCTTGCCCCCTCACCTTGCCCTAGAGATAGCCACCATTAGATACAAATAAGTATTTATATATAAAACCATTATTTATATATATATATATATATGTGTGTGTGTGTGTGTGTGTGTGTGTGTGTGTGTGTGTGTTTCTATTTATCAGTTCTTTCTCTGTTAGATAGTTTGTAAAGGGACACAGGCATACAAACCTGCCTGACCCAGAATTGTTGTGATGATCAGCCCAATAAAGGAGACAGTGGAGAGGGCAATGGTCCCTCATGTTTTGTGTCATAAGAAAGTCAAATTCCCTGATAAAGAAGAAATTCTGTAGCCACTGGCTGGAGATGCTTCTGTACAGAGGATGTTGACCATGAAAGCATACAAAAGAGCCTTACAAAATAGATTGATGCTAGGAACATGTTGTGTCTGCTCCAGAGCCATATCAGGACAAAACTGGAGACAAAACTTACCTGCTGTATACATGGGCCCCATGTTGATTTTTAATAGTGATTACATGGCAAAGCTTTTATTATTCAATTACAAAAAGGTAATGATTTTTCCACCTGTGCAGGAGTCCTGCAAACATTGGATGTAAATAGGTAATAACCATGTAATGACTAGTACTAGGAACAATTTTAACTGAACATTTTTTTTTTGAGAGCAGGGAGAGTTTGAATTTTGTCTTTGTATCTCCAGTTCCTTGTGCACTATATAATACAGAATAGATATTTTATAAATGTTTATTGATGAATTGATTTGGACTGCATGGCAGTGAGACCCCTACATTTGCTATCTAACAGGAATTTTATAAATGCTTATTGGTGGATTGATTTGGAATGCATGATAGCAAGAGGTTCCTAGATTGGATCACTCCTGATGGAGTGCTTTTGATGGGGTTGGGAGGAGGAAAGAGGGGTTATTAGAAGGAAACCTCAGAAAGTTTTTTTCATGTGAGATTGATGGCTCCAGGGGTTCTTGTTTTTCCATGAGAGGCTTACTGAGGAACAAAAATATTACCCTTAGCTTGAAATGTTGCTGAAGACCCCAGTAACAACAGCAGGGGCAGTTAGGGAAAAGGCTGATAGGGTTTATTCAGAGGAAAGAAAAAATAGCTTTTATTCAGTATATGTATATATGTGTGAAACTTTCATACAGTATATGCATACATAAATAAATACACACACTGCATATCTTTGTATAAGCACATGCTATCTTCCCACAGTAATTAAAAAGTAAGTTTTTTCAGAATAGTATTTAAATATTTTTTAAAAATCTTTTTATCCTCGAGGTGTAACACAATGCCTAGCACATAGTAGGCACTTGATTATTATAGGCTTAGAGCCAATTATCTTTGTTAGGCTAAAAGAATCCTATAGTTTATATGAAAAGATTATCACCTCCCTGGTTGTCTTGGAAATTCTACTAAGTAAATTTTCCACTGCATATGATTTCCTAGTTAAAAAAAAAAAAGACTCAATGTCCAACTGAAGACCACTTTAGATGATTTCTCTTTTCCCTGGAGGAAGATGCCTTTCAGAACTATTTCCTATTTGGCTGAATTTATAATTGTCTAATGTTCACATCAATTACTGGCTGATTACTGTTGTAATAAGAGAAATGGCTGAAAGGTATGGAATTTGACAGGGGGCCTAAAGAAGAGATATCAAAGAGAATAAATTATCTTTTGCTTTCAAGTGATATTTCAGAGGCATCATAAAGCAAGCAAAACATGGAGTTCCTCCAGTAGCTGTTATTAAAATTATGTTTATTTCTTTTTTTTTATTGCTTCTAAGAACAAAGTGGTCATTACCTGTTTACTTGTGAATCAACTGTTCTATGCCTTTTGCATCTAAGTTAAGTCTAGTAAAAGTTTTGTGGCAGAAATGGATTGGAGAGATGATCCTTTCAGCAGATTCATGATGGCATGAAGGTGAGGGAAGATGCATTTTAGGCCCTTATCCTGTCACTTCTCCAGATATTGTGGATTAGAAGAGTGCATTAGATTTACTATTATATCAGATTAATATAGAATAGTATATTTCTTGATGATTAATCTGAGATAATAAAGAACATCTGTCTTGAATGACCCAGATCCCCAGTGGATGCAAAATGACATAGTCGTCTTTGAATCATGTTCCCCTAGATCCCTACTAAAAACTAGTGAGATCCCAGATCACCAGAGCTAACATTACTGTCAAAAACTATTTTTTAGAATCCCCATGTGACTTGCTTAACCCTATTTCCAAATGGTATGTGTGGCAAAGTAAACACCTAGCCTAACTGGGTTTTCCAGGGAACAGCCCTGTGATGTTTAGAACAGAAATCAATCCTATGTGGGTTCAGGCACTTTACTGCCTTCCACATAATTTAAGATACAGTTCCATTGGTCTGCTAACTGTTTTTCACAAAGGAACTGCATTTCCCAAGCAGGTGTCTTTTTACTGGCTATCTTTCATGTTTGGAATGCTCTTCCTCTTTTCATTAGTCTGATTTCTCTGTATTTTTTTTCTAGATTTACTCTATATCTTATCTTCTGCAGGTCTTTCCCAGGCCCTAAACCTCCATTGAGAGGGCCTTCTTTCTGAGATTATATTCTATCAATGCTATATAGATAGCTAGAGAAAGATAGAGAAATAGTGTATATTTAGCACACACACATACACATACACACCTATATACATAAACACATACATATGTATATAGCACCTACATAGTTGCTTGTTGTATGCTATCTACCCATAACTAAGATTTGACTCTCCTTAGGGGTGGAATTCTATTTTTCTATTTGTCTCATATAATAATTGCTTCTTGATTGATTATTGATCAATTTATTATAATTGGAAAAGATCTTAGAGACCATTTAGTGTAATCTTATTTTTTTGGATGAGAAAATTAAGTCTGAGAAAGATGAAGTTGCATAAGATTTTTCCTACTTTTCTTTTGAGTCCCTGTACTTTTATGTACTCCCTGAGGTATGCCCATGAAGCCTAGACTTCTCTGCCCAACATTGAAATGTCTTTCCCTTTTAGTTGCCTGAGCATGCAAATGTTGCCATTTGGGGCATGTTGGAAGGACCCTCTGTTTAGACAAGTTTTTGCTTCATTAATAGAAAAGTGTTCCTGGCATTAGGAATGCTTTTTATGCCCGAGCTCAATTAATTTGTTGTAACAATGTCCTTTTGCTCAAGAGGCTCCCTTAAGTTGCTGTTGGGTATGTGTGTAGTGTGTGGGTGTTTTAATGTGGAGAATATTTTCTCAATTAAAATGATGAGTAGACATAATAGTGCACCAATTTTCTATATCTGAATTCCTTAGAGCTTCAGTCTTTTGAAGTTTTTGTCGTTTAATGTGTATTTTGGAATACAACGATTAGGAAAAAAAATAATATCTACAAAACTTGTAAGGTCATTCATTGTCAAGAAGGCATATAATATAGTGGAATGCAAAGTTTATTGAGAATCAGAAAATTTGCATTAGAATTTCTTATAGAGAATAAAATTCTCTATGTTTGTTGGTGGATATTGAGTTAATTGCATCAAGCCCCAAGATATTAAAGAACCTCTCAGAGGAAATCTATAGTTTAAAATCTCTTATTTTACTTTCTCGTCTGCATAGGTGAGACCAAATGGATGATTACTCTTGAATCTGAATGGATACCCTATAACATCTGTAGGGTGTTATGAATTATATTCATATCTGGGATATTCAGTACAGATGAATAATAATGAACTGAACCCAAATTTGAAAAGGAAAGTGTATTAGACTGATTTTAACAAATTACAAAGCATTTTTACTGACTTCAGACTTCCCATAAAAGCAAAGGTTCATCCATTCATTATGAACATTTTTTTTATTAAAGCTTTTTATTTACAAAACATATCCTTGGGTAATTTTTCAACACTGACCCTTGCAAAAACTTCTGTTCCAAACTTTTCCCTCCTTTCCCTCACCCCCTCCCCTAGATGGCAGGTAGTTCAATACATGTTAAATATGTCAAAATATGTTAAATCTAATATATGTATACATATTTATACAGTTATTTTGCTGCACAAGAAAAATCAGATCAAGAAGGAAGAAAAAAAACTGTGAAAGAAAACAAAATGCAAGAAAATAACAACAGAGAGAGTGAAAATATTATGTTGTGTTCCACACTCTGTTCCCTTGGTTCTCTTTCTGGGTGTAGAAAAATACTCTTTATCACTGAATAAGTGGACCTGGTTTTAATCATCTCAATATTGAAGGGAGCCACATCCATCAGAATTGATCATCATGTAGTATTGTTGTTGCCATGTATAATGATCTCCTGATTCTGCTCATTTCACTTAGCATCAGTTCATGTAAATCTCTCCAGATCTCTCTGAAATCATCCTGTTGGTTGTTTCTTACAGAACAATAATATTCCATAACATTCATATACCATAACTTATTCAGCCATTCTTCAATTGATGGGTATCCACTCAGTTTCCAGTTCCTTGCTGCTACAAAGAGGGCTGCCACAAACATTTTTGCACATGTGGGTTCCTTTCCCTCTTTTAAGACCTCTTTGTGATATAATCCTAGTAGAAACACTGCTCCGTCAAAGGGTATGCACAGTTTGATAACTTTTTGGGCATAATTCCAAATTGCTCTCCAGAATGGTTGGATCCATTCACAGTTCCACCAACAATGTATCAATGTCCCAGTTTTATACATCTCCAACATTCATTATTATCTTTTTCTGTCATCTTAGCTAATCTGACAGGTGTGTAGTAGTATTTCAGAGTTGTCAATTTGCATTTCTTTGATTAATAGTGATTTGGAGCACCTTTTCATATGACTAGAAATAGTTTCAATTTCTTCATCTGAAAATTGTCTGTTCATATCCTTTGATCATTTATCATTTGGAGAATGGCTTGATTTCTTATAAATTTGAGTTGATTCTCTATATATTTTAGAAATCAGGCCTTTGTCAGAACCTTTGAACATAAAAATGTTTTCCCAGTTTGTTTTTTCCCATCTAATCTTGTCTGCATTATTTTTGTTTGTACAAAATCTTTTTAACTTAATGTAATTAAAATTATCTATTTTGTGATCAATAATAATCCTCCACAGGTCTGAGAGGTAAACTATCCTATGTTCTTCTAATTTTTTTATAATACCATTCTTTATGTCTAGATCACGAACCTATTTCAAGCTTATGTTCATATATGTTGTTAGGTTTGGATCAATGACTAGTTTTTGCCATACTAGTTTCCAATTTTCCCAGCAGTTGTTGTCAAATAGTGAACTCTTATCCCAGAAATTGGGGTCTTTGGGTTTGTCAAACACTAGATTACTATAGTCATTGACAATTTTGTTCTATGAATCTAACCTATTCCAGGTTAGATTAGATCAACTGCTTTATTTCTTAGCCAGTACCAAATGGTTTTGATGACTGCTGCTTTATAATATAATTTTAGATCTGGTACAACTAGGCCACTTTCATTTGCTTTTCTTTTCATTAATTCTCTTGAAATTCTTGACCTTTTATTCTTCCAGATGAATTTTGTTATTATTTTTTCTAGGTCAGTAAAATAATTTCTTGGGAGTTTGATTGATATAGCACTAAATAAATTGATTAATTTTGGCAGTGTTGGCAATTTTATTATATTCACTTGACCTATCCAAGAGCACTTGATATTTTTCCAATTGTTGAGATCTGACTTTATCTGTATGGAAAGTGTTTTGTAGTTTTGCTCATATATTTCCTGACGTTCTCTTGGCAGATCAATTCCCAAATATTTTATACTATCAGCAGTTATTTTAAATGGAATTTCTCTTTGTATCTCTTGCTGATGGATTTTGTTAGTGATGTATAAAAATGCTAATGATTTATATGGATTTATTTTGTATCCTGCAACTTTGCTAAAGTTATGGATTACTTCTAATAGTTTTTTAGTTGATTCTCTAGAGTTCTCTAATTATACCATCCTATTATCTGCAAAGAGTGATAATTTGGTTTCCTCATCACCTACTCTAATTTCTTTAATCTCTTTTTCTTCTCTTATTTCCAAAGCTAACATTTCTAATACAATATTGAATAGTAATGGTGATAGTAGATCAAGATGGACTTTTTAACTAGTGTTTTTGTAGTGACCCCTGGAAGAAAAACCTGGAACACCAACTGCTTCTGAAGAATTAAAGAAGTGTATCACTTCAAAGGAAACAGAAGGGCAGATGGTGGGCACACCCAGATTATACCACACCACCTGTAAGAAATTTCAGTGATTGAATGATATTATCAAGGAGTTATGTGATAGAAATAAAAGATGGACTTGACATGTGAGAAGAAAAAGTCATGACAGGTAGATTGCCAGAGTGTTCTACTTGTGCCCCAAAACTCTGAGAAAAAAGTGAGGAAGTCCATCATGTTGAATGGACCCTTTGTATCAAACTTTTGAGAGGACATAGACAAGAGATGCACGTATTGGGCCAGCAGGATGCTTTGCGATATGTGTTATTGAAGGGACCTCCCAAGATCTTATGATCACAAGTTCATTTGAATATTTGAGTAGAGATTGGAGTTCAATTACTGGGATTAAAGATCCATAAGTATTCAGTGATTACCTCTGAGAACAGAAGAAACTGGACCAAATCTCTGTCACTATATGCAGTGATTTTTAAAAAGGAAAATAACCTGCATGTACAAAAATATCTATAGAAGCTCCTTTTGTGGTGAAAAAGATTTGGAAATTGAAGAAATGACTATCAGTTGAGGAATGGCTGGTATATGAATATAAATGAATATGAGTAAATTAATTTCAGAAAAACCTAGAAAGATTTACATAAATTGGTGCTGAGTGGAGTGAGAAGTATCAAGAGAACATTGTACACAGTAATAGCAACTTTGTGCAATAATCAACTATAATATTTTTAGCTCTTCTTAACAATATAGTGATGATCCAAGACAATTCCAAAAGACTCATGATGGAAAACGCTATCCAATTCAGAGAAAGAACTATGGAGTCTGAATGCAGATTAAAGCATGTTATTTTCACTTTTCTCCCCGACCCTGTGATTTTTCCCTTTTGTTCTGTTTTTTCTATCATAACATGAGTATTGTGGAAATATGTTTAACATGATTACACATGAATAAGCTATATCAAATTGCTTGCTGTCTTGAAGAAGAGAGAGGGGAGGGAAGGAAAAGAAAAGTTTGGAACTCAAATCTTATAAAAATATCTTTATGTGTAACTAGAAAAAATAAAATACTATCTACAATATTTAAAAAACAATTTTTTAAAGAAGCAGATTGCAAATTCAATCTCTAGAACTCAATGGGGCTAATTCAAAATTAAGATAATTTTTGACTTTGGAAAACTACTTATGAGGCAGTATTTCAAAGTGAAAACAGCAGGTGTCCATTTCCAAATCCAAAGAATCATTTAAGAAAATAAATTTCTCAAAGTCTAACTTCTTTGTATGGAAGGAGCTCTGAGAGCTCCTCCAAATCAGTTAATCTCTATTTACTTGACACTATTTGACTACAGACAATAAAGAAGAAGGGAGGGGGTGGATGTGTGTGTGTGTGTGTGTGTGTGTGTGTGTATGCAAACACATTCAAACACACACACACATACACTATATATATATATATATATATATATATATATATATATTCGTGTATCCTATACACATTTATATACACATAAATGTATACATACATTTTCATATGTAGGTATGTTTCTATGTTTTATGTCAGAGGAGCCTGGAGTCTGTTGGGCAAGGAGTGAGACATGGGAAGGGCTCCATTGAATAGTAAAGAAAATATTGCTTCATATAGATCAGGAAAGGACTTTTTTTTGTGAAGCAGTTGGCAGAAAAGAAAGAAAAATTCCATTCAAAAAGTCCATGTTAGAGAATAACTCTGCAAGTGATAAGATGAAAGCAAGTGATTCAATCTACAAGGCAAATAATGGATAATTTTTCCTCTTTGGCATTTGAGCTATATCCATTAGTTCTGTTCCAGAAATATCTTCAGTGTAAGCAAAGGATATGGAGAAACAGTTTTAAAAAGAAAAATTACCTATTATCAATTGCCCTATGAAAGATATCTCCAGATCACTAATAATAAGAAACATTTTTGCAAATTAACAAAGTCTGAGATTTTATCTCACACTAACAAATGGGCATAGATGACAGACAAAATAAATAATTAGTGTTGGAGATGGGAGGTATTGTGAGAGGGTAGGCATACTGATATATTATTAGTAGAGCTGTGAATTGATTTACCCTTTTTGTAAAATAATTTCAAATTATGTAACAAAAATCACTGAACTGTACTTTTTTGACTTGATGATTCCACTATTAGATTTAAAGCCCAAAGAAGTTAATGTCAGAGAGAAAGGTCTCATATTTACCAAAATACCCACAGAAGCACTGCCTGTATCAGAAAAAAAAAAAGAAAAAAAAAGGAAATATAGCAAGTACTCATAAATTGGAATTGTTAAAGAAATTATAGCATATATTTTTCTTTCTCTAAAGTCAATGTAAAATAAAATTATCACATGATGTAACAATAGTTTTTATTTATAGTATCATTATTTAACATTAAATAAGCAAATAGCATCAGCAAAACAATGTCATATAATATAAAAATTTCTTTGAATATATCTATTTTTGTATAGCCTTCTTACACTAGAAATACAAATATCGATGCAGTTTTCTCCTTTTAGAAGATGTTTTTGTGGAAAGTCAATCAAATTTTAGTTCAACCACTAAAGGGATGAACCCTTTACAAAGCACAAGAAGAGGTAAATCCCCCATACAAAGGGTTTACAGGAAAAAAACCCCTTAAATATCACAAATACTTTTAGGAAGCTATCTGCCTAATCTGAAACATTATTTTAACCTTACATACTAAAGGCATCAATGGGAAGAACATCTTGTTATCTTCATTAATTTGACAGAGGGGTGTGAGACATTCACTTGACTAAGTACTCAGAAGGAAGTCAACAGAACCAAGTAGAACAATATGATGATTAAAATATAAAATATGGCACAGGTATCAAGAATAATTGCAAGATTAGACATAAGATAATACCCTATAGAGACCAAGCTAAACTTTGCTCATTATTTCCAGTCCTTTGTGTCAATATGGATTTAGGAAGAGAAAAGAACTCTTACTTGTGACTCTGATAATATAAATGAAAAGTACATTTAAAGGAAGCTGAATGTTGAGTAAGTGCAAAGAACAATACTGGCTCTGAAGAGTACATGAGGAAGTAGCACTCTTCCTTTTGGTCTCACACACACAGCTATTATTGATTTTTTTCCTCCCAAGTTTATATATGTGCATATATATATATATATATATATATATATATATATATATAATTGATTGCAATTTCTGTGTACATTGTCTTCCCTATTAGAAAGGGGAAGAATGTATGCTCCTTAAGGGCAAGTACAATCTCAATTTAAAAAAAAAGTCTAGTACAGTTCAGGACATTCATTAAATACTTAATACATGTTTGTTGACTGATTGATTTAGGTGAAGGAGAGGACTTTGGTGTAGAATTTTCATATTTTTTGAGAATTGTCACTGTACTGATTGGCTTTACTGAATCAATTTTAAACCAAAGATATCTATAACATTTGTTTTAGTTACTTAAATGAATAAAGAATTCTTCCAAAAACACACATTGACTCAAAGACTAGAAATAATGACTAAACTTTAGTTTGGTGTCTATAGAGTGTTTATTTTATTAAACTCTATCTTTGTTATGAAATATTTGCAAAATGCCTGTATATTCACTCCATGTCTAACCCTAGTTGAATAAAGTTCCTGAAAGGCACAGATTATACCTTTTAATTTTTATGTCCCACCTAACATGGGCCCTTGCACAAAAAGAATTTAATAATTCTTGTTCAATTGAATGGAAGGCATTTACGATGACAGAATTTTAGCTACGGATGGTGAGAGATTATTTTCTGGTGGAGAAACTTCTCGGAACTTTCACATTATAATACCAAAGTGAAAGTCTACTTCACCTCATTATAGCTGACTAATATTAGAAAATTATTGATATTTCTGCATTTGCAAAAAAGACAAAACAAAATCACAGACATAGACACAGATGCAGACACACACACACACACACACACACCCCTCCTCCTAAATATATCCTGCAATCTATTTGACTTTCTTGAGTTACTTTTTCAATAAAATTGAGGGCTAGGAAATAAATGCTTACTTTTCTATTCTCTATTAATGATTAAAAAACATGTTCATATGGAGTGAGATGGAAGGGCTACATGGTAACTTATTAAATTAGAAGTTTAAAGTCAGTAGAGCAAATTCCCATCTCATATTGATTTTTAGTATCTGACATTGCTGTAATTCTCTTATTTATTCATTCATCCAATGGATATTTATTGTGTTCTCTGCATTTCCTTATGCTAACATAATGGGTAACCTAGAGAGGTGGTTAGGAGAACAGTGAAGTGGTTGTTCCATTGGGGACCCTGTGGAAGGAGTATATCTAGTAGAAGCATTCTTAACCTGGAGCCCATAGAAATATATGAATAGATTTTAGGGGATCCAGGAACTTTGATGGGGAAAGGGGGCTTTTGATCCCTGATAATAATTTGATGTTTTATCATTGTTTCATCTAAGTGGGCTTTACTCCAACATCCATTGAACTTGGAGAAAAGATGGAAGAGTAGTGACATCATAGACAGGATGTTGCAGTTTTAGAGATGAAGGGAAGGACAAATGGTATTCTTCTACTGATACCTGTATATTCTTCCTCCATGACTGCCTGGTCAGAACTTTGATACCCAGGTAGCTTATGCCCTACAAAGTGAAATTTTAGTCCTAGACTTTACCCAGATTTTCCTGGTATAAAAAGGTCAGAGCCCTTTTCTTTAAATTAAAGATGCATAAATATTGATCAATTGAGAAGTTAACTGATCTTTTCCACAGTAACCATACCCTGCTATTGATAGGGAAGCTGAGATACAACCTCTTGCAAGGGAAATCATTCCTAGCACTGTATTATCCTAACAGGAAGTTGAAGCCAATACTTTTTGTTAGTAAGTGAAAAGTCCTTAGTGAACATCCAGATCATTATTCACTAAGAGAGAAGAGCTACTGAGGAATTTTTCTTTTGGCTTGCCTATTGCTGTATATAAATGGTTCCACTTCCACAAAATCCTACTATGGGATCTTAGGTGAGATGATGAACTATTTCTCCTCCCTGCCCCTTCCCCAAGGACCTCCCTGGGTTCTACATTTTATAAGATAATAGTTGGAAGATTGATGTATTTATGGAGGTAGAGTCAACACTTAAGACTCAGAAACATTACTAAATTTCAATGTAACAACTTTAGTTACATGAAACAGTACAAACAATGATGCAAGTAAGGACCAAAAGGAAATCACCTTCATCTCCTAATTAGTTATCCCAAAACATTGATCCTTGACATCCCAACTCTATATATATACTTAAGGGCATATTTTGCTATCTTTATATTGACTCGTTGGGTAGGATTATTACTGATATTAATAAGATACTAAACCACAATAGCAGATCTTGATTCAACCCTTTTTTTTAATATTTGCAGGTGGTTACCTAAAGTCCCAGGTTAAAGAAAAAACTTGCATAAACACAGTTTAATTGACTGTTTTAAACTGACAGTTTAAAATACTTGAGATTTTTTATATAGTGCTACAATTAATAATTTCCTATGAAAGATACTACTTAAGTCAAATTGATGGAGCAATGGGCAAGGGAGAGAGCTGGTTAATATTGTTCTGATGCAAGCAAGAAGTCCATAAGATTGATAAACAGAAAAACTAGAGGATAAGAAATATGTGTTGTATTCCTAAAATGGATCAAAGAAATTGACATAAGTTCAATTATGTCAAGGAGAGGGATTGTGAAAAACATTTTAAGGGGGAGGCTATTTTAGATAAATTCCATGGATAGACAGAAAAATGAGGAAGTATGATCAAAAAAATTAAAACCTTCCAAAAATTGGCTTCTTACATGCTCCCTATTCCTCCTTATATGGAATATGAAATAAATCAACCAATAATAACCAAAATATAAGGTTTAACTCAATCTAGTCCCCACTTCTCTTTGAAGGGAACAAATTGCTATCTGTTAGAACTTCTCTGGAATTTATGAGCTGTGTGACATTGGATAAGTAATTTAACTCTTTTTTTCTCAGTTATCTCTGTCATAACTTCTAAGATCCTTTTATTTAAATCTATGATTTTAATATGTGTACAAGTGGGCATTGTTACTTCTACTGTGAATTATCTATAATACTTTTTAAGACCTCTCAGATATCATTGTTCTGCATGTCTTCCAGTGCTTTAAGAACCTGAACAACCTCATATGTTATCTAAATGTGAGACTTTGGAGAACTGATGAGTTAAAAAGAATACTCAATAATTGCAATAGGATAGAAGAGATGCTTTTGTTCTAGAGCCTTTTCAAAAGTATATATATATATATATATATATATATATATATATATATATATATATATATATTTAGACCTTATTACTTGAATAGGAATCAGATTCTTTTCATTTTCTTTGATGTTTATTGTTTCAAATGCAATGGTTTCTCAAGATAATAAAAGATGTGCATTTAGAGAATCAGTCTTCTTCCTATCCCAAATAGCATGGAATCCAGAGACGCTATTGATCCATTAATCATCATAGTTATTAGCAATTTAGTCCTCTGAAGAAAAAAAGAAAATCTCTTACTTTTGAAAAAGGATTCCCTTTTTAAAAGAAACTTTTAAAAAGGTAAATGCAAGCAGAGAACACAAAAGCAATATGTGTTATTGAAGATACAATCTCTTTCTTTCTTTATTTTAAATGAGAATTTCATTTTCAAGGGAGAAAAATTCTGAAATCATTCCAGGTAAGATTCTTCTGGTACAGTTTGAGTACATGTGCCAATTTTCCAGCAATCTTCAAAGAGCAGAATTAGTGAACTCCTCAATCTGTTGGGGACAGGATCAATTGAACGTCACTTTTCCAGCAGACTGAATTTTCCACATGATGGCTTTTTTCCCATTGTAATTATTTCCCAGACAAACATTCAGTTCCATTTCTGCGGAGCTGGGAAGGTTGTTACAAATTGGCAACAGGCCCCCACTGGTTGAAAGGGACTCGGTACCACTACTTCCAAGCATTTGAATTTGTGGTTGCCATCCGCTCATCCTTAGATCTCATGTCAGCTATGACTTCTGTCTGGAAATGTCATTTGCTTAATTTGGCAAGATAGGGCAGTTCTTCCAGCTGGAAGCAGACAAGGAACATAAATGTAACTTTTTAAAAGAGTTCTGCTCCAGTCTAACATCAACATTAGGCTTAAAAGGTTCCCAGGCTAAATGCTATCCACTCCAGAGAGAAAAATGATGAACTCTGAAGCCTTTTTTTATCTTTTCCTATTTTTCTGGTGTTTGCATGCACATTCACACTCATGTGTGCACACTTTCTTTTTCAATATGGCTAATATGAACATATATTTTCATGACTTTATATGCACAATTTATATCATTACTTGCCTTTGCAATGGATGAAGAAAGGTCAAGAGAAAGAGAGAGAATTTGAAACAGTTTTTAAAACATGAATGTTAAAATTGTTTTACATATAATTGGGAAATTTTTAATGAAATAAAAAGTATTTTAAAAAAGGTTCCTAGGTTGAGGAAGACAAAACTTTAGCAAAGGTACTTCATTAGACCACACACTTCCAATGCTGGTCCTCAGATATATAAATGACATACTGAAGAATGGAAATACCCAGTAAAAAGCAAACCCAAAGACTCACAAGAGCCAAGCAGCCTAGGATAATTTAATGAAAGGACAAATAGTCTCCATACTCCATCAATGACCTTATGAGCAATATTTTACTTTATGCATACTCACACACATATATTAATAATAGTGATTTGGAGATCCTAATTGACCTCATAGTTCTTCAACCCTCCTTATCCTAGTGACATCCATTTCTATCTATCTGACTGTAGCTATATAATGACAGGAAGTGTAACTCCTTGCCATTACCTGAAATATGGAGTTCTACCTCCTGACATCCTGACATCCAAAAACTCAACCTCTGATCACACCCTTGCATCTTTTCATTCTTATGACTCTTTCAATCACCTTAAACCTAATTGTCACTCTCATTATGACCTTTGTCCCCTCAAATCTCTATGTATTCATAATCTATTCTGGGTCTACTTTGTGTCCTTATTCCCTCTTGGACTATGATCAGCTACTTCAAATGAGAAATCTTTGGCTCTGTGGCTTTATGCCATATTTCTAATCATAAGTCTTGAACAACTTCAACCAACTGACTTTTTCCCTCCTAAATGTCTAAATATTGCTGGGGAAAGCAATATAAATAATTCTGATAAGTTCATCTAGCATCAATATTTGCTCTGAAGTCTGAGCTGGTTCCTCACTATTTCTTAGAAATCCTTTGATTCAATTCTTTTTTTTTTGACATTTTATTTATTTTTTCTGATTATACATGTATATTAACTTTTAAAATACACATTTCTTTGTGAGTCATGTTGAAAGAGAAAAATCAGGGGGGAAAAGGAAAGAAACCACACAAGGGAAAAGAAAAAAGAAAAAAGAAGTGAACATAGCATGTGTTGATTTACATTCAATGTCCAAAGTTCTCTTTCTGGATGCAAATGACATTTTCTACCCAGAGTTTATTGGGATTGACTCTGATCACCGAATCACTGAAAAGAACCAAATCTTTCATAGTTAATTATCACACAATCTTACTGTTACTGTATACAGTGTATTTCTGGTTCTGCTTGTTTTACTCAGCATAACTTCATGTAAATCTTTTCAGGCCTTTCTAAAGTCAGCTTGTTTATCATTTTCTATAGAACAATAATATTTCATTATCTTCATATATCATAGTTTATTCAGCCATTCTGCAATTGATGGGCATCTACTCATTTTCCAATTCTTTGCCACAAAAGAGCTATTACAAACATTTTTGCACATGTGGGTCCTTCTCCTTTATAATTTCCTTAGAATACAGATCCAGTACTGGCACTACTGGGTCAAAGAGTAAGCAGTTTATGGCCCTTTGGGCATAGCTCCAAATTGTTTTCTGGAATGGTTGGATCAGTCTCCACCAACAATGCATTAGCATCCCAGTTTTCCCCTACCCCCTCCAAAATTTATCATTATCTTTTCCTATCATCTTAGCCAATTTGAGAGGTGTGAAGTGGCATCCCAGAGTTGTTTTAATTTGCATTTCTCTAACCAAATGATTTAGAACATATTTATGTATGATTATAGATGGTTTTAATTGTCATCTGAAAATAGTCTGTTTGAATCCTTTGACTCTTATTAATTGAGAAATGGCTTGCAGTCTTATAAATTTGACATAGGTCATTTGACATAAATTTGACATATAAAATTTATATATTTTATAAATGAGACCTTTATTATAAACACTAAATCTAAAAATATTTTCCCAGTCTTGTACTTCCTTTTTATTCTTATTCCTGTTGGTTTTGTTTGTGCAAAAATCTTTTAATTTAATGTAATCAATTTTGCCCATTTTGCATTTCATAAAGTTCTCTAGTTCTTCTTTGGTCATAAATTCCTCCCTTCTCTAAAGATCTGATAGGTAAATTATCCTTTGTACTCCTAATTTGCTTATCATATCATCTGGAAATCATGTACCCATTTTGACCTTATTTTGGTATGGGTTATGAGATATAGGTCTAAGTTGAGTTTTTGTCATTTTATTTTCCAGTTTTCCCAGCAATTTTTTGTGAAATAGTGAGTTCTTATCCTAGAAGCTGAAGTTGGGTATTTATCTAATACGATATTACTATAATCATTGAGTCTAAAGGATTCCACTGATCCACCATTCTTTTTCTTAACCAGTATCAAATGCTTTTGATGACTGCTGCTTTGTAATATAGTTTTAGGTCTGACACTATTAGGCCACCATTCTTATATTCCTTTCTGTCCGAATTCAGTGTTCTCCAGAAGTCTATATCTAGGTTTTCAAGTATTCTAATAATCCTCTTAGTTCCTTTCTTGTTTATTTTATAGTTAGATTTGTCTTATTCTGAGAGGGAAAGGTTGAGATCCCTCACTACTATAGTTTTGCTGTCTATTTCTTCCCATAACTGGATTAAAATCTAGGATTTTGGCTGCTCTACCACTTGGTGCATATATATTTACTACTTCATTGTTTACATCTTTTTACATTTTTATCAAGACGTGTTTTCCTTCATTAATCTCTTTTAATTAGATCTATTTTTACTTTTGCTTTATCTGAGATCAGAATTGCTGCCCCTGCTTTTTTTTAACTTCAGTTGAAGCATAATAAATTCTGCTCCAGCCTTTTACTTTTATTCTGTATGTATCTCTCTGTTTCAAATGTGTTTCTTGCAAAAAACATAGGATTCTGTTTTTTAATCCATTTTACTATTCACTTACATTTTATGGGAGAATTCATTCCATTCACATCCATAGTTATTATAATCAACTCTGTATTTCCTTCTATCCTATTTTCTCCCCTGTATAAATTTTTGCTCTTTTCAGTCTGTCCTTAGCATTGTTTTCTTTTTAACCACCCAACCCACTACTTGACCTATCTTCTTTCACCCTTTTCCCATCTCTTATCCCTTTCTTCTAGTGTTTCTGCCCTCCCTTCTATCCTGTCCCTCCCTTTTCTTTCCTCTTTCTTCTCCTGCTTCTTTATAGGGTAAGATAAATTTTGATACCCAATTGAATGATTAAGCTATTCCCTCTTTGAGACAAATCTGATGAGATTAATCTTCAGAAAATGCTCATCCCCTCCTTCTTTCACTTTAATGTAATAGGTGCTTTTTTATGTAACTTAATCATACCTCCCTTTTCCTCTTCTCCTTCCAGTATAGTCTTTTTCTACCCCTTAATGGCTTTTTCTTTGATATCATCAATCAGACCCCGTAACATATATAAACACTTGAGCCCTATGCATGACCCTTATCGCCGCAATACTTACAACCTTCTACAGCATGCGAGTCATATGGCCTCATTAGACAAGGGAAATGCACGAACTATTTCATATGAAGTATCCTTAGCCATCATTCTCCTCTCAATCATACTAATTAATGGATCATTTACCTTAAAAACACTTTCAATTACTCAAGAAAACTTCTGACTGATCATTACAACATGACCCCTTGCCATAATATGATACATTTCTACTAGCAGAAACAAACTGAGCACACTTTGATCTAACACAACAATACCCTCCATCCATGTGATGCCCCCCTCTAACTGATCCAAGAATAGCTACAGTTCTTAAAAGTTACAAATATCACTTTATCATCTAGGGATGGGAAACTTTTAGTTTAAATTTTAAATAACATACATTTCCCCCCTGTTTTCTTTCTATACTTTTCTTGAGCCCTGTGTTTGAAGGTCAGGTTTTCTGTTTAGTCTTGGTTTTTTTCTTTTTTCATAGCTTTTTATTTACAGGTTATATGTATGGGTAATTTTACAGCATTGACAACTGCCAAACCTTTTGTTCCAATTTTCCCCTCCTTCCCCCCACTCCCTTCCCTAGATGGCAGGATGACCAGTAGATGTTAAATACATTAAAGTATAAATTAGATACACAATAAGTATATATGACCAAACCATTATTTTGCTGTACAAAAAGAATCGGACTTTGAAATATTGTACAATTAGCCTGTGAAGGAAATCCAAAATGCAGGCAGGTAAAATATAGGGATTGGGAATTCAATGTAATGGTTTTTAGTCATCTCCCAGAGTTCTTTCGCTGGGCATAGCTGGTTCAGTTCATTACTGCTCCATTGGAACTGATTTGGTTCATCTCATTGCTGAAGATGGCCAGATCCATCAGAATTGATCATCATATAGTATTGTTGTTGAAGTATATAATGATCTCCTGGCCCTGCTTGTTTCACTCAGCATCAGTTTGTGTAAGTCTCTCCAGGCCTTTCTGAAATCATCATGTTGGTCATTTCTTACTGAATAATAATGTTCCATAATATTCATATACCACAATTTATTCAGCCATTCTCCAATTGATGGGCATCTATTCAATTTTCAGTTTCTGGCCACTACAAAGAGGGCTGCCACAAACATTTGTGCACATAGAGATTTTTTTCCCTTCTTTATGATTAGTCTTGGTTTTTTCAATAGAAATGATCCATAGTCTCTTACTTCATGGAAGATTCATCACTTTTCCTGAAAGATAATGCTCAGTCTTTCTGGGTAATTAATTCTTGGTTATAACCTCAGGTTCTTTGTATTCTGGAATATAATATTCTAGGCCTCCCCATCCTTTATTGTAGATGCTACCAAATTCTAGGTAATCCTGCCTGTTGCTCTTTGATACTTGAATAGCTTTTGTTTGGAAGCTTGCAGTATTTTTTTCTTTGGGATTATAGTTCCAGAGTTTTGCAATGTGGGATTTTCCTGGTGAAATCTCTTTCCAGAGGGTGTCAATGGATTCTTTCAAGAGTATTAATCCCTCTGTTTCTAGTAAATCAGGGCAGTTTTCCTTGACAATCTCTTGAAGAATGGTATCCAGGATCTTTTTTTGGAAATGGCCTTCAGGTACACTAATAATTTTTAAATTGTCTCTACTAGATTTATTTTCCAGGTTAGCTATTTCTACAATGAGGTATTTTACATTTTCTTCCATTTTTTCAGAATTTTTAATTAGTTTGACTGATTATTGATGTCTCATAAAGTCATTTGCACCATTGTAGTTTTTAATGTATGATTTTCTTCAGTTAGCTTTTTTATCTATTTTTTCATTTGATTAATTTTACTTTTTAAAATATTGTTTTCTTCAGTGATTTTTTTTTGCATTTGGACATTTGTATTTTTCAAGGAATTGCCTTTCTGTTCTAAGATGTTAACTCTCAGGCATACCTGTCATTTCCTGTCTCATTTTTTTCTCTACCTCTCTTATTTTCCTTTTAATGTCTTTAATGAGCACTTCCAAGAAGCCTCTTTGGGCTTGAGACCAATTTATATACTTTTTGGAATTTCCTCTGTGGACATTTTGACCTCTTCTGAGCTTGTATTTTGGTCTTCCCTGTAACCATAGTAGCTTTCTATGGTCAAGGTTCTTTTCTGTTTCTTGCTCATTTACTTTCCTTTCCCTTTGGTATTTCCTCTTTTTATTACTTTTATGGTTGAACTCTGCTCCCAGGGTAAAGAGAACACTATCCCAAGCTTTCTCTGCATCTCTGAGCCTTGGCTTTGAGCACAGAGGCCCCTTGTGTTTATAGGGGGTAGCTTTGCCTGCTCTTTCCAGGAAACAGTCTGGTTCCCAAGAGTTTGCCTTCTGAGTTGGGACTGGAAGTAGTCCCATTATCTATTCCACTACTAAGCCAGGACCAATGATCTCAGTTGCTGATCTTTTATGATTAAGATTCTCTCACCAACTTTTCCAGAATTTATCTGAGCTAAGTTGAACACTCCTATTCATCCCAGTGAGAATGACCTTTCTTGAAGTGCTTCCAATCTATCTTGAACTGGAGAGTGGTTTCATTCTGCTGGACTCTGTTCAGAGGCTTGGTTTCATGTGGTTTTCCAGGGACTCTAGGAAAGCTTAAGCAGCTTTTTGGCTTCATTTCACTATCTTGGGAAATCTGATTCAATTCTATTGACCAACTTTTACTTCTTCAACAATAACTGTCCTAAGTTTAAAAAATAAAAACATTAAAAAACCAAAAAACCAAAAACCCACATCCTTTTCTCCTCACCCTACTGTCCCTGTTCTTTCTATTTTCAAATTCTACTTTATTGAAGTCAAGATCATCAGTTTTTAGTTTTCTCACCTCTTTTCTATACCTTGAGATTTCTTGGCACCTTCAATTTCCTCCAATCATCCTTCCTGCATTGTCAATGTCTCACTTTCCATAGACCCTTTTCTTTATTTAAATATATATATATATATATATATATATATATATATATATATATATATATAATATTGGATAAAACAAGCATTTCCATAACATAATATCATAAAAAAGATTTCATATGAGACTACAAATTTATTATGTATAACTTGTGATTCTTTAAAAATATATAGTGAATTTTTTTCCCCTCACCACCTGAGAGATGACTACTATTACACATAAATACCCATATATATACATATATATGCATATAAAAATATACACGTATATGTCAAATCATTCTATGCATCCTTCTATTTACCGGTTCTTTATCTAGATACAGATAGTATTTTTCATTATATATCCTTTGTAGTTTATAATAGCCAAAATGACCTATTTGCTCAAAGTTGTTCTTAAAAGCATGTTTCTATTACTGAATACAATGTACACTTACAAACATGCGGAAGTGTCCCCAGTCCTAAAATTAGCTTTCCTCCTCTATATCCTATCTCTCTGTCCTTTTTTCATTGCCACACATGTTGAAAGAGTCATCTATACCCAACACCTACTACTTGACATATCATCTACATATCATCTTATTTTTCAAGGTCACCAATTTCATCATTTCCTTCAAAGAATTCAGTGCTGAGTCTTAGACTGAGTTCTATCAGTGCTAGAGCATCAATTCCTCCTAGAAATGAGTCTAGTGAGCGTTTCCCCTTTTGTGGTTACTACTATGACTAGATTTCTGTCTCAGTATCTACTTCTTTTTTCCCTTCTACTTCTGCTATGACACTTTCTAAGATTTGTTTACAAAAGAATGTATCATTTCAGAACTTATAGACCAAATCATTAGCTATTAATATAAAAGATCAGTCTCATTTTCATCCTGAGCAATATGGAACTTGTTACATATACAATAGCAAAAGTGCCAATTAGATCAAAATATGTATCTGCTGAAGTGGTCACATATAATAAAATTCATATTTTTGAAGATATAATGATGTAAAACATGGTATTTTTTCAAGAACAATGGAAACATGAAGTCTGACTTTAAATAATATGACTGTTTCAAGAGATTCATTGTTCACCCTAATTTGGATTTAGGCTTAGCTAAACCTATGTATTTCTCTAATGCTGAAATATTTAGATCAATAGTGTCTCCAAGAGAATGATTTGTTTTAGACTACTTGAAAGCCATAATGGAAGCATCTTTCAGCAATTTATCAAGGAAACTGCCTTGATATCCTAGAATCGGAGGACAAAATAGGCATTGAAAGAATCCACCAATCATTTCAGGAAAGAGATCCCAAAATGAAAACTTCAAGTAACATTATAACCAAACTTTAAAGCCATCTGGTCAAAGGAAAAAATAGTGCAAGTGGCCAGAAAAAAATAATTCAATTATCGGGGAGCCACAACCAGGACCTACACAGGACCTAGCAGCTGCAACATTAAAACATAAGAGACTATGGAACATGATATTTTGGAAAGTAAAGGAGCTAGTGCTATAACCAAGAATCACTTATCTAGTGAAATTAAACATAATATATTGAGAGGAGAAATGATCATTTAAGGGAATAGAAGGATTTCAAGTTTTCATAAAGAGAAGACCAGGACCAAAAATTTGATCTCCAATATCAAGACCCAAGAAAAACATAAAAAAAGATAAAAAGGGGAATAAAAAACAAGGGAACAATAGAACTAAACTATTTAAATCCTATGTGAGAAGATGATACTTGTGATTATTAAAAGGAATGTACATACAGAGATAATATGGGTTTATGGTGAATTTGATAAAATGAAAAAAATTATTAAGGAATGAAAAAGAGGAGCACACTGGCTGCAAAAGGAAGGGAGAGGTAGAATGGAGTAATTTATTTCACATGAGGAGGAATGAAAGACTTATAGTGGAGAGGATGATGGGAGTTAGGTAATGGACATCACTTGAACCTTTCTCTCATTATCAGCTAATAAACCCAATAAAATAGATAAACTATTGATTAATAGCTTTGTTTTAGGTTTGTAAGGAGAGGTGAGAGTGAGAAGTTAAATGTGACACCAAAGTTATGAGTGGAAAGATGGTGGTACACTCAACAGTAATGGGGAAATTCAGAAGAAGTGTGAGGTTTTGGGGGGAGGAAAATAAAGAATTCTGCTTTAAAAATATTGAGGTTGAGATTACTATACAACATCCATTTAGATATATCCAATAATGGTTTTGGACGGGGATTCTGGAGGAAGACTAAGATGAACTATATATCAGGGAGTTACCTATATAGAGATGGTTATTAAAGTAATAAGAGTGGAAGAGATCACCAAGTGAAAAGAATGTAGAGAGAAAAGAAAAGCGAATGCAGGACAGAGCCTTGGGTAAACCCACAGTTAGTGTCTCAGAGCAATGGGTCTGGGGTCAAGATGATCTGAAGTAGGTAGTTAAATATTCAATAAGAGTGATGAATGTGTGTATCAAAATTCCTCATTCCTCATACACATGTGATTTGTAAGCTACAGTGAAATAATAAATATTATTTATCTTTAAATCTCTTCCAGCACTATCACAGAGCTTTACACATAGAAACATTCAAATAGATGTCTGTAGAAATGAATAGAAACACCACAATGTTTAAAAGAAAAACCTGGGGGACTTTAAAGAGATTCACTTTCAGTAATCTAGAAAATTTATTTATACAGAACAACTTATTCCCATATAATACCAAGGAGGTAAATATAAAGAAAGAAAGGGCATCATTTATATGACTTTTGTAAAAGTATAGATCAAAAGGTAATAGATTGACTTATAAATCTAGCATGAAAAATATCCATTAAAATGATGCTAAGACTTCATAGGAAATAATTTCCTGACATTGAAAAGGCAAACCGTTTGATGTAGGGAAATAGGAAGCTTATACTGGCTATAACTGCTCTTATTTATTTTACTTCACTGATCTTGCAAAAAGTATGAATCTCAGGAAGTTGATGAAAGTACTGATAGCCAAGCTCTGAACACAAGTGTCCAGTGACAGAACAAATGCATTTAAAACTGCTTTACTAGATAAGGACTGATGTGAGTCTCAGTTCAGTGAATAACAACAATTTTTTATTTTTTTAAAATAATGTTTGTACATGTTTATGTTTGATAATTACAAATTAATTTCCACGTTATCCTGGTCCATTTCTCTGGTTTTAACAATGTAAAATTTTCCCAAAATGGGAAGACTAACTAGAAATACAAAAAAAAGATAAAACTTTATTACAGATAATCCATACAAAAACAAATTTGAGAAACCCAGGAGAACTGAAGAAGGTGGTGGAGGAAGAAAGGCTCAGGCAAAAATCTCTGTAGATCACAATCACTCTTTTTTGTTTGTTTTTTTGGTTTGGTTTTGTTTATTTGGTTTGTTTATTCCCCTAGTTAACTCAAACAAAAAAAATTACATTTATTTTTAAAACTTTTGAGTTCTAGATTTTTTTTCCTTCTCCCTGACCACAATTAAGAAATCACTTGTAAAATCATGCAAAACATTTCCATTAAAATCAAGTTGTGAAAAACAAAACATAGATCTCTCACCCTAATGAAAAAAAAAATCTTTCAAGAAAAATTAAGTTAAAAAAGAGAGAGAGAGAAAGAGAAAATGTTTGAGTCTCTATTCAGGCACAATCAGTTCCTTCTCTGAGTATGGATTGGATTTTTCATCATAACTCCTTCAAAGTAGTCATGAATGACTGTACTACTGAGAATAGTAAAGTCATTCACACTCAGTGTACATTGCTATTATTTTATATATAGTACATTTTACTTTGCTTGAGTTCATGCAGGATTTTCCAGATTTTTTTTTCTTCCTGAGAGCATCCGGTTCATCATTTCCCATGATACAATTATATTCCATTATAAACACACACTACAGTTTATTAAGCCATTTCCCAATTGATGAGCATTCTCTCAATTTTCATTTTTTTTTTGTCCTGAGAAGAGAGCTGTTGTGAATATTTTTTGTACATATAGGTCACTTTCCTTCACAATCACTCTTGAGGCAATTATTCAACTGTCTCATAATCATT
This sequence comes from Sarcophilus harrisii, assembly GCF_902635505.1. NCBI lineage: Eukaryota > Metazoa > Chordata > Mammalia > Dasyuromorphia > Dasyuridae > Sarcophilus > Sarcophilus harrisii. The sequence continues at coordinate 134,071,269 of NC_045426.1, read as the reverse complement.
TGAGGAGACAGGATAGATAATGATGATGATGATTATGATGATAATGATGACAGCAATCATGGACATAACACTTTAAGATTTGAAAAGTACTTTATATATAATCAGTTAATCAACAACAAATCTTGAGTAAGATGGTCTTCAGTCTACAAATGGAGGAAGAGCATCAATAATCCTGTGAGAGGTGACTCCTGGACCTGCCAATTTGGCAAACCAATTTGGGAAACTAGAAGTTTCCAGTTTAGAAGATTTCAGATATGGAGAGTCTCAGAACAGAATTAGGAAAGAGAGAGTGGACCTGCCTAGAGCAGAGCAGCTTGTTACACTAAATGTTAGGAATAGAAACCTAAAGAGAAAAATCTCATTGGCTTTCTGGATTACCAGATAAAAATTAACTCATTTGATCTTTATAACCCTATAGCTCCACTGACTCCAAAGCCACTGTGTGTTTATGATAGAATGGTCTCAAATTTATGGTGGAACTATTTCATAGTTACCTTGATGACTATGGCATATTAGTAAATGTGTTTACTTCAAGTTAAATTTGAGCAAATTTATAACTTTCAGACAAATAGAAAAAAACCCTGAAATTCTAAGAAGAAATACATAGTCCTGAATGCAAAAGATTACTATTGAGATAACAAAAAAGTGCTGTTTGAATTTTAAAAAATAAATAAACCATTGTCCAATTAGATAATTTTAAAGGCAAAAGAAAAAAGGAATTTATTAAAATAAGAATAAGAAAATGGCTTTCATTAAAATATATAAGAAGTTATAGAAATTGACAGAAAACATCCTATGTAGGAATCCTTACAAAGAGAAAACTTTAAAAGAATAGATGCCTATTAAAAAAGAATGGAAGATTATTTACATAAATTAAAAACCTACATTTAATAAAACATGAAAGAAAGAATCTAAACAGTACAGTCTCTCAGAAGTTGAATAATCTATAAATGGCTTTTGAAAAGCCATATAAAAAAACACTGGGTTCGCTTTTACAAATGAGGCTTATCAAATATTTAAAGAATTAACCCTTATGCCTCAAAGATGATTCACAAACTTGAAAAAAAAATCTTACCAAACTTCTTCTAGAAAAGTATGATAATGATAAGAAAATCAGGAAGAGACAAAACAGAGAAAGAAAAACATAGATCAATATGTGGTTGATGAATTAATGAAAAAACAAATTCTTAAAAATGTTGCCAGGCTATAGCATTTGAAAATGTTTGTGCATCTGAAAAAATTATTCAGTGTAACTAGCTTTTCATAATACCAGAAATGTAGTGGTAGTTCAACATAAAATACCATAAATTGATTCAATCACTCAGGAAAATTATTTGGAACTACATAAAAAAGTGACAAAACTGCTCATGTTTTTTTACTTAGAGATTTCACTGTTATCCATAACCCTAAGAAGTAAAAGAGAGAAAGAATGGTTTGGTATATGTCAAAATAGTCATAGCAGCACATTTTTTGGTAACAAGAAAGTGAAAACAAAGTGGATGGCCATTTATTTCCAAATGGCAGGACAAATTATAATACGTTACTAGAATAATGTTATTGCTTTATAAGAAGCTACAAAGAAAATTTGAAGAGACTTGAAATATTTTGAATAACTGATACAGACTAAAATAAGCAGAATCTAGAGAATATAATACACAATGATAACCATAATATTAAATCTCAGATCAATACTCTGGCCAATTTTTACACCAGAGACTTGCTTGTGTAGTAAATCTCCCTTTTCTTGGTAGAGAGGTAGTTACTAGAGATATAGAATGAGGCATATGCTAACATAATGAACAATTTACTCTATGAATTGGGAAATAGGAGCAGTGAGAAAAAGCAACAAAACTTTAAAATAATAATTTAAAAAAAGCTAAAGTCATTATATGCATAATGGGAAGGGTCAGTATGGTAATAATTTTATAACAGGAAGAACAAAAGCACAGAAAGGTTAATTGATGTAAGAAAATTCCCACAATTAAGAATACAGCTATTTTTACAGTCAAAGGTTCTGATAAAGGCCTCATTTCCAAAATATATAGAGAATTAACTCTAATTTATAAAAAATCAAGCCATTCTCCAATTGAAAAATGGTCAAAGGATATGAACAGACAATTCTCAGATGAAGAAATTGAAACTATTTCTAGTCATATGAAAAGATGCTCCAAGTCATTATTAATCAGAGAAATGCAAATTAAGACAACTCTAAGATACCACTACACACCTGTCAGATTGGCTAAGATGACAGGAAAAAATAATGATGATTGTTGGAGGGGATGTGGGAAAACTGGGACATTGATTCATTGTTGGTGGAGTTGTGAACGAATCCAACCATTTTGGAGAGTAGTTTGGAACTATGCTCAAAAAGTTATCAAACTGTGCATACCCTTTGATCCAGCAGTGTTACTACTGGGATTATATCCCAAAGAGATTATAAAGAAGGGAAAGGGACCTGTATGTGCACGAATGTTTGTGGCAGCCCTTTTTGTAGTGGCTAGAAACTGGAAACTGAATGGATGTCCATCAGTTGGAGAATGGCTGAATAAATTGTGGTATATGAAAATTATGGAATATTACTGTTCTGTAAGAAATGACCAACAGGATGATTTCAGAAAGGCCTGGAGAGACTTACACGAACTGATGCTAAGTGAAATGAGCAGGACCAGGAGATCATTATATACTTCAACAACAATACTAGATGATGACTAGTCCTGATGGATCAGGCCATCCTCAGCAACAAGATCAACCAAATCATTTCTAATGGAGCAGTAATGAACTGAACTAACTATACCCAGAAAAAGAACTCTGGGAGATGACTAAAAACCATTACATTGAATTCCCAGTCCCTATATTTATGCACACCTGCATCTTTGATTTCCTTCACAAGCTAATTGTACAATAATTCAGAGTCTGATTCTTTTTGTACAGCAAAATAATGTTTTGGTCATGTATACTTATTGTGTATCTAAGTTATATTTTAATATATTTAACATCTACTGGTCATCCTGCCATTTAGGGGAGGGGGTGGGGGGGGGTAAGAGGTGAAAAATTGGAACAAGGGGTTTGGCAATTGTTAATGCTGTAAAGTTACCCATGTATATATCCTGTAAATTAAAGGCTATTAAAAAAAAAAAAAAAGAATACAGCTAAACTAAAAGTCTAGTGTCATCTTAAATGAACTTAAAAATATAGTTTTTTGTTTGTTTGTTTTATAATTGTTCATATTCAACATCTCTTGAGTACCAGTGTGCTAGTCCCCAAAAAGATGGACTTAGGGTATTTTCAAAATCATGATAGAGAATGATGTTCCACATCATTTTCTTGACTATTCAATTCCTGCTTAAATGAGATTACATCCCATGGATCCTAAAGCTGAAAAGTTAGAAAATAGGACAATCTTTGATAGCAGCAGCTGATGCTGGAGTACGGATGAGACTAATACTAAAGAAGGATGCAGTCTTACAGAAAAGGACAAAAGAAATAGCAAGCTTAGAGTCAAGAAAACAACACACACACAACTAAAACAATGTTAGTAGAAAAAAAGTTTTTTTATTTTAAGAATGGAGAGGAAGGAATAGGAAGAAATATGGGGACATTCAGGCACTATAAAAAAATGTATCACCTAATTTTTTTTCTTAATGGAACTTTATTTTTAAATACATGTAAAAATAGTTTTCAATATTCATTTTTATAATCCTTTGTGTCTCCCTCCCTTACCATTCCCTTCCCAAGATTGCAAACAATCTGATAGAGGTGGAATATGTGCAATACTTTTAAAAATATTTCCATATTTTTCATGTTGTACAAGAAAAATCAGTTTAAAAAGGAAAATACCACAAGAAAGAAAAAAGCAGGCAAACAAACAAATATGATGCTTTCATCTGCATTCAGTCTCCATAGTTCTCTTTTTGGCTGTGGATAGTATTTTCTATCCCAAGTCTATTGAAATTGTCTTGGATAATCACCATATTCCTGAGAAGAGATAAGTGTATCACAGTTGATGATCTCATAATCTTTTTGTTATTTGTATAATGTTCTCCTCACTTAACTTCAAGTATGACTTTCCAGGCTTTCCTGAAATCAGCCTGCTGATCATTTCTTAGAGAACAATAATATTTCATTTCTTTCATATACCATAACTTATTCAGCCATTCTCCAACTGATGGGCATCCCCTTAATTTCTAATTCCTTGACACAACAAGCTGCTACAAATATTTTTGTACATGAGGGTCCTTCTCCCTCTTTTATCATGTCTTTGGGATAGAACCAATGGGTGATATTGCTGGATCAAAGGGTTTTACAGACCTTTGGGAATCAACTAACTGATTTTTAAATATTTTTCTATTTTATTTGATTTTTGATTTTTTTTTTAAAAATCATTTAATATTTCCCCCAATTACACTTAAAACAATTGTTATATTTTTTTAAAATTTTGAGTTTCAGATTCTCTTCTTTATCCTCACTCCTAGCCCCATTAAAAATCCACATGTGAAGTTATGCAAAACATTTCCATAAAAGTCATGTTATGAAAGAAAACACAGATCTCTTACCCTAACCAAAAAAAAAAAAAAAACCCTTAAGAAAAATAAAGTAAGAAAGAGAAAAAGACACCCCTCTCACAGAGAAAGAGAGAGAGAATACTTCAATCTGTATTCAAACACAATTAGTTCCTTCTCTGGATATGAATAGGATTTTTCATCATAAATCCTCCAGAATATTCGTGGATCATTGTATTACTGAGAATAGCAAAGTCATTTACAGGCGGTCATCCCAGAACATTGTTATTACTTTGTATACAATACATTTCACTTTTCTTGGAGGATTTTCTAGCTTTTTTCTGAGAAGTACATTTCCATTAGAATGACAATATTCCATCATAATCACATATCACAATTTATTCAGCCATTCTCCAATTAATGGGCATCTCCTCAGTTTCCAATTTTTACCCTGAGAAGAGAGCTGATATGAATTTTTTTATTTATAGGTCCTTTTCCTTTTTTAAAAAACAACTCTTTTGGTGTTCATGTCTAATAGTGATAAATGAGGTCAATGCATATGTATGAATTTATAGTCCTTTGGATTATATTGTATCTTTTGAACATTTATCAACTGGGGCATGGCTCTTATGTTTCATAAATTTGACTCAGTTCTCTATGTTTGAGAAATGAGGACTTTTCAAAGAAACTTGCTTCAAAATTCTTTTCAAATTTATTTATTCTAATTGTATTTCTCTTCCTTTAATTTATTCTCTCTCTCTCCTTTCACCTTATTTGTCTTCAAAAGCATTTTGCCACTGACCAGTCCTTCACCTGACATTCCCTTTCTTTTATCACCCTCCCTACTTCCCAATCCCATTCCCTTCCTATTTTCCTGCAGGGTAAGATAGATTTCTATACCCATATTGGGTGTCTATGTAATTTCCTCTTTGAGTCAATTCTGATGAAAGTAAGGTTTATTCACTTAACTTTTGCCCACTCCCACTTCTTCCTCTCCACTATAAAAGCATTTTCTTGCCTCTTTTTATAGTAGATAATTAAAACCATTCTACTTCTTCCTTCCCCTTTCTCCCAGTACATTCCTCTCTCACTCCTAAATTTCATCATTTTTAATATATTATCCATTCATATAGAACTCACATTTGTTTCCTTTGTCCATATACACTGCTTCTAATTGCCATAATATGAGAAAATTCTGAGTTTACAAGTATCATCTTCCAATTTAGGAATGGAAAAAAAAACTTATTAAGCACTTTATGATATCAATTTTCCTAATTACCTCCTTATGCTTTTCCTGAGGCCTATATTTGAAAATCAAATTTTTCATTCAACTCTTGTCTTTTCATCTTGAATGCTTGAAAATCCCCTACTTTATTGAATATCCACTTTTTCCCCTAAGGATTATATCCAGTTTTCTGGGTAGATGATTCTTGGTTGTAATCCTAACTCCATTGCTCTCCAGAATATCAAATTATAAGCCCTCTAATATTTTAATGTAGAGGCTACTAACTTTTGTCTTTTCCTGACTGTGGCTCCACTATACTTGAATTGTTTCTTCCTGGATGCTTGCAATATTTTCTCCTTGAATTGAGTTCCAGTTTTCCAGAATTTGACTTTAATATTCTTAGGCATTTTTATTTTGGGATCTCTTTCAAAAAAATGATAAGTGGATTCTTTCAATTTCTATTTTACCCTCTGGGTCTAGAATATCAGGATAGTTTTCCTTGATAATTTTTTGAAAGATGATGTCCAGGTTCTTTTTTTTTATCATTACATTCAGGTAGACCAATAATTTTAAAAATTATCTCTTCTAGATCTATTTTCCAGGTTTGTCATTTTTTGAGTGGGAATTTACAGTTTTTCTATTTTTTTCAGTTTTTTGATTTTGCTTTATTGTATCTTGATTTCTCATAAACTATTTAGCTTCTGTTTGCTCAATTCTAATTTTTAAGAAATTTCCTAATTTTCCTCAGAGTGAGCTTTTGTACTCCCTTTCCTATTTGGCCCATTTTGCTTTTTAAGGCATTTTTCTGATTAGCTTTTTGTATTTCCTTTCTTCACTCTTAATTCTCTTCCTAATTTTTCCTTTATCTATCTTATTTGATTTTAAAAATTCCTTTTGACCTCTTCCGTGGAATGAGCCCAATTCTTATTTTTCTTGGATGGATGTAGGAGCTTTGATTTGATTATCTTCTTCTGAGTGTGTTTTAATCTTCCTGGATCTGACCATTCCTATGTTCTGAAACATTTTCTGTTGTCTACTCATTTTCCTAGCCTATTGCTTTACTTTTAACTCTGTTAAAGTAAGTCTCTGTTTTTCGGGTAAACAGTGCACTGTCCCACACTTCAGGGGTTTTTGCAGCTGTTTTTAGAGATCATTCTAGGGTCCTGATCACAAATCTTCTTTCCTACCCTAGAACTGTTAGCAGTGTCCCTAACCCACTGTAGCTGTAAGATCTAGTGTGATAAAGCAACAGAGCCCTTCCTCACTGCTAATAAAGAGCCCTCCTGTGAGCTGAGACCTCCAGAAGCTGTCACCTGCTGCCACTCTTGGTTTACTGGTTTCCCAAGGCCCTGTCACGCTTCTGACAAACCTTTTCTGCTGACCTTGCAAATTGTCTTTGGTGTCTCTAGGCTGGAAGCCACTAGTACTGCCACTGATTCAGAGGTCCCTAGATTTGTTCCTACTTTACTGGCATGGGGTTAGGATTGGGGCTGGGGCCTGACTTGCAATGGCATGGCCTGCACCAGGACTGCACACTGGACTCCCATGCAATATTTCAAACTTTTCATGCTGATCTTCTAAGTTGTGGAAGGAAAAGGAGTTTGTTTAAAAAAAACCAAAGATTCCAAAGAACAGTGGAAAAGGTAGGTAGAACAAGAAAGGATAACTAGGTAGGGTGAAATTGGGGGTAATCAGAGTGTGAGAAGAGATAGTAATGGAAAGGGACATTCCAGAATTCCATTCTGTTATGGAAACTAAATCATTGTCTTCTCTTTTGAGTCCTGAGTCCAGAGTTATTGAGTCTTTGACTAATGTCCAGGCCTCCTGAGTATATGAATTGAATATCAGTTGCAAATGTGTTATCATTCCAATGGATAGTCAACTACATTTTGCTAAAATATGACTACAGTTCATAAAGCAAGGTCAAATAAGAGAAAGGGGCTTAGAATTGAGTTTCATTGGGTAAATATACACTAATTATATCCCCTAAACTTTAGTGGGTTACAATGTTGTTGTTATTCTGTTGTGTCCAACTTTTCATGACTCCATTTGAGGTTTTCTTGGCAGAAATACTGGAGTGGTTTTCCATTTCCTTCCCCAGACCATTTTACAAATGAGAAAACTGAGACAGAGTTAAGTGATGTGACCAGGGTCACACAGCTAGAAAGCATCTAGGATCATATTTGAACTCAAAAGATGCATCTTCCTCACTCCAGGCTACTACTCCACCTGCTGCCCCATGTGTTAACATAGCTACCCAAAATAAGACAGAGCTGAGTATCAGTAGTTTGTTCAGTCTGAAAAAAAAATACACAACTTGGCTCTCCTCTAACACACTCCCTCAGTAGGATGAACAGTTAGTCTCACTCTGTTAACAACCATTTAAGGATCTATTATGTGCCAGGAACTATGTGGAATGATTGGGATACAATGAAAAATAAAAGAGCAATTCCGGCTCTCAAGGATCTTACAGTCTAAAAAGGAGATGACACGCAAATAACTATGTACAAACTACATATATACAAGAGAGGTCAGAGATTATCAACAGAGGGAAGGGGGAACAGGAAAGGCTTTTTGTAGAAATTAGGATTTTAGCTGAGATTTGAAAGCAGTCAGGAAAGGTAAGAAGCAGAGAGAAGGAGTGAGAGCATTACAGGACAACCAGTGAAAATGGCTGGAATCAGGAGATGGAATATTTTATTTGAAATGCAGCTAGTGATACTGCATCACAAATGAAAAGTAAAAAGATTGGAAAAGAAGGAAGAGGACAGTTTATAGAGGGTTTTAAAAGTCAAACTGAAAATTTTAGATTTTATTTTGGAGGCAATAAAAAGTTACAGGTGATTATTGACTAGGGAATGTACTGGAATGATGAAAGATTTAAAGCAGAAAAACCTACCATTTGGCTACTGCTAAGTATGAAGTGATAAAAGAGGCAGTGGCAATATTAGAAGAGATACTGTGAAGGCAGAAACCACAGAACTAAGCAACTGAGAACACCATCTATAGTTATCAGGGTAACCCCATAGTCTCACCAAACCTAGCTCCAAGTAGAGTGCCCAACAAAGAGTACTCAATAAATATATCAATAATTTCAATCAGTTTCAACCTGATACTATTCAAGAGGAAAGATCAAGAACTGTGCTTGCCCACGCTTATCCTGTCTTTCCTATTTGTCCCTTTTCCCCTACCATTGCCACTGCTAATATCCAACTCTAGACTTTCAATATGTAAAGACCAGATTTTTACAATAGTCTTTTTTAATATTTGTTTTTTCATATATAATTCTTATTTTCTCAATTACATGTAAAAATTTTAAACATTTTCAAAATTTGACTTTCATGTTCTTTTTATTTTTCCCTCCCATCTTCCCTCCTTGAGAAGGCAAGCAATTTGATATAGATTATACATGTGCAGTGATTCAAAACATTTCCATATTAACCATATTGCAAAAGAAAACACAGGCCAAAGAAAACAAGAAAAAATTTGAAAAGTTTAAAAAATATGCTTCAATCTGCATTTAGACTCCATTAGTTCTTTCTTTGGGGGTAGATAGCATTTTTCATCATCTGTCCTTTGGAATAATCTTTGATCACAATCGTCTCTTAATAAGTGTTCCTTCCTCTAATCTATCCTTTATTTCAACATCAGATTACTCTTACTAAAACATTACTTTCAACACATCACTCCCTTACTTTCAAACAAAAGCACTAGAAATAATAAATAAGTCAGTGCCCACAGGATAAGTCCCCATTCTTCTCAGCTTGATTTTCAAGGTGCTCTAAAATATGAGGATATGCAATCATTCTAATCACTACTTCCCTAATAAAATGTTTATTCCAATTATCCTATCCTTTTAATGTACTGTGCTCATTCATGCTCCCATACAGTTTTGTTCATATTGTTTTCTCTCCCCCTGACTGAAATTTCTCCTGATTCCTCTCCACTTATGCAAATCCCTTCCTTCAAGACTTCAGTCATATCTTATGTACTCTATGATGTTAACTTTCCTACTTCCTTCTTGATTAATTAAGGAACCCAATAGGGCACAGCAGATAAATGCCAGGCTTAAAATCAGGAAGTCCTAGGTTCCAAAACTAATTCTGATATGGCTTGTGTGATCTTGGATAACTTCTCCTGATTCCTCAATTTCTGAAGGCTTCCTTCATTGATAAAATGAACATAAGAAGATACATTTCTACTCCACAGGGTTGTTGCAAGGCTCAAATTTGGTATTCCATGTCAAAGACTACAGTCAATTCTGCTATAATTTATTTGGAAACTCAAGTTATTCCAATGTGATTGATATAGTAGGGAATATTTTGAGCATAATATGAATTATGAGTTTGCTTATACATTTCTTCCTCAAGAAACAATGAGAAAACACAGAAAACTTCACAGTAACTCACAAGCTGCAGTCCTTCCAATGCCGACATCCACAAGCAAATTCAGGTCTTAGTTAGGGTAAAGTGCCCAATTGATTGTATATATGTTAATGTGGCACTGTGGGCAGAAGATTGGGGGGCTGCTCACCCTCTCCCCTACTTTCCACAGTGGTCGTAGTTTAGAGTTAGGGGACCAGCCTAGACCCTTGGGAACGGCTAAGCAGCAGAATGAGACCTAGGACACTGACAATATTTATTATAGAATTTATGCATTATTAGTCATTTGACATGTAAAAAATAGTGCAACAATTTTTATTTGATTCCTATATTTTTTATGTATCACTGAGAAAGTTTTTTTTAGCATTATGTCCCTGACTCCATTTCCCCCAGAAGCCCTATAGTTTTTATTGCACAATTTTGTAGATGAGTGATTGGAGGGAATAAATATACTGCATTATAGCAGAAATATATATACACATATACATTTATATTATGATGTTTAGATAAATATCTTGGTGAGCTGGTAAGTCATAGAATTCATGGATGTAGAACTGGAAGTAGGCTCAGAAAGCATCTAGTCCAACCCCATCATTTATAGACAAGGAGGCTAAGACCAAGATCATAGTAAATAACTATCTAAATCAGTTTTCTCATCTGTAAAATGGATCCTAATTCCCTTAAATCTATGATCCCATGTCTTTTTTCTGCTTTTATTGACAATTCATCAACAACACCCTCTCTGGCCCCTAACTCTGCCCCAAAATGGAACTAACTTTCCTTGCAATAAGAAGGCAAATTTTTTCAAACACACATCACGTTCTTGGTGACATTCTCTCTGAAACTTCAAGTTTGGAATTTCCTATGTTTCACAATGATGGTGTGCCCCCCATCAATGTCTGAAGCTAGCCCAGAAAAGCCAGGGGAGTCCATGATCCTGGGGTCAGCTGGGAGGGGAGTGCCACAGAGGGTTCTGGCCACCTTAGCGACAACTTACAGGGGCCAAGCCTTCTGCTGGCAGCTGTGGTTCTGAAATGCTCAGACTGTTCTCTGTGAGCTGGACCCAAGCTGCCTTGGGGGAAATTTCTGCTTCCTTACTTCCTTCTTACAAGCACACATACACATGCTAGCTCACAAATGCACATACACACCTACATATACACACACATGTGCGCATTCCTACACAGACAGACATACAAGATGGAGAGGAAACTTCAGAGGAGAGCAGTAGGAATCATTTTCAAAGGACAGAATGACTGCAGTTAAATGCATAGAGAGGTCTGAACTAGCACATTTCCTTTTTCCCCTTTAAACAGATGGCATAAATAAAGAGACAAATAAGCTTAGTGAATTAGCTAACCTTATTTGTCATCTTTTAAAAAAAAGGAAAGAAAGAAAAAAAAAGTCTTTATTTATTTAAGCCACGGAGGCCTGACAGCATAGTTGGAACAGCTGGCGATCTGGCTGAATCCCACAACAGCCTTTGCTTACAGGCCTAGCTAGGGAGCCAAGTGCTTCACATGACAAAACTATAGTGTGATTTTGGGGAGCTTGACGATTAGGTCTATAGAATGAAGAAAAAAGCACGTGAGAGGATCTTAACTCTCCCGAGACAGAAAATGCACGTTTAGGACAGTCCCTGGCCAGCCCGAGTAGCCCACCAGCTGTTCCAGGATGTGCACAAGAGGAATTGTTTTGCAAATGCTTTTGAAGCAAAGAAACAAAGGGCCAGAGAGACAAGGAAAGAAAGCCATCAGTGAGTCACTGGGCTCTAGCACCAGATCCAGGACCTCTTTGATCTTAGATTGGGTAGATGCCTGATGGTGAAGCTGTGGACTCTCCCACCCCATCCTTGAAGGATGGTACCATTCCTCCCCACAATCCACAGTGAGAGCTTCAGCAGCCTAGCCAGGTCCTCCCCCTTGCTGCAGGGTAGAGAGAGGTCAGTGTGACTCAGGCAGGAGAATTGCCAATGGGAAAGGGAAAACATCCTGGGCCCAGGAGATTGCCAAGCACTGAAGGAAATCCTATCGTGGCTCACAGGGCAGAGGAGTGACCTCCAGTGCGTGTAAAGTTCACCATTTTCACATTGTGAAATGTCTGGCAACAAAGGTGCAGATGTGAGCAAAATGTCACCCTGGGTAAAATGGCATGACCTGGGCCTCCACCCCTTTGGCTTGGGAAAGAAGAATCCCAGAGCACAATGCTCATTCTACTGGCTGAGTTCTTTCCCCCACTAGTCTAGTGGTCACTGGAAAGGAGGAGGATTGGCATTCATTGTTAGATGGCAGGCTGGTATTTATGAGCAAAAACTGCAGTTCGGTCATTAGTGGGAGAGTTTGCATATGTTCAGACAGCTTGACAGTAAAAACACCTTGGCAAATGTGTCTCCCACACGTTACAGCTAGACCAAATGTACAGTAAACTAGTGAGAGTCAATATGGCAACACCTTAGTTATTTGGAACTCTAGAAATGTCATCTTGGATTGTTAAGGTTTTTGGCTAGTGAGTGATACCCTTCTTATATGTTGCCCTTTTTTTTCCAAAGAAGAATTTTGGATGCAATAAGGACTGGATCCAATTACATTGAAACAGTGAACTTTCTAATTGAGGAAGCTCATTTTACCTGAATGGTCTGGAGCCTTTTCTGTAATTTAATGTGAAATAGATGCCTGGACCACTGCAGCCTGGGTCTTTCTGCTTTCAAGGCAACCTCTCTGTAACTTCTTGCAATCTCTAATTAGGATAGAAATGCCTGAATTTCATCTGAAGCAGAAGATTAAAAAAAATTCAGCTTAATGACTCCATAAGCATCTATAAAGTGACAACTACATTATTGGGATACTTCCTTCTCCAGGCATATAGCTCTCTGAATTTCACTCTATGTATGCACGTGTAGTTGAAAAAACTTAGCCAAGTTTTGACTAATTGTCTTTTCCACACTGTGTCTCCTATAATAATTCTATCACTTTAATTAAATGACTCAAATGTTTATCTTTTATAATTGCCAATTAGACACCTCCATCTGCATATTCTACCAACACCTTGAACTAAACATGTTGAAAACTGAACTTATCATCTGTCTTTCAAAACTGGCTTTGCCTCCTGAGTAATTTTTTTTCAATTAACAGTATCATCATTCTTCTAGTCACCCAAGCCATATATCTAATCAATATACCAATTCAATTTTATAGATATTTACTATTGATGCTCTGTAGACAAAGTATTATATTCAAATAGAGAGGGTATACAAAGTTTAGAAGGCAATTAGGTGGTACAGTGGAAAGATCACTGGGCTTGGAATCAGGAAGAATTATTTTCATGAGTTCGAATCCAGTCTCAGACACTTAATAGCCAGATTTCAATTAAGAAGAGAGTGAAAACAAAGGAAGTAGAGCTATCAATTATAAACAGACTTCTCAAGCAGTTTAGCCTTTAAAAGGAAAAGAGATAGTGGGCAATAAATATTAGGGTAAATCCATCAAATGAGTTTTTAAAGAGAGGGGAGACATGGATATTTTTGTAACCAAGAGGGAAGCAAATCACCAGACAAGGGGAGATTGATGATAGAGTTAGATAGTGAAGATAATAGAGAAGAAAATCTGCTAGAGATAATAGGATGGAATGGGATCACTTGTGCCATTATGCTAAGCGGTATAGTGAATTATTTAGGGAAATATTAAAAAAATTGTTTTGCCCAAGTGAAGACCAAGTTGAGGTTATGTAACATAAATTTGTGGAAGACTCTGTTATTATGGCTTTATGAGTGTTCCCTAGCTTAATTAAATAATATGGTTTAGAAGGAAAGGCAAAAGAATGGTGGGAATAATCCAAGGTTGGACATTGAAAAGGCAAGATTACCTGTAGAATAAGGGGATAAGGGATTGGGAATAAGAGGATGATACAGAGGTATCCTGATTTACCAAGGGGTCAAGCAAGATAGGGAAGAGAGAAGAAGACAGTAGTCAGTTCAGAGAAAATGACCTGGAAAAGAATTGAAGGGTGAAGGTATTAGAGATCATAGTAAGGAAAAATAACAAGATTTTGTAAGAAAGATGGGAAAATGTAATGACACAAGATCATGATCAGGTAAAAGAATTTCATAGTTCATGAACATAAATGTGAAATATGTGGATGATGAAGGGGCAGGTTATTGAAAATAAGTAAATTGAGGCATTGAGAAATTAGAATGAGTATCATTATGCATATATGATTATAAAAGGCTGAAGACCAGGCTTTGAAGCATTGAAGAAGGAAGGAGAATGTGCTAAATGACAGATGCCAGAACCTTGATTGAATAATAAATATGGATTGAAAGAAACCTGGAGAAGGAAAAGTTACTGAACTATGATGGCAAAGGGAAAGTGTAGAAGTGGCTATTGGGAGCAACTCTATCTCACTCACTTTTACCAGTGAAACCAATGAAAGTTCAACTAATGCTGGAAAGGAAAGTATCATCAGGACAGAACCAGATCTCAGGAAATACAAGAAGACAGGAAAAGATTTAAGATAAAAGCAAGCATTTAAAGCATGAAGCAGGCTTTCAAGAGTACAGTGAAATGCATAGACACATGGTAAACGGGTTATTGGGGAGGAGGTCAGGTTGAAGGGAATAGGAATAAGGAAACAATATCAACAATGGAAACAAGAAGTAAGATTTGAAAGTGGTAGCCAGTAGTTCAAGATCCATAGGATGGGAAAGGTATGTTGGGGTGGGAGCATGCTAATCATTTAGAAAAAAGTTCAGGCAGGTTATAATCATCTCCAAATGATCAACCAGTCTCATGTGGAGGTGAGGCAGACCAGAAAGTGTGCTAGAAGAACTGACAAAATCGCTTCTTCAGGCAAGTTCTCTCCTCACTGAGACAACTGTAGATTTGGAGCAAAAATACCTATAATACAAAATAACATTGGGAAGATGCAAATTTTTCCTCTGAGGTAGCATTATTTCTTTTTAAGTTTAGATTCTAGTGGCCAACCATTGGGAAACAATTTCCCAAACCTTTTTGTTTTGAATAGCTTTCAAAAGTCACCAAGGTAATTTGCCTAACTTACCCAGCTTCCCTAGAGGAAAATGGTAAATGAAGAAACTAACAGAGAACAGGTTATATTACTCTGAGGCCTAAACCCAGTGGAAGGTAAAGAACAGGAAAAATGCTTCCAGGTGAAAAGCAAAGTGGAACAGAGATTATGGAGGGGATGCACTGCCCAGAATGAATGAATCCTGGACCACCCCCTTACACTTTGCTGGGGTTCTCTGCAAAACAGTATGCTAAGTCATGAAGACAAAGGACTCTGGTAGAACTTAAGTCTGCTGGCATATGGAGAGAAACTCTTGACTATGCCCAGATGCCATTCTTTTCTGTGACTGTTACTATGTAAATAACTGGAATGTGCCAGTGGAAATCCTGAGGGCATAGTTCCTTCCGAGGAAGAGCTGATATTCCAGAATATACTTTCATTCCTCATTCTATAGATCTAATCATCTGGCTTTGGATGCAGCTAATAATTGAGTTTTGCAATAATATTTTAACTGTTTTCCTTGTCTCCATTTCCTAAATGTTCTAATCCACATTATGTTTTCCTTCAATTGAATAACTTTCCCATGACTCTGTATTTTCTAACAGAAGCTCTGAAGTCCTGAGTCAGGCATTTTCACCTTCATGAGACTTTGACTTTACCTTCAAAATATTGTCACCTTAGCTCTAATCACAAGGTTCTAGTTTAAAATAGAATTGCAAATTTGTTCTTTCGGAATGGAATGAGGAAAAAAAATAAAAGGGGAAGAAGACAATTCACAAATCCAACAATCACATAGTAGGAGTAATAAATGAATTTGGAAGTACATTCATTTCTAGTTTCTTTAGGATAATGTAATTATGAACAAATACTAAAAGAGTCTCCTGTAGTTTTATGACATCATCCCCGGCAGTCACTACCAAAAACTCATGACAGTTTTTCTTCCCTTCTGGCATTGTTCTTTTGTCAGCATCCTTTTCTTCCTTCAATCCCAAATGTCTCCATTTTCCTCTTTGTATATTCTGAAATATCTCTTATTGCAACACTTTCTCACATAATTAGGTCTAACTGCACAACTTCCTTTGAAAAGCATGACCTTGTGGGACTAGCACAGTTTAATAATCGCATCCTGTTTGGTTTTCCTGCAGGCTTTATGTAGTACTGAATGACATCAGGATTCAGGGACAGAAAATGTATTAGTCTGTAAAATAGAATTTCCTCAAGAAAAAGCTCATTTGCTTAAAGCAGTAGCTATTTCAGTGGAAATGTGATGCTGGTTCTGTTTCTCTCATTTTAACAAGTCTATGCTCTGTAAATGTGACCATCCATCAGTTTTCCAAATGTAAAGCCAAAAATTGGAGAGCATGGTAAGTCACAGAATACTGTCTTGTCCTCAGAGGGTTCAAGTGCTAAATGGAAAAGAGAAAAGGTACCGTAAGAATACTGTATTTGGAGTATTTAGAGGTTTGTCATTTATCACCTACATGACATTTTACAAATTATTTGACTTTTAATTCCTCATCTACCTTCATTTCCTCACCTACCTCCCCCCATAAAATTAGGGAGTTATACTAGATGATCCCTTGATCAATCAGTAAATCAACAAGTATTTATGAAGTACTTAATATGTGCCAGACATTATGTTAGATACCTAGACAAAAAGACAAAAGCAAACAATGTCCATCTTCAAGAATCTTGCTTGAATCTTAATGGGGAGGACAATATGTACATATGATTAAAAAAATAAAAAACAAGTACAAAGTACCTTTAGGAGAAGGAGGAGATATCTCATCTGGAAGTGGGCATTTACTAAAAGAAATCGGGGATTCTAAGAGGGAGGTAAAGAGGGTATACATTCCAGGAATAATGAATAACCAATAGAATGCCATGCAAAACAAACACCAAAAAGTCAGTTTGTCTAAGTTGTAGAAGGGATGGAATAGAGTGACATATAATAAAACTAGAAAGACAGGAGGAGAGTACAGTGCTAGACATCAAACTGTAGAGTTTATATTTGATTTGGGAGGTAAAAAAGAGATGCTGGTTGAATGGTGGGAGAGAAGAGAAAAAGAGTTGGTCAAATCTGAGCTTTAGAAACATAATTTTGGTGGCTGTGATGGTTTGCTACAGGATGAGCCTTGAGTCAGGAACATCAATTAATAACAACAATACAAGCTATCCCAAAAATACAGGTGATGATTGTCTGAATGAGGATGGTACCTAAGAAACAGATTATGCAAAAGATGTGCTTCAGTCAAGTCCACTTCAAATAATTGAAAATATGGGATGAATGAGAGCAAAGAGTCAAGAATGACACTGAAGTTGCAGAGAAGAATGAAAGGTTAATGGTGCCCTCAATAGACAAAAAGAAGTTTATTAATCATTTAGTTGTTTCAATCATTTTCATCTCTTTGTTACCCCATTTGGGGTTTTCTTAGCAAAGATACTGAAATGGTTGGACATTTGCTTTTCCAGTTCATTTTACAGATGGAGAATGAAGCCAACAGTGCTAAGTGACTTAGAATCATACAACTAGTAAGTGTCTAAGGTCAGACTTGTATTCAGGGAGGTGAGTCTTCTTGACTCTAGGTCTGACAAACTTAGGATAGCTAGATAAGCCATCTAGCTATCCTAAGTTTGTCAGTTTACAAAAGAGTAGGTTTTTGGGGAAAGATCACAATTTCATTTTGGACCAATTGAATTTCAAGTGACTGTGGAATATCAAGTTTGAAATTCCGGAAACTCAGTGGACAGGAGCTGGATTTCCAGATCTGCACTGAGATGATATTTAAAGCCATGGGAAGAAAATGAGGTCATAAAATGAGAAAAAGGAGACAGAGGACCTAGGACAGACATAAATCTATTATCACAGGATCCTTTAAAATTGAATAGAAATTTGTGATCAAACATGGAGAAAAATATTTATTAATGTTTCTCTCATTTGTTACTTCTTCAGAATCAGATTCCTTGTAATCCTGGACCACATAGCAGAATTTTTAAAAGACAGTTGGAGGTTGTGGAAATGAAGTACTCCAAAGCTTTCTTTCCTTTCATTCCTAGAGAGAGCCCCTCCTTTTCAATCTAGCAATGATCCTCAGTTGAATGGGAAAGTAGCAGATCTGACCCTGACATGGAGGTAGTAGAACATACTCCTTACACACCAGCAATGGGGTGAAACAATTCATTTCTCAAACCAATTCCTTGTTATCCTTGTGTTTACACTGGCTCAGCAGTGTGGGGCAGAAGGCTACCAGTCAAATAATACTGAAGGAGCTTGCCACTTCTGGAGGTAAAGGAAGAAGAAGAATGAACCCAGACATGTTAAAACATAATACAGTACATAGTTTTTTTTATTTTCATTTTGTCTATGGTGGCCCATTCTTCCTATATCAGTGAGAGGAAAGGAGGGAATAATAGAGCAACCCGTACAGCACAAAGGAGGGCATGTCTCAAGTAAATCTTGGCTATGTTCAAAAAGGACCAAAAATATCCTTGCTAGCTAAAACTTTAGAATTGTTAGTAGTGGCTTTTCCTAATGGCAAGCATCCCAAACAAGTGAGATGAACCAGTGGTCCTCAAGAGAAATATATTTCCTAGAATTTAATTCTAAAAGTGTCCAACTGGTATATGGAGAACATTAATGTAATTCTGGCAATGACTCACATTTGTAGAGCACCTTCACTTTTACTTATTTTACTTGGGGAAGTTGTATACCTTACACACACACACACACCACACACACTGAATTCAGGAAATTGCACTTGTTTGCTCTCTCCCTCCCAACTTGGAAATTCTCTAATCTTTCATTCAATTAGAAATCAGATTACCTAATACAATAACCTGGTTAGTTGTTTTCTTTTAATTAATTGGACTTATTTAATTATTTTTAAAAATTTATTAAGGTCTACTTTGTACTGAATTCAGGGTCCAACCCTAAGCTGAGATCTGGACTTGCTTTGTTAGACAATTGTCATATATTGCTTAATAAATTGATAGCTCAGAAGAGCAAACCTTTGTTTCCTCAGTCATTTCATATTTCACCTACCACAAACACAAATTCAAAAGCTAAACAGTACTTGTCTGGAGGAAGTTCATATTCTACTGGAGAATGCGGTAGCTATATAAAGTGTTAGATCTAAAATATTCAAAAGAGGGAGGGATCATTAGCAACTGTAGGGATTAGGGAAGACATCCTAAGGAAGGTGATCAATGAACTGAATTCTGAGTGAAGATAAGGATTCTGAAAAGCAGAGTTAAAGAAGGAGAGAATTTGAGGTACAGACATGTGTGTTGTGAAGAAGCTAGTGGAAATTGGGAGGCCTATAAAGTACTAAACTATGAAATTTTAAACTCCAGATTGAATTTTATTTTATCCTACAGCAAATAGAGAACTATGGAATGGTTTTGATATCATGCTTGGAAGCACCACCTCTTGCCAATTTATGGGGGAAGTTTCCTAGGGAATGATTCCACAAGTTCAAGCTATTCAATGGGTCTACATGCCCTAAAATCAGAGTCCACTAATGTGTTTATCCTCAGTAGTGAGCCAAAGGACACCATTAGTTCAAAGGCACTTAATAAAAAGACATAGTAGAAACAAAACATTTCCCCCATAAATCTGAGGTGCAGTTTTACACAAATGTAAACCTCATACATCAGCAAAAAGAATACGATTTCCCCTGGAAACATGGTATACACTTCTATTAGCATAGACTTACAAAACATGTTCCAGAGATCCTTGTCTGAAGTACTGAATTCTTCAAGTAAAGTGAATGCTGCTGTGATCTTTAACATAAAGTCCATAGGTTTGTTGCTGTTGTTTTTCCATTTTCAAAAGGCAGAAACTCTTTTTTTGAGACTAATAAAAGGTCTTCCCTTATTATGTCTTGTCTTGTCCCCTTCAGAGTCTGACTTAAAAGCTTCTCAGGTCTCTAGTAAGAAACTAAGTAATAATAAATCTAATAATAAGTCTAATAATAAGTCTAATAATAATAAGTCTAATAAGTCTAAGAAACTCTAGGTATCTAGAAAATCACAGAATCAAATAATTTTAGATTTAGAAGAGATGTTAACAGCCTTCAAGTCCACGCCACAATAATATCAATTGTAACTTGAACAATTACTGACCTTGTTTGAAGAGCTCCTAAGGGGAAAATTCACCACTTTAGAAGGCAACCCATCCATTCCATTTTTGCCCTGCTCAAAAAGAAAACTACTCTGACATCAAATCTAAATTTATCTCTTACGATTTCCACCCATTGCTTCTGATTGTGCTCCTAGGGTCAAAAGGAAGAAGTCCAATCCCTTTTCCATATAACAGGCTTCCAAATACAAGATTCTCAGTCTCAGGTGCCAAGGTGTCTAAAACAAAGAGCAGGGACGACTGAATTTTCTAATACTCAAAGACTTATTTTTTTGGCTTAAATTTCCTAGGTACTGGGTTTAAGATTTCTGTGACATATTTAGTTCATTTTTAATGTTCCTTTGAATATTTTTCAATTTTTAATCTCTGAATGCTGGACCATAAACTAGGTAGTTGGTATTTTTCAAATAATTACAAACATCTCTGCAGTTCAAGGTGCTCCATTAAAAAAAATCCCTAATCTCTTTTTTTGTAGATAAGGAGTTAGAAAAGAGGGCATAGAAACAATGGACTAGGACAGGTATTACTTTCATGGAAAGCTTTTTCTGATTTCTATTACTGATGCTCTATCATAAATCATTTAATATCTTAATCTGTATAGCTATTGTTTCCTCCTAGTGGAATGAAAGCCTCCTCAAGGCAGCTTCTGTTGATTTTTTTCTTTGTTCTTCCAATACCTAGCACTGTGCCTTGAACATGGTAAATGCTCAATAATATTTGCTGAATTGAAGTACACTGTTCATTGGAAGCAGACTATTTGGATTCAGAATCATCTCAAAAACCATCTTCTCCTCCCCTTCAGTTTATATGTTTGTAGATTATTATAGATTACCTCTAGAGTAGAAACTCAATGCTATATATTTTGCAGTCTTTGAAATCTCAATAAAGTTAGTTGGCTTAACTTTAATCAGACAACGTACATTTGCATATTTTTCTAATTAAATCCTCATAAATAGGAAAAAAAATGGAACAAATCTGCCCAGACAAGTAGCTTCTTTTTATCACAAAGGTCAATGTCTAATTGAGCTAATGATGTTATTATCGACTATTTGATCATTTCCTCTGTCTTGGTTTTATTTGTCTAGGCATCAGTCAGTTGTCAGTATACTCAGTAGCATAGGAACATTCAGTACAAAGTAAACAACATCACTAGAAACATAACCACAACCCCCCAAAAAAAAACCCAGATTGAATATTTATCATATAGGTTTTATTTATAAGAATTCTTGAATGTCAAGGGTTTTTTTTTTTGCAATGTGAAAACACATTTCTAATCTGAAAGATTAAATTTTAATGAAAATAGTACAGAGAAAATCCAGAGTACAAGATGTCAAAAGAAATTCTAATAACCACATTTTAAAATGTATTACATGATCATTTTAAAAAGAGTATCTTGTAAATGCTTACCTAAATATGTTGCTAGGTAACGTTGCAAAGGTTCAGTAATTTGGAGAGTTACATATTTGAGGTTAATTTTGGACAATAACTATATAGATAGCATGTCACCCTATAAGTCCTTAAATAGTCCATAATTCTTCAACATTCTTGACTTATCGACATAGTCTTTATTCTATCATTGACATTTTATGAGAAGATAAAAATTACCTTACCCTAGATAATCCTTGACCTAATTTAACACCATGTTAAGAATGATTAATTCATGGTCTGTTTCAGATTACTTGATTTATACCTTTGGACTTTGCCTTTCAAAGGATAGTTGGAGAAAAACCCAGAAATGAAGAGAACAATAGCAAACACAGAAGAGAAAATAGCAAATACAGAAATTCTGGTTACCTGGAGAATTCTGAGTCACTTTAATTTCTTCAGGGAATCATTTATATCAAGGAATTACCATAGCCCTCAAAGAGATGATAGTTGAAGTCAGTGGTAAAATGAAAAGGAATTCCTTTGCCAAAGCAGGAGCTATGGTAATGAGAATCGACAGCAAGGGAGGGAGAATGACAGACTGACAGAAGGGTTCTCATGTAAGCAGAATAATTTCGGTTTCAGGCCTTTTGGTTCCAGAAGATTTTTGGATAGTTTTGAGTTCTAGGACAAGGAAGAAGAATTCTAGGTCTAAAAAGGAGCTGAGTAGCAGCAAATGACAGAGGAGTGACATGGAGGAAAAAGCCTAGAACTGTGACTCATGAAGGTTATGCAGGTTGGGTCTGGAGAAGAAGGGTTAACTATTGCTGTTAAGAAAGAGAAAGGTTGACTGATGCTGATCTTTTTCCTTTTGGGAAATGCTAATTAGGTATTATAACATTTATAGTGCTATAAATCTAGTAAAATATATGAGTTTCTGAAAATTTGGGGAAATTTCCTAGAGGAAAGGAAGAGTTGCTTGAAATACTTGCAACCACAATTTTTAATAGAATAAAATAAGGCCTATCCTATACTTAATATTTGTTAAGGTCCCTTCTTATCTGAAGAGAACAAGAGAGGAGAGAAATTTTTGTGTTCCTAGGGAATACTCAAAGTGGAAGTGTTAGTCAAAGGAGAGAGAAGATCCAATGAGTGAAAATAAGGTGAGGCCCTTTCGTTGCTTTGGGAGGGACTGCTGGGATAGAGTTAGAAAGGATTTTTAGACCCACCCCCCTTATTTAAAAAATGAGTAAATTGAAGCACAGGAAAGTTAAGGTCTTTGTCCAAAGTCAAACAGTCGGTATCATTTGCATATAATCTTTTTGACTCCCTGTCCAGACCCCTATTCACTTAACCATATTGCTTTTGTGGAAAGGACCTTTGGGACACAAAGCCCCATATTAGAGCTTATTGGGAAGCAATCCTAAGAATGATTGTAGAAAGGCTATTATGAGGGAAGAAGCAGAATCTGAGGAGACCTGGATAAACAGATCTGATATCTTTCCATTTTAAGTAATTGTAAATTTATGGAATTTAGAAATGGAAGATTTCTTAGAACTAACTTAGAACAACTTTCTCAGTTTTACAGATGGATTAACTGAAGCCCAGAAGGGTTAAGTGATTTATTTAAGGTTACAAAGGTAGCAGAAGTGAGATATGAACCTGTGATTCCAATCTAGGTCTCTTTCCACTCTGCCATGATTCTAAGCTCAACCATTTCTACTTTTCTTTCTAAAGGAGTATAAATTCTCTCCCCTAAATGTTGGTGCCCTGAAGGAAAGCTCGGTGGTGGTGCTCCCCAGGGTCCCCTTGGTACAAGAGCTCTCTTTATTTGGTGATCTTAGAGCCAAATATCAGAAGATCTCTTAATTTGCATAATTTCATGAAGATACCTGGAATGACCCTGTGATATTTGCTGAAATAAGCACTGCAGAGGTGGCTTGTTTCCTTTTAAACCCAGGACTACAGTTTTTCAATTTCCATCAAGTAGGTGATGATGCCAATTAATAAATGTGTGAACAACAGACATATTTTCCTCAGGCTGAAGTTACTGAAAAAAGTGAAATAAAGCAAAGCTTCTACCTTCAATTATTTTTGTTCTATTAAAAAAACCTTTAACGAAAAAAGATGATCTGGGAAGTTCTAACCATCAAAAGGCATTATGAAGTGCTTTAATAACAGGGATAGGTTTTATCAATGAAAATTACACTAATGAAGATATATTGCCAATTGCCTTGATGTTATACCTTGAGTATCCTTGGACCTTTCCCTTTAAATGTTTGCTGTATCCCAATCATTTATAGTCTGTTGTCTTTCTCAATTAAAATGTGAATATCTTAAGAGCAGAAAACTTTTCTATTCATATCTCTATTGCTTAGCACCCATGATTAGTACACAGTAAACACATGAGATATGCTTTCATTCACTCAAAAAAGAACATAAATATTTGGCAAGCTACTGAGTAGGTAAAAGCATAAAGATATAATATGAAACAAGAAAAGAAATACAAACACATAATTTCAAATAAACTTTCCATAATTTCTTTTTTTTTTTTTGCTTAACCTAAATCCAGTGGTGTACTAATTTTGGATTTTCACTCTATCCCCACCCTCAATATTTTTTTTGAATCATGAACCTCCCCATGCTCCTTTTGGGCAGCAATGCTTCTGAGATACATAAGGAAGTCAGTTCAAAGTCCACTAAGGCCATATTTTTTTTTATTTAGCTGCTTTCCCTGATTATAGCAAATGTATCATTTTTTTTCCTATTGCTTATCCCTGAAATCCAGTTACCATAGTCTGTTTAGGCAAAGGCCCTCCTTGAATTCATCTCTAATAGCATGATGAACTGAGTGTCAGGCCTGCAATGTGATTTCCTTCCATTATGATTTTCTTATACCCAAGATTAAGAAGTTACTTCAAGGAGAAGTCACATCAAACAAGCTTATTATTTTCCATTTCAATCCTCTGGTTTCTATCTCTTGATGGATCACCTTTTTTTTGGGATTCTAAAGTGAATTTGCATAGAATTGTACAGATGACATTCTAACTTTCCTATTTATTAACAAACATTTATTAAACCTTGCTACAGACTAGGTACTGTGCTAAATGCTGGGATACAAAGAAAGGCAAAAACACAAAAGTAATACCTGTCTTCTAGATCCTTATGTCCCCATGGATTTTAGGCATTCTGAGGCCCCAAATGCTTTAAAGGTTCTATTATTGTTGTTGAAGATTTCAAAAATCATTTGAGGAAGATACCCTCTGACATTTGTGTGTTTACTTTAGTTTATATTCACTTTCTTAGAACCAGTGAGACCAGTACTGCAAAAATTTTTACTCAATAAACAATGCTCAGCGACTCCTAGACAGAGGACATAACAGATTTTGAGTGGCAGAGCAACAACAACAACAGCAGCAGCAGCAAAGACCCAGGTCTCCTGACTTTTAGTCTAATGTATATTCATATGCTCATGAGGTCTCCTTATTACAACCTCATTATAGTCTGAGAGGGTTTTCTAGCCATTAGTAAAAGAAGAGAAACAGGAACGTAGTCAAGTCCAGAAATTTCTGAGTTACTTTAAAAGAGAATCTATCCAATCCCTTCATTGTACATATGAGGGAAATGAAGTTTAGAGAAGATAAATAATTTGCTCAAACACACTTAGCTAGTTAGTGGATAAAACTAGAAAATAAAAAATTTTCTACACAAGACATTCTAATGGGTGTATAGCCTAGAATATTTTTTCACAAGACAAATTTGTGAATTTAGGAAATTCATACTCTCACTGTGGTTTAGTTTCCTCATTTTTAAATAAGGGGATTACACTAGCTAACATCTGGGATCTCTTTCAAGATTTAAATCTATTATTCTAATTCTTGTTGCTGTTCTAGGAAAGTTTGGGGCATAGTCTTCTGCTTAATAAAACTTCATTTCTCTCCCTAGTTCTTATTTTGAGGTTCATTTTTATTTCTGAGGATATCCTCATAGGGAATTGATCTTATATTAATTTTGAATATTTGAAAAGTTTTTAGTTATGATGATGCTACTTTCTTAAATGATCACAGTGACTGAAGTTCTGTGGTATTTTATTAATATTAACAAAGTGTAATGATTAATTTAATTTTACCAATTCTAAAACTCTATGTTCCTATGTATTTTGCAAAATCATAATACCAAATTTATTCTCTTAGGGGAGATCTAAAATTAAGCCAGAGAGAAACTTTAAATACTGGGGGCAAAAAGGTGCAGAGTGGGAAAAGGCTGAGGGCCAGAAGCTTTGTTACTCTATTCTTAGAAATAAGAGATACTATATGAATATTATGGAATATTACTGTTCTGTAAGAAATGACCAACAGGATAATTTCAGAAAGTCCTGGAGAGACTTACATGAACTGATGCTGAGTGAAATGAGCAGGACCAGGAGATCATTATATACTTCAACAACAATACTATATGATGACCAGTTCTGATGGACCAGGCCATCCTCAGCAACGAGATCAACCAAATCATTTCTAATGGAGCAGTAATGAACTGAACTAGCTATGCCCAGAAAAAGAACTCTGGGAGATGACTAAAACCATTACATTGAATTCCAATCCCTATATTTATGCCCACCTGCATTTTTGATTTCCTTCACAAGCTAATTGTACAATATTTCAGAGTCTGATTCTTTTTGTACAGCAAAATAACGTTTTGGTCATGTATACTTATTGTGTATCTAATTTATATTTTAATATATTTAACATCTACTGGTCATCCTGCCATCTAGGGGAGAGGGTGGGGGGGTAAGAGGTGAAAAATTGGAACAAGAGGTTTGGCAATTGTTAATGCTGTAAAGTTACCCATGTATATATCCTGTAAATAAAATGCTATTAAATAAAAAAAAAAAGAAATAAGAGATACTAGACTAAAATTATATTTATCTGCCCTCCTTCAAATTTTTTTTGGTCTAGAGGATGTGATTTTCAGATTAAATCTAACTTTTAGTCACTGTTTAATTCACTAGCATTAGGAAAAACAAGCCTCCAAGCTTTACACTCAAGGCTTGACTTTTTCTATTGAATACCAATTCCACAATGAACACACATGGTAACTAGCCAAAACAAACAAACAAACAAACATCCCTCCACACTCACATATACATTATATCCTAGTCTATAGCCAAACAGAAACCAGATACATAGGAGACTATATTCCAGACAGTAGAGAGTGATGGAGCTCTCTCATTGGGAATGAGATGACTCAGTTCAATTAGAAAGAGTCCTAAATCTTATCCAAGAAGAAGTTCTCTGAAGTGTCTATGTAGCAAGCTAAGGATAGGGACATGATAGAAACTGCTAGCGCCTCTCATGTTGATTTCTTCCCAGAAGAAATTTCTTTCATCAAACTGAACTGGAGTTGGCATTTTCCATTTCTTTAAGTTGAAAGCCAGAAGTCCACCAAGAGGCTGTAGAGCCTGAAGAGACTGAAAAAAATTTCTCTCTCCCATTTGCACCAACTTTGTCCTACCCCTCATACAGGAATGGGTATGTATCTCCACCTATGAAAAGAGGATCTCATACCAAAGAGCTTTGGGATTGTAATCTCATTAAAAAATATTAAAAGGTAAGATTTTCGGAAAATCCAAAAAACCTTCTCCAGACATCTCAGTTTCCTGGGATGCATTATAAGACTTTAAGAAAAATACTCAGAAAAACTTTGTAGGAAGAACAAATGGATACTGCTGCATCAGATGTGTAACATATTCTAGTGGCTTCAAGGAGAGCAGTTTCAATATTTTTCTTCATATAGTCCTTGCCTTGAGCTCTCCAGATCCATATGAAGTTTACTCTATAATAAAAATGGGGAAGAGGAGTTCAAGTAATTAAAGAACAAAAATGACTGGGGATTTCAGATCTATTTTTGACTGTTTCTTTACTGTATAGGCCATATTACTTAAATTTTCTTCCTTTTGGTTTTCTGTATTGCAAAAGTGGATTTTTTTCTAATTTAATTAAGGTTAATTTCCACTTACTGATCAAATTCTCACTATTTAGCTTTCTGATGGCACTTTTAAAGTATGGTTTCTTTTCAATCAATGGCTTTTCAATCTTTTCAAACTTCATTTTCAATGCTTTTTTCCACAGGATCTAATATTGTTGGTTATCTTTTCTTTTGTTTCTCTACACTGTTTTTGTAAAGCCATAATCTCTTGTTCTCCTTCTTGTTCTCTAATTACTATTTCTAGTTCATGGAATCTCAGAAAATCTAAGTTGGAAGGGATTCTTAACTTAGGGTTCAAGGATCTCCAAAATTCTATGAGTATATTTCAATGAGTCCATTAACTAGAATGGGAAAAATTACTTTATTTCAGTATAACCAGTTTCCTTTGTGTTATTTATTTTGTGCTTTTCAGAATGTTATTCTGAGAAGGAATCATAGATTTCAATGGGTTCCATGATGCAAGAAAAAAGGCTAAGAAACCTTAATCACTGCAATTTTGTACTTGAAAAAAATCAATTCTACAAAACAATTGACAAAAGTAGTTCTCTAACTGTCTTTACTTGAAGACCTCTAGTGTAGTGAAGTCACTACCTCCCTGAATAACATTTTCCACTTTGGGTGAGCTCTAATTATTAAATAACTAAATCTATGAGTTGACTTCCTCTGTAGAATTTTAGATAAAATTCTATCTATATTTTCTCTGAAACATCTAATATTGGCTCCCTGAAATTTTGCTGTGCATATCAGATTATAGTCAAATTTCCTCCTTTTTTTTCATAAATTCTAAGATGACATGATCACTTTGATCCCATCATTGCCATTCAAGCATTAAATTACTTCTTAATGGTGAGGGTAAGATCCAAAATAACAATCTACCTCATTAGTTTCTCCACTTTTGTAAAAAATGCAATTATCATTAAAACAAGTCTAACAATGATTAGATCCTCTGTTTTTGACAAAAGATAAACAAATTCAATCAGGTGTTTAGATAATTAAATCTCTAATTACTGCCATATCATGTCTCTTTGCCAGACATGTTCAGTTTAATGAAATTATCATCTATTTCCTTCCTCTGACCAAGTGATATAAACTACAGTGTAATGACATTACTTTTTTCCCCTGGATCTTTTATTTTCCTATCAACTTTTCTCCTACCCTAATAAATATATTGAAATATAAAAAACAATTTATCTCTCCTCTTCCTGTGCTTTTGTTCTCCAATACCTTTGGAATACTATATAGCTCATTTTAAACAAAATATGCTTTCAAAGTCAATCCAGTCATAGGTCCCATATCATAAAGTTTAAATGATATCTATGAGGTCAAATTTGATTTCTCAAATTAGGACTTTCACCTTATTTGTTCCCAGCATATTTGCATAGGCGTATGAAGACATAAGTTTTATTGTTGACTCATTTCTTGGATTTTATCTTCTATCTATTTCTGGGTCTATCTATCACTATTCTTCCTATATTGTAACTGTTTTCTGTGGGACTTAACCTTCCTTATTATAAGACTTTAAGAACATCTATATTTTATCAATTCTTGTCAGGTGAATGTCATTGATAATTGTTAATCCTCTTTCAAAAACTCAAGACCCATTCACATATCCTATCTTTTTAACCAGTTCTTTACATTTAAAATATATTTTTTTCTCTTCAGAAACTGTTGCATTTGATCAGCAAAAGTGTAGAAAATACCAGCAGTGCCCTTCAGGTATTCAGCATCTAGTCTAAGATTCTACAATCCTAACACATGTTTTTGTCTGATGATATTATTTATGCCTACATGAATTAGTAGAGAATGGTAGAAGTCAGGGAGTTTAAAAAGTTGAAAAATACATGATACAGATATGTGACTTTGGTGTATAGCAGAATTCTCTATTTTTAACATCAAATCTATAAATAGCTACTTTAGTACCTCTCACCAGGTAGCCACAAACTAATAGATATCTTTTTCTTCTTACTCCTTTTGAATGTACTAAGATGGCACCCATGGACAAAATTATCTTTTGGAGGATTCTGGGAAGATGGTGGAGTAGACCAGTAAATTTCAAGTTCTCCAGATTTCACCTACAAATAGAAGAAAAATTTGTCCCAGAGTGAACATAGACTGGAAAAAAGCAAATAAGACATGGAGCAAAACAGGTATCCTTCTAGGACAACCAGAGAAGACCCTAGATCAGAGATTAATCAATGTGAAGTACAAATATTTCCAGGATATCTCTGCAGAAATACCAAGTGAGGACCTCTGGGGTGACCTGGATATATCTGGACCCTCAGCAGGAGCCACAACTTTCACCTCTCAGACTGCTTGAGGAGTTTGCATCTGAGTCTAGAAAGACAGAGGGAACACCAGGCCTAGTTGTGCTGCAGAGAGGTGGCCCTGAGCAGGAAGAGACCAAGCACACTGAGTGAGTGCAGAAGCAGTAGAGCAGGAATGCTACTGGCTGCTGGCAATTGCAGGAGCAGAGAGCTTTTAGTTTGGGGTTGCAGGTCAGAGGGGAGAGCTGAAGTGAAACTAGAGGCACCATCCATCCACATGCCCCACAATTAAAGGTACTTGTACTAATAGTTTTCATAATTAAAAAAAAATAAACAGGCAAAGAAGAAAGAATTCAATCATAGAAACTTGTGATGGGAATAAGGAAGACAGTGGTTCATCTTCAGAGAATGATAATGAAGTAAAAAAAAAAGCCTCTTATACCCTAAAGAGTAATGTGAAATGACTTTCTGCCCAGAAAGAGTTTATAGAACTCAAAAAATTCAAAAATCAAATGAAAAAGATTGAGAAAAAAATAAATAAGAACCACCTAATAAAAACAAGAAGATTATGGAAAATAAATTAACCAACTAGAAAAGGAAATATAAAGTCTTAAAGAAAATAAGTTTTTGAAAATTAGAATTAGGCAAGGGAAAGCCAGTGAAGCTATAAAAGACCAAGGAACAACAAAACAAAATAGAAAGAATGAAAAATAGAAAGAATGTCAAATACCTTATAAGAAATACAACAGAACTGGAGAAAGAATCAAGAATAGAATATATAAGAGAGATGGGACTACTTGAAAATTATGACCATAAAAAAGAATCTTGGCACAATAACGCAAGAAATAATCAAAGAAAATTGTGCTTGAGTGATAGAACATGAGGAAAAAGTAAATATAGGAAAAAAATTTACTGATCACCACCTCAAAGAGATCCTACATGAAAAACACATAGTTATATTGTCAAATTTCAAAACCCCCAGATCAAAGAGAAAATATTACAAGAAAAAAACAAAGAAAATAATTCAAATATGCTGGAGCTACAATTGTACAGGATTTATCAGCCGCTACAATAAAAGACCACAGATTCTGGAAATATATATATATATATATACACCCTATCAGTTCTTTAAAGTCAGGTTCTAATGTTGCCTTTTCTTTGAAGCCTTTTCTGATCTCCCCAGATCAAAAGAACTAAGGCCTGTAGCCAAAAATACCACATCAAGCAAACCTAACCATAATATTGAACTTGAAGATTTTTTAGGACTTTGTGTGAACCAAACCTGAACTTAATAGAAAATTTAACATATAAGACCCATCATCATAGATTAATTTCAAGAGACTCAACAAGAATAAACTGTTTATGCTTTTCACATGGAAATGTATACTGTATGTTTAAGATTGCTATCAGTAATTGGGTAGCTCAAAAGAAAGATTGCAGCAGACTGCTGCAATGAATATGATCTGACACTAAAAAGCAATACTGTGTAGGAAAAGGTAAAAAATAATAATTATACCACACAAATGAGATGCAGAGGAAGAACTGACACAAAGGCATTAGAGAGGGGAGGAGGGCTGGTAGTTCTGAAAACCTACTCACATCAGGAATGGGTTAAATAGGGAATTGTACATATGTTTGTATGTATATATGTATATGTCTATGTGTGTATGTGTGTATAGGTGTGTGTGTGTGTGTGTGTGTGTGTAGACACCATGAAAAGTATTTCATTCCTTTGCTCAAAAGCCTTTTTTATCACCTACCAATTGCTTCTCAAACTCCTCAGTTTGCCATTCACTTTTCCTCTCTAGCTAATTTCACCCTATTTCCCCAAGATAGTCTATATATCTTACATTATCCTATCCTGGCACCTCTCACTCTCTAAACCTGGAATTCCCTCTTTGTCTACTCTCTGTTAACATCCTATCAGTTCTTTAAAGTCGGGTTCTAATGTCACCTTTTCTTTGAAGACTTTTCTCATCTCACCAGATGAAAGTAACATCTCCCTCATTTTATCTCCTAGAATTTTACACCCTAATCTGTAGTATAGTTATCTCTATATGAGTCCAAAATCCCATGCTAGATTACAAATGCTTTGGGCATGTGAATTAAGTTTCCTGCAAAACTTTTTTTCCTTTTATAACCCATCTAGTGTATTGCACATATTAAATGCTTGATAAGTATTTGCTGAATTAAACAATGAATGATTTTCTTGAAGTGAATTTCACTTTTGTATTCTGTTCTTTTGATATTTTGACTTTACCTCATGGTTTTCTTTCATATCTTATTTTTATTTTCTTAATTTTGATCTTGCTGTCCCATTTTGGAGGCAAACAACTTTCCTAAACATGCTAATATTTGATTTGATGAAAAAAAAGATGAAAACTCATCTGTTGAAATTGTGAATCTTCTCTCATAGCTAGCTGTCATTTTTTTTTTTGAAAGCAGCTGTGGTATAAGTCAATCCTGCAGTTCTTTCAGGAACAGAAGAAAACAAGTTTTACACTTGTTATGACTTCCAATCTTAGTACTTTCTTACTGTCAGGGCAGGTGATCAATCTTCATAACACCTACATAAAAGTAGACATCTAAAAAATGAAAGTACGATTACAAAAAATGAACTATTTAGAAGCTATTTAAGAAGACAACTTTGATCCCTTCTCTGACCCTTCTTCCATTATGAAAAGAAGAAACATTCTCACAATTAAAAAAACAAATTCTGAGTTTTTTCATTGGAATGCAACATTACCTTTCTCTTTCTCAGCAGTAATTGTCAGAACTACAACTAATAATTTTGGCATAAAGGCTAAACTGAATTCATTATTCCTGGGACAAGAACACCCTGAAATAAACTGTTTAATTAATTATGTAAAAAATAATACTCTAATGCTCCTGTGAACTTATGATTTAATTGCTGTTGAAATTCTCTTCCAATGATCCTGACAGGAGACTGGATCAATTTTCTAAACATCAAATTGGCTAATTATGAAAAACAGACTACACATGTCATCCAGCCAATTTGTGATGAGTTCTTTGGCCATGGAAATCATTTAAAATAAGAGAAAAAATAACCAAGAAAAAAATCAGTTAAGCTGGAGGGAAAATTTGCGGATTTTACTGCTACATAGTATATATTAACTTTTTTTTTGTAAATTCTAAATTTCTGTGCCTTAGGAAAAGTCTTATCAGGACAACTTAATAACAAGTCTTAATGTTTTCATCTTTTCTGTTAGTGAGAAGTGCTATAGTTCAGTATAGCAATAATGCTGTGCACATCTAGAAGGATATATATATATCTATATATATGTATATATATATATATATAAAATTCAATTCAATTCAACATGTATTAAGTATCTTATATTTTCAAGTCTTCATTCTCAGCCCCAGAACACAAAGACAAATAAAAAGACAAAGCTTCAAGAACCTTACACTTCATATGGGTGGTAAATAGGAAGCAGGGTGCATCAAATACATATATATATATATATATATATATATATATATATACATAAATAAATATATACAACTACTACAAAATGTGGAGTGACAGGGGAATGGAACAGATTTGAAAACTTGAGAACATTTTTAGCTAGAAAGATCAAAGTAGACTTTCTAGTCATGGCAAATACAGAGAGACAGAAGAGCAGGAAGAAATTAAGAAATAATTCCTAGGGGTAGCTAGGTGTCACAGTGGATAGAGCACCAGCCCTGAAGTCAGGAGAACCTCAGTTCAAATCTGATCTCAGACATTTAACACTTTCTAGATGTGTGACCCTGGGCAAGTTACTTAATCCCAATTGCCTCAGGAAAAAAAAAGAAATAACTCCATACCTCTTGTACTAAAATAAAAATTTTATGGAGAAGAGTAATGTGAAATTATCATCAAAAAGTAGATTAGAAATAGATTGTGTAGGGCTGAAAACTCCATGTTAGAAAGGTTGTAGTTTATCCCATTGGCAATAGAAAGCTAATGAAAGCTTTTAAGCATTAATTAAATGATTAATTAAAGTTGTTAAGAATTAATTACCTTGAATCAAAAAACTTGTTTTTGTAGCTGATTGAATGAATACATTGAAACATGGAGAGGATGGAGGAAAGCAGATTATAAGAAGGCTAGTAAAATAGGCTAACCAAAAATGAGAACCAGAACCACTTCTATATGAAAATATTCTATAGATGTGGAACTACCAATATTTGAAATTGGTTGAATGATAGGAGTGAGGGAAAAGGAGCCAAAGCTGATTCTTAGGTTTCAATAGTAGATAAATGGGAAGATGATTTTGTTATCATTAAAAGTAGGGAAGTTGGAATGAGAGCAGGTAGAAGGGAAAGAAGATGAGTTCTGTTTTAGCAAGTTCTATTTAAGACAATTTTCAGAAGACAAAATTAAAGCCATCCACAGTCATATAAAAAATGCTCTAAATCACCATTGATTAGAGAAATGCAAATTTAAACAATTCTGAGGTACCACCTCACACCTCTTAGATCAGCTAAGATGACAGGAAAAGGTCATGATAACTGTTGGTGGAATTGTAAATTGATCCAACCATTCTGGAGAGCAATTTGGAACTATGTCCAAATGACATAAAACTCTGCATACCTTTTGATACCACATTTGTCACTTCTGGGTCTATGTCCCAAGGAAATCATAAAGGAGGGAAAAGGATCCACATATGCAAAAATGTTTCTGGTAGCTCTTTTTGTGGTAACAAAGAATTGGAAAATGAGTTGATGACCATCAGTTGGGGAATGGATGAATAAGTTTTGATATATGAAGGTAATGGGATATTATTGTTCTATAAAAAAAATGATGGACAAGCTGATTTTAGAAAGACCTGGAAAGATTTACATGAACTGATACTTAACGAAATAAGCAGAATACATTGTACACAGTAATAGCAAGATGGTGTAATGATCAACTATGAAAGACTTGGTTCTTCTCAGTAGTTCAGTGATCCAAGGCAATTCCCAGTAAACTTTAGATAGAAAATGCCATCTGCATCCAGAGAAAGAACTATGGAGATTGAAATGTAAATCAATACATGCTAGGTTCACTTCTTTTTTCTGTTTTTTTTTCCTCCTCTTTTTTCCCTTTTGTTCTGATTTTTCACTCCCAACATAATTTATAAAGAAATGTGTATTTAAAAGTTAATATGCATGTATAACCAGACAAAAACAAAACACTTAATTAGAAAATAAAGTTTTGTTTAGTGTGAGATGATGGAATATTTAGGTTGAGATGTGCTGTAGGTAACTTGATAATGTGTGGCTGAAAATTCTGGAGAGATAATTGAACCAATGAGAGTAGATTGAGTGAATGAGAGTGAAGAATATAGAGAGTGAAAAGAAAAAGACTGAGAAGAGAGTTTTGAGAGAAATAAATGATTGATTCCCACCCCTTTTTAAACTTATTCTTCAATGGGGAGTTTTATTGTATGGGGCAGGCATTTTTAAAAGGAGAACATATTCCTTAAGTTGATTTATTTACATGTCACTCTTAAGGAATCATCTATTTAGTAAATGGGGATTCAACTGTACAATATAGGAATTCAGTAAAATAGTTTATCCTTACAGGTAATGGGTTAAAAATTGCTTTGCTCAGATACAAGCTTCCTTTGAATAGTAAATTATAAGGTTGGATTTTTAGGTGATTTAATTTGACAGTGTCACTACTATTTCAAACTACCTGATTTTAATGCCCCTTTCCCTGTAAAAGCTCTATAATTCTTCATCTTTTCGTCTCCAAACAGTTTTTTAAAATATTTTTTGTTCCTCATAATTAAAATATTTCTAAAGCACATTTAGTGCCTTCTTTCCATTGCTACTATTCCAGTCTTTCAGATTTCAATAAAAAAATAACTTCATATACCATTAGATTATAACACTCTCCCTCATCAAGGAATTCAGATTGAGCTCACTGGAATATTAATATTTACCATTCTCAGAATATCATCTCATAGAAAGATAACCCCATTATGTGTTACAGCTTAGGGCTGTGGAGAAACACAAAGTATTCATGTCTAATTTCAACTTTTACCAAAAAAGAAATGATCTAATTTTATTAGTCTTTCTCATGGAACCTTATTATAGAACCTTAGGTTCACTTGCATTGATTGGGATAAGGCTTATTATAATCATTTTAGAATGATTTCATATGCAAAAAAGCTCTCATAAACTATATCCCTATAGTTCCCTAAGTTACATTATTTTTATCAGCCTGTGATAAAATTAATATTAACAGTATTTCCTTGATGAAGTTTTTTTCTCTCCATCCACAACATGAGGAAGCTCAGGTCCTGTACCTTTTATAATTTTTAGGGATTAGCTTTCTCTAAAAGGGGATAAAGCTGTCCATAGGACCATATTGGCTCTGGCTTCCTGATACAGCTTCCTAACCAGTGAAAGGCATAAAAAGATCTAGCCAGTTAAACTTGATAGTTTTCAAAACACCATATGAGTCATGACATCCTCCACAATGAACTATTCTGATAAACAAACATCTTTCCACATGAGATCAAATCAGATAGCATTTGTAAGGCTCTCAGTACAGTGACTGGAACATAGTAGGGGTTTAAAAACGCTTA
This sequence comes from Sarcophilus harrisii, assembly GCF_902635505.1. Classification (NCBI taxonomy): domain Eukaryota; kingdom Metazoa; phylum Chordata; class Mammalia; order Dasyuromorphia; family Dasyuridae; genus Sarcophilus; species Sarcophilus harrisii. Next base: position 134,034,803 of record NC_045426.1, on the reverse strand, counting down.
TTCCCTTATTCACCTTATATGGAGATAAGGATCCCCTCTTCTTTACATCTATTTTATGCAATCAAAACACTTTGCACAAACAAAATCAATACATTTAGAATTTAAAGAGGAACAATGGGAAATTATTATTCCAGTAGATAAATGATCAAAAGATATGCACAAGTAGTACTCAAAGGAGAAAAACCAAGCTATTAACAACCATATGAAAATTTTTCCAAATAATTAATAGCAACAATAACAACAAAGAGTGCTTTAAAATGTCCAAAGTCTTTGTGCATATTATTTCATCACATTCTCAATCCTTTTAAGTAGGTGCTGTTATTATCTCTTTTTATAGAGAAGAAAACTGAGCCTGAGAGAGAGATTGTTACTTAACTTGGATCACACAACCATCTGACACAGATCTTCTTGACCCCAAGTTCAGCACTCTGCCTACTCTACAGTCTAGCTACATAAAAGAAATTCAAGTTAAACCAAATATGAGATTTTACCTCATATCCATAATCTTGGGGAAAATTATAAAAAAGGGAAATGGCAAGTGTTGTAGGGGTTTTGGAAGCATAAGTACAATAATGCTCTGTTGGTGGAGCTGGGAATTGGTTCAGTCATTCAGAAAATCAATTTAGAATTCTACTCAAAAAGTAATAAAAGGAATATACTTAGAAAAAATCTGAAAAGACTTTGATGAATCGATGCAAGTGAAGTAAGCAGAACCAAAATATTTATATAATTATTATATAACTATAATACTATAAAGAAAATAAATTTTGAAAGATCTGAGAACTGTGACCTATGCAATGGCCAATCATGACTCTTGAGGGACCAAAGATGGATATTATCTATCTCTGAAAGAAAGGGAGGTAGAAGGGAAAGAAGAGGTTTGTAATGAAGCATGCTTTTTTGGTCATAGATATGAAAAAGTTTTATTTTGTTCATCTATACTTATTTGTTGCAAGGGAGTTGTTTGTTTGTTTTTTTTTAATTTGGATAGAGAATAAAATAGGAGGGAGCAGTAAAGTGATAGTGAAATCAAAAAGATGATTAAAATAAAAAAGGGAAGTATCAATGAAGCCTTTGAAAGGATATACAGAAAAGAGGAAAATGAAGTTCAGAAGGACTCAGAAACAATCAGTATGATTGAAACTTTCATGCTGAATTTTTGAGATATTTTTTAAAAATATAACAGACCAGAAATTCAGTTTTATATGTCATTCCCTTTTACTGCTCTTTTTTGTATATAGAAATATTCATGTTTATAGGTGTTTGACAAGTTGAGAATTGTAGAAAAATAAAATGTGTGTGTGTGTCTATGTGTATGCTCATAAATATAAAAATGACTCATAAGAAGTATGGACAGATGAAGGGATATCTTGTATTTATGTAGTATACAGAGAAAGACAGGAGTCCTGACTGACTGAGAGAGTGCTGAGTGTGACATATGCCTATATGTCAAACACTTCAAGAGAAAACCTTGAGGGATGCAGTAGAAACAGAGGCACAGTAAAAACTTTCAAATGTCTACCAAGACATCAACATTGTGATCATGTATAGGAAATCAGCTCCAACATGTTCCTCAATTACCAGGGCTTGTAATTCTAAAGTTTACAGAGAGTGAACCTCCCCTAATCTCTCTCCCCTGGTTTAAGTTGAAATCTTATCTCACTCCCAGCTGAGATCACTTTTCTTTGATGTATTGTAATCTGTAGAACTTGGATTACTGATTGCTATTTTGCTTGAACCAATGGGTTTATGTGTTACTTGTTATTATCTTTTGAAAAACTCACATAACATGGGAAGGGGGTCTAAGCTGGCCAATGAAAGCTAAGAGTTACTCTTTCCCCTTCAGAATGATGAGAGAAATAAATCCAGACTTGCACCCATAAAAATATTTGAGAAGTGGAAGATGAATCTATAGAAATATCTTGTACTTCTCAAATATATGTATGTATTTTTTTTTGTGTATATATATATATATATATATATTTGTGTAAAAAATTCAAGTCACTTAAACTTGGTGGTTTTCAAAACACCATATGAGTCATGACATCCTTCATGATACACTGTTCTGATAAACAAACATGAGATTAAATCAGATAGCATTTATAAGGCTCTCAGTACAGGGACTGCACATAGCTTAGCATATTGGGTTCTATACAAATGTTAGCTATTTGTGTGTGTATATAATGTGTGTATGTGTATATATGTGTGTGTATACACATTCTTCTTGAACACTAGAGAAAAGATTGTCTTAAATACTATCTACCTTCCTTCCCTTCCCTTCTCCATAGCTAGGTTACTGGCAATGGCCAGCATGGCCTTTCTCCTCCAGGAAAAAGATCAGGAGTCAGGTCATGTTCACTCAGGCTACTCATTTCTATCCATCTGTCTAACTAGATAGCTATATATATAAATATATATATATATATATATATACATAAAGGATACATGTTTCTGCATATACACACATGTGCATATGTGTGTATATGTACATACACTTACATACATAGGAAATTCGAAGAGATAGCGTGACCACCTTTCATCAGGTCCCTGAGTTAGATACAATGAGAAAGACAGACAGATGATAGATTGATGATAGAGATATCACACAAATGAAATTGATTTTATATTTTCCAATATATTTTTCATCCTCCTCGCCCATGTCCTTCTTTCCAATGAAGCTACCCTGTATTAAAGCTTATAAATGGAACTTTAATGTAGTGAAAAGGGAGTTAGATCTGGAGCCCAAGGAACTACTTATAAATCCTAGCTTTGCTACTACTACTTCTTTGACCCTGACAAATTTTCTCATCTCTGGGAGCCTCACTTTTCTCATCCTGCAAAATGAAAGCGTCTGATAGATCACTTCTAAGGTTAGGTTCTTTCTAGATTTAAATCTATAATTCTGTTTTTATTTTAATTTGAAAAATCTTCTTGAATTTTCCATAGAATTTTTGGCCTCTTCATTCTCTACAATGATATTAGTGTATAAATGAAAATCATTTTCTTAATAATTGCAAATATAATCATAGGCATCCCATAAGATGACCAAAATCCCCATGATATTATGTTCCTTTTTGTCTTTACACATATGTTAAAAACCTACTTCTTTATTTGCCTCTCCTAGTAGAATCCATGAGACTTTCTATTATCATACTTCAACTTCTTTTTTCTTTTTCTTTTTTTCATTTATAGAGAGAATGCTAGTTGGTATGTTTTAATTTCTGTATTAGACTATCTGCTTTTCTGTCACTGGACATCTGACACTTTGATTTACTTGCACAGAGAAACACTTAATGAATAGAAATTTAAAGTATTCTCACAAAAGATCTGAATTAAAAAGAGATCTGTATTCCTTGAACTGAAGCCTTTAATTAAAACAGTAAATATAAACCTTAAAGGTATGTATTTACTAGTGAAGGGGTAAAAATACAAAAATTTAATATTGGGAAAAACTCATCATGTTTGACAAATTCATTCCTTTTCCATTTGAAGTCATTCAGCATTATCATGTGTAGCATGAGTCCTTGGAGTATCATTTTCTCCTTTGTACAATAAAACCTGCCCCACCTACCTCATAAGTTTGTTTTAATCAAAAAAGGTCATATTGATAAAGTACTTTATAAACCTTTAAAAGTACTATGCAGATGCAATTTTGGATTACTCTTCAAACACTATAGAACATTTACAATCTGTATAATAGCCTTCCAGGCAGCCAGTGTAAAACCTGGAGACCTAGTATGGCCAGCAAGCTCCTGTAGGATGGTGAACTTTCTCTCGTTTCATTGAGAGTGCTGACCCTAGAAGCAGGAAGATGAGTTCAAATTCAGCCTCAAACATTGACTAGTTATGTAACTCCAGGCAAGTCTGCCTCAGTTTTCTTATCTATAAAATGGGGGATAATAATGACACAAACCTTTCAAGATTGCTGTGAAGATCAAAGGAATGAATTGTACAATGCTTAGCATATTAGTTTCTACATAATTGTTAGCTATTATTATTATAAGAATTTCAAATCGGGTCTCTAGTCTGTGGGGGGCTTTGGCTGCCATGAGAAGTGGGGGAATCCGTTTTTTCCTTTTTGACATTAAAAGCTCCAACTGTGGCTGGTTTTATCCTTCAGTAACTCCTGCTGTCCTTTCCCTGACCTGCCAAACTCTCAGTAACAAACTGTTTTGCTGTCGTGGTGGTTTCTAATAATGTGCTCAGCTTACATGGAAATGGCCACATTAAATATTTACAGAAAGTTTCAGAGAGATGGCCAAAATAGCCCAAGCTCTGCCTAGAGGAAGCTGGGAAGGTACATGATGGATAATGTCGTCGGATGTTGTTGCTTTCTGATGAAGATCAGAAGATTTTGTATTTTTTTGTATTTTTTTTCATAGCTCGTACTTGATCAGGCAGGGCTACGATGTGGAGCCCTATTAAACTACAAGATTACAGGAAGAAATATATCTGGTTGACCCCAGTTAATAAAAGGGTTTTCCAGTGGGAGTGCTCAATCAGTTCCTGTTCTTCACAGCTGGTTGTAATGAGGAAATTCCTTGCTTGAATATAGTCAAGTCCACTTTAATGGAGTTAGATTTATGTTCCCACCACCCTCAAAGGAAATATATTTGCTCTATTACAAACTTTTGAAGTGATAGATTCTCTATTGTCCAATTCAAGTAGCCCCAAAACATCTATTTGCCTGGTATTGATGACAAATGAATGTTCTTCTTAAGTGAATTTTCAGGTACTGAAGCTTGACTACACAAACTTATTTTTAAGATTTCATCCAATTTAGATGAAAATTTCTGAAGATGTCTCTTCTCTGATTTTTAAAAAACGATCTATTGGGGACTATTGTTTTCACCTCACAAACATTTCTGATGATATGCCTCCTATCTCCCAACTCCAGAATTTAAATTCTTCCTTTTAATGGAAAAACTTTTAAACCAAAAAAACAAAATACAGGGATATACAAATGTAAATATCTGTCCTCCACATTCTCCACATATTTGTGGCAGCCCTTTTTGTAGTGGCAAGAAACTGGAAATTGAATGGATGCCCATCAATTGGAGAATGGCTGAATAAATTGTGGTATATGAATATTATGGAATATTATTATTCTATAAGAAATGATCAGCAGAATGATTTCAGAGAGGCCTAGAGAGACTTAGATGAACTGATGCTAAGTGAAATGAGCAGAACCAGGATTTCATTGTACATGATGATAGAAAGATTATATGATGATCAATTCTGATGGATGTGGCTCTTCTCAACAATAAGATGATTCAGGCCAGTTCTAATAATCTTATGATGATGAGAACCATTTACATCCAGAGAGAGGACTGTGGGAATTGAGTATGGATCACAACAGAGCATTTTCATTTCTTTTGTTGTTGTTGGCTCGAATTTTATTTTCTTTCTCATTTTTTTTCCTTTTTGATCTGATTCTTCTTTTGCAGCAAGATAATTGTATAGATACATATGCCTATATTGGATTTACATTTTTTTTACCATGTTTAACATAATTGGATTACTTTTCATCTATGAAAAGGGGCAGGGAGAAAGGATTGAAACACAAGATTTTGCAAGGGTCAATGGTGAAAAATTACCCTTGCATATGTTTTGAAAATTAAAAGATTCAATAAGAAAGAAGGGAGTTATTATAATGAAAAGTATAATTATTTTTGTGAGGCTGCTGGAGTGAAGAGATTCCTCTGTGTTCTTAAACAAAACCTCTGAAATATATTAGTAACTGTTTTTTATGATTCAAAGCCATACACTATTATAGATATTAATTCTTTTATTGTGCTGTAATACAGAACCCCTTTGTAGTTGATACTTCTAAGATGTAGTGGACTGGGCAACATGATCACAAAACTATTGTGTAATATACTGAATAAGATTGACAAGGTTCTGAGAAAAAGCCAAAAGTCTAGCTTTAGTGCCTCAGTTTGTATCATCGACTTTGAGTATTAAAGACTTTTTTTTTATTTATTCTTAGTTTGGGCTTAAGTTTTGGAGAATTGATATTGCCAGAAGTCCAAACTTCACATTACTATGGATTGTATTTTCATCACTTAATGCTCCATAATTTGCTCTGGCACATATGGTTGCAATATAGGTTAGATATTTTATCTTAATGTCCTATCATTATCTTGGTACAATCGTATACAAATGGGTTCACTGATGATATGCCCTGAGGTTCTTTGAAAATAGTCTTCTTGGTATATATACAAGTTGGCCAATTTGGAATATTTTTTTTCTATTTGAATTTGGTATTGTGTCATAGATCTCTCAGACTGGGCATTTCTAGAGTCATTCATTTCCAAGAATTCATCTTTATTTATAAAGCACTGGGAAATCTTTTAGAGGAGGTTTTGATGTTAAATTCCAAACTTGGTAATAGAAAAAATGTTGTTCTTCAAACCTACTGACTTGCTTTTATTTTGGAAAATGTTTATTTTCCAGAACAAGTACCCACACTAACTCTATTGGGTTCATAAAAGCAGAATTTGCCTTTTACCCCCCTTAAATCAAACACAATAGGGCTAATCTGATGTGGCTGTGAGGTTAGCACAGCCAATAAAGGAGTGGGAGCCAAGAGGACTAGACTGTATTTCCATTTCTACCCCAGCCTCTCCTTATTATGCTGAGCAATTCAGTCAACTTTTGTGAGATTTTCTTTCTTTGTCTAAGTTTCATTTTGGCTATTCAAACTAGTCAACTTATGGGAAGTATCTTATATTACTCATTTAGGGTAAGAATTTTATCTACCACATGGGAAAAATAAAGATGGTAAGTATTTGTTTCTTTGATTTTTTTAAAATCTGGCACAGTATTGTCAAAAAATATAGGCAGATTTATAATGTATTTTGGACAACAGAATTACCATACAGACTGTGAATGGAATGCCAGTTTTCAAAGAACTGAAGCATAACAATGAGAATCATGGAACACTACAATGTCTAGGAAGAATTGGAAATGGCTTATAAACCAGAGAATTCTAGAGAGACATATGGTAGGTGTGGACAGCATGTAACTTCATTATAAAGAATTAAGAAGAAGAGAATAAATGATATTATTTAAAAATGTATTTAAAAAAGATGGTCCTATGGCAAGAGAAAAAAGAATAATTGATAGCCCATGTGTTTCATTGATATCATCTAGATGTCAAGAGAAAGCAAAGAAGGCTCCCATGAAGTTGGGTGCATGTCTTAACTGGGGGTGAAATTATGAGAGCACACTGACAAGAGTCACAAAGAATTAGAGACTATGGAGGGCTTATCATTTGTAAACTTGGAGGAAATGCATTTAGTGAATTGCTTATTCCTTAAGCAATAGTAAATTTCTTTGTAGCACTAATTGCTCATTGATCTTAGTCTATTCTTTTGTATATGTAACTCAAAAGGTGCTAAAAGATCTAAAAGTGTTTGGGATCCTCATTACAAACCTTAATTATATGTCTATTTGTATGACAGTGTTGGTCTTCTGTGTTCTGAGAGGAACTTACCTTAAGTAAAAGTTAACACAACTTCTAACCCAGAACCTCTGCATGTGAGTGGGGTGAAGTTATAGAAGATATGTGTCTAAGATATTATTAATGTAAAAATGAAAAGAGATTCAAGGTTCCCCCAAATGAATAGGCTGAATGAGAACCATATGGCAACGCCAAACCACACAACTGGAAAGATGATATAGTTGGGTTTTAATAGATGAGTAGGAATCCAACAGGTCAAGAAAAAGGACACTTTAGGTACAGGGCATAGAATGTTCTGCTGAGACAGGGACAAGTTTGGCTGGAGTATAGAGTTCCAGAGGAATATGGCATTAGGAGGGAAAAGTGGAGTTGTACCACATTATGGAAGATGGTTAATATCAGACAAAGGAATTTGTCTTTTACTTAATAAGTTATATGGTCTTTGTAATGGTGGGAGTAGTAATGGCAATTGGTGGGCATCAGAGAAATTCTCCTAATGGAGAAAGGAAAAGAATAAATTTGATATCCAACTATGCATAAAACAAGATGCTTTGGGTTCTTTAGATCGGCCAGTAAAGATAAGGGTACCACACTTCCTTGTGATCTCAGCAAATAAATTGCCACTTGAGTTGCATTAAGGATCATTATATTCCCCCAAAGTAGAAGAAGTGTCAAGCAAAACTACTATTCTGAACTTGACTCTAAACAGTAAGGAGGAACTGATGACTAAAGTGTAAATAAGAAGAATCTGGAGGAGGAAGAACCTTTATATTTTATTTCAAGGGAAAGTTTTTCCATCAATTTCAATGAATTAATAATCTACAGAGTAAACTAAATAGTAAGACATTTCCCATAATTTCATCATAATGATATGGCTGATATAGACACCAGATGATGGTAGACACCAGATGTTGGGGTTTGGTCATATAAAGAATTCACAACGGCCGTTCTCTTTGTCAAAATGTGGGTTTATTTAGGGAAAAACTTACAGACAAAATAAGAAATACAATAGACACCAGGAATGGTCAATATGAAATAGGGTTGGGAGAACATAGAAAGAAGTTTTAATAATTAATGATCGAAAGGGTAAATTCCCTAATGGAACTTGACATTTACCAGGAGAAAGGAAATATTCCATGAGGTTGGGCAAACATGAGGCATGTCCAGTTGGCAGATCAAATCCTAAAAGGGACTTGGCTCTCTAAAAGAGTTAGCTAAAAGGAGAACAAGTGGAGTGAGTAGTGGAGAAACACCAAAAGTCATGATGGAGTTAGGAGATAACACATGGCATGGGAAAAGGAAAGGCACAACCTCCAAAGCATGTCAAGGGGTACTGACCCAAAGTAGCACAGCATTGACGGAATGGGACATAAGCTGTTTTATAGGGAAAATTTAGCTTCAGGGACTTGATATAACTTGGATTTCTGACTGGAATACCTCCATAGAGGGTAGGACCACAGAACTAAATTGATCTCAGTTATCAGAGCCTTCTTCCTGTCTGCCCCAGGAATAATTTTTATCAACACTTCAGTTTCTCTCTACCAACCACACCCACTATTCAGGACTTCATCAATAATATATAAAGTACATATAATTAATCTGAAAGAATTTTAGGGCTTTTGGTTAAAAGAAAAGGTAAATTGTACCACACAGGCAACATTATTATTAGTTGAGAAAATCAAGTCCTTTGGGAATATCGGGGAAAAACATAACAAAAAGCCCAATTTTTCCAGTGGGTGCATTCAGGTCAGCAGTTGGCCACTCAAGTGGTAGAGGACTTTAGGTTGGGGAATAATTTAAGAAGGCAGATCCTCATACCTGTGTAATGGGGAGGAGGCTGTGGAATTACAGAATGAGCTTAGAAGTAGTATTACACTTCCCTCTCTTCCCTGAACAGCTATGTTATTGGAGATAATATAACATTAATAAAAAAAAATACAACCAGAGGACAGAACAGACAAACTTAAACCCAGAAAGATACAAACATATAGTTACATAATGGAAGACTAGCTTCAAGGAACATAATCTCCTATTCCAGAGAAAAATACTTCCTGTATATTTAAGAAAAGACTTTGGTGAGATCTCTACCTATGGACTACACTATAATCATTCTCTAAATTTAAGAGCATTATTCCACATGTACTCTGTGTATATGTATAGGATAGTGAACTCTCAAAACAACAGGCATCTACTTATTTACAATTCTTTGTTGCTATAAAGATTTCCTTATGAATTTATATATATATATATATATATATATATATGTGTGTGTGTGTGTGTGTGTGTGTGTGTGTGTGTGTATATATATATATATATATATATAATTTTTATTTTTGTCTTTAATCACTTGAGAAATGTGTTCTCCATTGGGTTTGTTGAATCCAAGAATATGAATTAATTATTCATTTTTCTTACATAATTACATTATTCCATATTACATAATTCCAAATTGAAATTTGGAACAATTGGATTACTTTATTCCTCTACAAATGGAACTTATCTTTTCACATTCCCTCCAATATTCATTCGTATTTCATTGGAAAAGCAACTGATCTGGAAAACAGATTCAGGAGAGATAATTTTAAAATTATTAAACTACTTGAAAGTAATGATCAAAAAAAGAGCCTGAACATCATTTTTCAAGAAATTATCAAGGAAAATTATCCTGATATTTTGCAACTAGAGAGTAAAATAGAAATTGAAAGAATCCACCTATCACCTCTTAAAAGAGATCCCAAGATAAAAACTCCCAAGAATATTATAGCCAAATTCTGAAACTCTTGTTTAAAGAAGAAAATACTGCAAAATCCAGAAAGAAACAATTCAAGTATAGGGGAGTCACAATTGGGGAAACACAAGATTTAGCAGCTTTTACGTTAAAAAGTTGGTGAACTTACAATTTGATATTCTGGAGAGCAATGGAACTAGAATTACAACGAAGAATCACCTACCCAGCAAAACTGAGTGTAATCTTTCAGGGGGAAAGTTGTATATTTAATGAAACAGAGTAGTTTCAAGTATTCATGATGAAAAGATGAGAGCTGAAAAGAAAATATAGGACACATAAATAAAATTAAGGAGTGAGGGAGAAATGTACTGGAATAAAGGGGAAGGGAAAAGTGAAATGGCATAATATTGACCATAAAGAGGAAAGAAAAAGTTTTTACCATGGAAAGGAAGAGGGGGGAGTGAGTGAACTTACTCTCATCAGAAATGGCTCAAAGAAAAAATAACAAACACACTCAATATGGATATATACATCTGTTTTATCTGCAGGAAAGTAGGGGGGAAAGGGAATATAAGAAGGGGGAGGGTGATAGAAAGGAGGACATATTGGAGGAAAGGGTGATTAGAAACAAAACATTTTTGATGAGATACAGAGTGAAAAAAAGAGAGCAGAATAAATGGGGAGAGATACAGTTAGCAATAATAATTGTGAAAAGAATTTTGAAACAAGTTTCTATGATGAAGATCTCATTTCTTAGACAGATAGGGAACCAAGTCAAATTTGTAAAAACAAAACAAAACAAAACAAAACAAACAAACAAAAAAAAACCCAACAAACCATTCTGCAATTGGTAAATGATCAAAATATATGAACTGTGCCTAAAGTACTATAAAACTGTGCATTCCCTTTGACCTAACAATACCACTATTAGGCATATATCCCAAAAGAATGTTTTTAAAAAAGAAGAGGATCTTTCTCTCCCTCCCTCTCTCTCTCTCTCTCTCTCTCTCTCTCTCTCTCTCTCTCTCTCCACACACACACAGACACACAGACACACACAATATTTATATCATTTATATCAGCTCTTTTCTCAGGGCAAAGAATTGAAAATTGAGGTGATGCCCATCAACTGGGGAATGGCTTTATAAGTTGTAGTGTGTGATTATGATGAAATATTATTGTTCTATGGGAAATGATGAGCAGGATGTTCACAGAAAAACATGGAAAATCCTCCATGAACTCAAGCAAAGTGAAATTTATTGTGTACAAAGTAATAATAATGTTCTGAGATGATCAAATATGAATGATTTCGCTGTTCCCAACTATACAATATCCATGAAAACTCTAAAGGATTTATGATAAAAAATGCTATTCATATCCAAAGGAAGAACTGAGTATGTCTAAAAGAGATTGAAATATGCTTTTTTTTAACTTTATTTTTCTTGAGGGTTTTGTGTGTATCTGTGTGTGTCTCTGTGTGTGAGATCTGTGTTTTCTTTTGCAATATAACTTTTATGGAAATGTTTTGTATGGTTTCACATATGTCTTCTCAGAGGCAGGGTAAAGGAAAGGAGAGAATCTGGAATTCAAAGTTTAAAAACAAAACAAATGTAAAAATGTGTTTTGCATGTAACTGGGGAAAATAAAAAGATTAAAAAGAAAGGAAAAAAGAAAATTATTAATATTATTGTTGAATCTTTTCATTTGTGCCTGATTCTCTGTGACTCCAATTGGGGTTTTGTTGATTATTTCAGGTACTATCATAGGCATTGGGACAACAAAGACTGTAATAAGAATAGCGTCTGCTCTCCAGAAGCTTACACTCTCCTGGGGAGGACAACATATGCACATATATATAGATATATATGCATATAGATATAGATATACATACCTATCTATATCTATATCTATATACAAAACATATGCATACAAACACAAGTAATTTGTTGGGGAAGAAGACACTACCATCTGGGGAAATCTGCAAAAACTTCAGGTAGGAGGTAGTCCTTGAGGCAAAATATGAAGAATTCTTGTTATTCTAAGGAGCTCAAATGAAGAGGGAGTACATTGCAGACATGAGGGATAGTCTGGACAAAAGTACTGAATGACATTTAGATGGTACCTTAAATTTTGCTGTTACTTTACCTTCAATATTACAATTGAGTCTCATAGCAGTCCTTGCAACAAAAGTGTTCCCAAAAATATTGTTCCTCATTTTATAGATGGGGAAACAGAGACTAAGGGAAGCTAAATGGTTTAGTCTCATGGTTAGTAAGTGTCAGAGGTTGTACCATTCTCCACAAGGTTACAAGGCAGCTTGGGCAAGTCATATAAAGGCTCTGTGCTTTGGTTTCTTTATTTCCCTTCATTGGAGAGAAAGGAAAGGAAGAGTGAGGTAAGAAGAAGCAGCATGACCCTAGAGAGGAAGACAGGATGGCATGTATTAGTTGGGTTAAGGCACCTCAAATTCACCTCTTAAACCTTGTGGGAGACAACCCAGGACTCTGAATCCAAGAAAGAGCCCCAGGAAAAAAAATATCTCTCCCTTATCAGCAGCCCTTCTCTCATTTCACCCTAGCAGACATCACTGAGGGGAGCAACCCTTATGGAGAAGGGGTCCTCCATCCCCTCTCCCAAAAATAACAACCGCTGGCCAACTACTATCCCTGCCAAGTAAGCCCAAGAATCTTAGAACAACTGCAGCCTCCAGGAGATTCCTGGACAAACTTCCAGACTCATCTTCCATAATCCAGGGAAATAACTTTTGTGGGAGTGGGACCTCCTCAGACTCTATGGGATCCACCTCTATAGTGGCTATAGGTACTGAAAGTCTGGAAAAGAAAATTCTTACCACTGAGGGCCTTGGCATTGTAAAATAGTTCAATACTGGAAATCAATATTGCTTCATTAATGGGAATGACAAACAAGATTGATTATCATCTGCTTTGCTGCTGTACCCTGAGAACCATATAGCCTTCAGTATGAATTGCAGCTAATGTGTATTGTCTTTTTCTTTAGAATGTGAGCATTTTAAGAGTAGAGATTATATTGTTTTTGTTTTATTCACAATGCTTAGTATAGTGCTTTGCACATATGTTAATAATTGCTTTTTTGTTCATCCTCTCATTCATTCATGACCCTCCAGAATCTGTCTATAACCTCTCTCTCTAGCTGATTTGATGCTATGCCCCTTTTGTATCTATTTTCCAGCCCAACTGGACACTTCTCCATTCCTTTTATCTTTACCATGACTTTAATAAGCTTATCCATTTATGAAGCAGCAAGGAATATGCCTGTCTATCTTTAAAACAAGCTTGCTTAACCTTTTTTATGTCATGGACCCTATTACCAGTTTGGAAAAGACTCTGAACCTCTTCTCAGAATGTTTGCAAATGCATTAAATGGATTCATAGGATTACAAAACAAATACATTATTATGGAAGACTATAAAAATGATTTTTGAAAGTTTACAGATTCCATTAAGAACCCTAATTTCCAAAGAAAATAGGGTAAAACATTATCTTTCTTCATTTTTATAACACAATAATACAAATAATAATAAAAACCAAATAATTTTTATAACACAGTAATATTCCATTACATTCACAGACAGGGAAGACTTATATTAACTTATGCAGAGTGAAGTACACTGGAAGAACAAAAAAAAAAAATACAAAGGAACGTGGCCTAGCCATATCACATAAAAACTATGTTATAAAGCAGCAGTCCTCAAAATCATTTGGTACTGGCTAAGAAATAGAGTAGTCAATCAGTGGAACAGGTTAGGTAAACAAGACATGATAATCAATGACTATAGTAATTATTGTTTGATAAACCCAAAGACTCTAGCTTCTTGCAAAGAAAAATTCACTAGGCAAAAATTACTGGGAAAATTGGAAAAATGGACAAAATGGGCATAAACCAACATCTCAAACCTTACACCAAGATAAGGTTGAAATGGGTTCATTGTTTAGACACAAAATGGGACAGCAAGTTTACCTGTCAGATCTTTGGAGAAGGGAGAAATTTATGAACAAAGAAGAATTAAAGAATATTATGAAATGAGAACGGGATAATTTTGATTACATTAAATTTAAAGGTTTTTGTATAAACTAAACCAATGCAGCCAAGAAAGAAAGGGAAGCAAAAAGCTGGAGGGGGGGGGGGGGTTTCAGCCAATGTTTCCAATAAAAACCTCGTTTCTAAAAAAAATGAGAGAATTGAGTCAAATTTATAAGAAGACAAATAATTCTTCAATTGATAAATGATCTAAAGGATATGAACAGACAATTTCCAGATATAGAAATTAAAACCGTTTCTTGTCACATGAAAAAAATGCTCTAACTCATAATGATTATAGAAATTAAATTAAGAACTCTGAAGTATCACTTCACATCTCTCTGGCTAAGATTACAGGAAAAAATAATGAAAAATATTGGAGAGGAAAACTGGGACACTAACGCATTGTTGGTGGAGTTGTGAAGGCAATTTGGAACTATGTCCAAAGGCTATAAAATCATGTATCCCCTTTAAATCCAGCAGTGTCTCTACTGGGTCTGTATATCAAAAACATCATAAAAGTGGGGAAAGGATCCACATGTGCAAAGATGTTTGTAGTAGCTCTTTTTGTTGTGACAAGGAATTATAAATTGAGTCAATGTCCATCAGTTGAGGAATGGCTGAATAAGTTATAGTATATGAGTATAATGGAATATTATTGTTCTTTAAGAAATAATAATCAGGCTTATTTCAAAAAAGCCTGGAAAAACTTACATGAATTGATGCTGAATGAAGCGAGCAGAACTAAGAGAACATTGTACACTAAAACAAAATTATGTGATAACTATAACAGATTTAGCTCTTCTTAGCAATGTTTTTATTTTTATTTTCATTTTTTTGCTTGCTTGCTTCCTTTTTCTTTCTCATAGTTCCCACCTCTTGTTCTGATTTTTCTTTCACAACATGACAAATGTGGAATTATGTTTTAAATGATTGTACATATATGACCTATGTCAGATTACTTGCTATCTTGGGAAGGAGCAAGATAAGGAAAGGAAGGAGAAAAAAATTCAGGAGGTTACTCATTTCAATTTTGGAATCATCAAAAGGCAACAAGCATTAAGTACCTTCTATGTTTCAAGCACTGTGTTAAGTGCTAAGAAAGTCAAAAAAGGGTCCTATGTTTCTAGAAGCTCACAGCCTAATGGAAAAAACTTACATTGATGTACAAAAAAGGCATTTACCAATAAAATGCATATAATTCTAGAGAGAAGGAGCCAAGATAAACAGTTCCAGTAATGATTAAGGAATCGTTCTTTACATTAAGCTCAAATTTGCCTTTTTTGTTTCTTCTATCCACTCTTTCCAGTTCTACCTTCTGGAACCAACCACAACATGTCTTTCAAAAATGGTGGTGAGAAAAAGGAACTGTGTAAGAGAAAGGTAGAGAAAAAAAGAAGTATAAAAGAAAAACTCTTCTGGTGAAAAGTTAGCTAATTCTATCTCAACTTCATTCTGATTTCTCTGTGTTTTCGAAAAACTCTCTATTCCTTGCATTATGTAGTTAATACTGAAAGGAAAATACTGGAGAAAATGTTGTCAGACTTTGTTTCATTTCAAAAAGTTCCAACCAAATAGGAAAAACCTGATAAGCTGAGGCTTAAATTATAAGCAAAAATCATTTAGAAAATGAAGATGTTCTGAAGTTCAGAACTAATTCAAATGCCTCTAAGAGAATAGCAGGCAGACTTTGTTTATGATTTAGTCTTTCTGGCTAAAGAACTGTAGTCAAAATGCCATAAGGGAAGTGTGAAAGTACCAACTTCTGTTCATGTGTTCAAAGCTTTTGGTCTTAAGAGTAATGCAAACTGAGACAAAAATCCTATAATAGCTATCCTATCCTAATCCTGTAACTCCTGCCTTCTGCAGCAGAAACACATGGTGCATTCATTTATTTGCTTTTGCTAAAACAATGTTTACTTCAAATGGTACTGTACGTTGACAATTTCTGATGGATGACTATCTTAATATACAACTGAATAAACATCAAAGAGAGAAAGAGTCTAAGCCATTCCTTAGATACTGGAACAGAAATCAGTCTTTCCTAGTGCATTTTTACTAGCAAATTAATTTTCTGGATAGTTACAATCCTATTATCTTCTTCCCTTCTCTTTCCCAATAGCTGAATGGAATTTTAACCAATCTCTTGGTGATTTTGATTTTTCTCCTATGTGACAGGGAAGCTGCTTGAGAGCAGAAATTATTTTTTGCTTCTCTTTATATTCCAATACATAGCTGAATGTCTGGCTGGTTGGTTATTGTCCTTCATTCTTGAAAAGGACTAAAATGACATAAATATGTTGGAGTCAAAGTACAGTGTGTCTGTTTCTAATTGCGAATGATCAGATCGATATGAGGTTGGAAGGCTTTACCATAGATTGGTCACAAATAGCTTGCATGAGCATTTGGAATGGAGATGTCTCTAATTTGCCCTTCTCATGGTTTGATTTTTTGAGCTGCTCCAATTTTGATTTGCTTAGAACATAGTCCCCTCCCATTAAATTTAATCAATTAAAAAATTCTTCAAAGATCTCAAGAGTGTCCTTGCCTTACTTCTACTGCCTTCATGAGACCATTTACCTTGTTTGAGTTCTCCATAAAATAATCTTTTAGGCAAATGAACTTTTGTCATTTGAACAACATGGTCAACCCATCAGAGTTGTACTCTTGCAATGGAGTTTGAATGTTAGCAGTTTAGCTCAAGAAAGAGCATCCCAAGACAATTCAAATGGAGATCCATTCAGTTTTCTGGTATGATATCACTAACCTATCCAGTTTTCACAGGCATAAAATAATGAGGTCAGCACAATAGCTTTGTTTACCTTCATTTTGGTGCGCAACCTAGTCCCTCTTCTCTCCCCTGCTTGGCTTTGTAGATTCCCAAACACTGAGCTAGCTCTGGCATTCTGTGTTTCAATCTTATCATCTATATCTACATCCCTAGAAAATAGACTGCCAAGGTAAGAGAGCTTATCCATACCACTCAATGTTTATTTTTGCTGTAACTGATAATTCCACATACATGTGGTATGGCGCTGACTGTGGAGGACCTGTTTTTTCTTGGTGTTAACTGTTCAGTAAACTTGTTAGGTGAAAATTATCACAACCAGCAGGGAATCAATCCATATTTTGTTTTATCCTGGCTACAATGAATACACAATCATCTGCAAACAAAAAAATCATGCAGCTACTCTCCTTTCACTTTAGTCTTGGATTGTAGCTTTTTCAAATTACATAATTTACCATCGATGTGGGAGCTGACCTTGATGCCATTTTTTCGCTCATTGAAAGCATCTGCCAGCATTGCTGAAAACATCATGCTAAAAAAGCATGGGAGCAAGCAAATCCATGCTTTACTCTATTGGTGACTGGGAAAGATGACCACCTTCCAGGTGAAGGATCAGAATATAAACAAAACTCTAGTAACAATCTTGCCAGCAATAACTTAAAAAAGAGAAAGAAATGCACTTGCCCCTCCCTATGATTATCATAGAACAATCTATTATCTTTATAGAGATGGAAAATGGAAGCTTTGCTACAGGAGAGGAGCTTAATGGCATTCAAAACCAATTGTAAATTTGATAAGAGGATTGATTTCCACCTGAGGTATATGGTCACTGGTTACTCTGTTGAGAACACTAAGGAATTGTTCTGCCCGTCTCTCTAGGATCATGTCCTTATCACTAATCAAAATAACTCCATTAGCACTGAGTAGTTCAGAAGGACTATATGTCTTTAGCCCATAAATAGTCTTCAGGGCACCATAAATAAGATCTAGACTCTTATTATCTGTGTAAAACTGAATTTTATCTGCTGTCTTATAGAACCAAGAATCCTGTATCCCTCTATGCTTTAATTACAGTTATATATATATATATATATATATATATATATATATATATAAAACTATATAAAAACATAAACATACATATACATACATATGCATATGCAAAATTTTGCCCAATTGCATGTTAAAACTTTTTTTTAACATTTGGATTTTATTATTAAGTTATTAAGTTTTAAATTCCAAATTTTATCCTCCCTCTCTCCTTGCCCTCCTTCTTCTCTAAGACAATATAGGTTACACAAACACAATCATGTAAACCATTTCCATATTAGTCATTTTGTACAAGAAGATTCAAATTAAAAAAAAAACTGACAGAAGCAAAGTGAAAAATGGCATGCTTCAATCTGTATTTAAGCAATATTAGTTCTTTCTCTGGAAGTGGGTGGTATGCTTCATCCTGAGTCCTTTGGGATTTTCTTGAATCATTGTTATTGCTGACTCAGAATTGCTAAGTCACTCACAATTCTTCACTTTATAATATTGCTGTTCCAGTATATAACATCCTATTGGTTCTTCACTATCTCTCAATTCATATACCTCTTTCCAGGTTTGTCTGAAATCCTATTTGTTACTACTTATGACACAATGATATTTCATTTCAATTCAAATAAGTCTTTCCAGGTTTTTCTGAAATCCTGTTTGTTACTACCTACGGCACAATGATACCACAGTTCATTTAATCTTCCCCAATTAATTAGGATCATCTTGATTTCCGATTCTTAGCCACCACAAAAAAGAGCTGCTATAAATATTTTTGCACAAATGGGTCCTTTTCCTTTTTTTGAGTGTCTTAGAAATATTGACCTAGTAGCTGCACTTTACTTTTGATGGAGTTATAAGCTTCCTTCCTTCAGATGGATGAATGATCCTGCTGGTGAGCCCTGAGGGAGTTCTCATTGTTCATCTAGTAGCTTCTGAATTTTCCCATCATTTTTATAAAACCAATTTTGATATTTGTGATATTCTGGCCCAGATGAATAAATACAGTGCTGTACATTAAATCTCTGAAAACTACCCACTACTTTTCTACTCTATATTATTATAAACTAATATCTGTATGTTGGCTCAGCTTTCCCTCCAAGATAGATATAAACTGCTCCATCTTAGAGAAATTCTCTAATATGGAGACAATAAATCTTTTGGCAGTTGTCTTGCCATGGTCCTGCTGTTTTTGTTAAATGAAGATATTTAGCTTCAAGGAGATAATTCTATGAGCAGTCCATCACTCTGTACTACACATCCCTTTAGACACTCTCACCACTTGTGTAGTTAGTATATTCTGTCTGTGCTTTGCACAAAGTGGGATCTTAATAAAAATTTGTTGCTTGTGGATTATTTGTAAGTAAATCTTGATTGTCTCTTGTAGATTTAGATCCAGAATTGGGTTTTCCTCTCCCCGGACCTGGATTTCATGGTTGTTGAACTATGTTTCATGAACTCCCATTCATGCTTCCTATAGGGGTAAGGAATGAAAACATATATAGGAGAAGAATATGGTACCATAGTAGACTAGATGGACATGTTTTGAGGTAGATAATAGGTTTTGTGGCGGCCCTTAAAACTATTTCATAGCTAGTTCATTTTTCCTCTTCCTTGAAGAATCAATTTTTCCAAAAGTTAATGATTTATACTGTTAGCCTCTTCCACTTGAGTTACTTCAGATAAGTTCAATACAGGGTCTTTTTTCACCCATTCTCATTCATTCTTAGCATGAAAAAGAATCATAACCACAATAAAATTTCCAAGAGAGTGAATACATAAGATATACTGACTGTTTCCTACATTTTTGGTAGCATTGAGCCTAGTAATACATATAGATTCCCTTGGCTGCAAATCTCCCAGCCACCCGTGGTATCTGACTTTATCTCAGTTTTCTGGACTCTGGGAAGGAGATCTGATTTAACAAATGCTTGTTTTTTGCTTGATTCTTTGTTTGGTTCCATATCTGTTGGGGTCTGTGATTATATTCCTATGAAGATCTTTCTCATGTAGGATCAGAGGGATTGACTTCAAATGTCCTGTATGGGAAGAACAATCCTTGTGGGAAGAACCCCATGTGTTTTGAAAGCTCTGCAGGTTCCAAGCTTTCCTTCTGAGATAGGAACTTTTTCTTTTCAAGTTAGTTCAAGATTGAATCTAATTTGAAATGAGGTTGAGAGAAGAGAATGGTCCAGAGTAGAAGGCCCCTTCAGACCAAGAAATTAGATATTATGAAGGATATAGGGGACAAAGTCGTTAAAACAAGAAATAATACCATGGGGTGGTGGGGTAGGGTGGTTCAATAACATCAGTTCCATACACATTATTATTAAGAAATTTGACATACATGTATACTTATTGTGTATCTAAGTTATATTTTAATATATTTAACATCTACTGGTCATCCTGCCATCTAGGGGAGGGGGGGGGGGTAAGAGGTGAAAAATTGGAACAAGAGGTTTGGCAATTGTTAATGCTGTAAAGTTACCCATGTATATATCCTGTAAATAAAAGGCTATTAAATTAAAAAAAAAATGAAATTTGACATAACTTAATGATGGCTATTTAATTTAATATTTAAATTATTCAGTCCTCAAAGTTGTCAGTTTCTCTGTCTAAACAGTTTTATAATGTTGTCAAATCAGGACTTGGGAAAGACAATTGATAATTTATTTGTAGTATTTTGACCTGGCCTGGGACCTACCACCCTAATAGATTGTCCCCATAAAGATGTGAAACTGAAAACTGATTTTTAATTCTATTTTTTTAAGACATAAACAAGCTAAATTTAATACTTCACTTTGCTGTTCCTTACCCTTGTAACTTCATCAACCATCTGGAGAAATTTGATTAACCTAAAAGGTCAAATCTCTTCAATTTAAACTATTGTAGCAACTTTGGTACAGAAGACTAAGTCTATCATCTGGGTACTGATCTCATCTCATGATGATTAAATCATCTCATTCCCCCACAGATTCTGGGGAGAAGCTAAGATAACTTTATCCTGCCCCCTCATTGAAAAACCTACCAATAGGGATTGTTTTATTTTTGTCTTGTGATTCAAGTTGCATGCATTGTTTATGGTTTGGGTAGAAGGGGAGTTCAGAAGGGAAAGTCCAAACAATTATAATATCAAATGGATGTTAGAAAGTTTTTACTTTCTGTCTAATCTGAAGAAAATCCACCTTGTTACTCAAGGTTTTTCTGTCATCTTGTTAATCACCATAAAAGACTTTGCTCTCCGTTAAGACAGGGTTACTAAGATGCCATAGACCCAGTGTATTGAGCACTTCCACTGCATATTCCTTTAGTATCAATATGGAATTGTAGATTAGAACTGGAAAAAGCATTATAGATGGCCAAGTATGACTCACTTATTTTTTTCCTCAAATGAGGAAATTGTAGTACAAAGACTGTGATTTGCCCAAGTTCACACAGTATCAGGTAAAATTTGAACTCAGGTCTTCCTGATTCTATGTCCAACACTCTCTGTGCTAATCCACCTTGTTTCTATAATGTCAAGAGACCCAAAGGAAAGGTGGTTCTCTCCCTTTCCTACAACTAAACTTACTAAAGAACATGAACAAGACTTGTACCTAATGAGCAAGTACAATTGAATTCTCTTATGTACTATTGAAGGGAATACCCACCTGAGTACTGAGCTCATCATCTTTCCCTCTTAGCCCTGCCCCTCTTGCCTTCCTTATTTTCCTAGAAGAGAATACCATCCTCCTCGTCTCTTAGGTTCACAATGCAGGAGACCTTATTGGACTTCCTTATATGTCCCCAACCCCCCCCCCTCCCATCACAGCCAACCTATTGCCAATGTCTGTCCATCCCACCCTTGAAGCACCTCTCCAATAAATCTCCTTTCTCCAATGCTGCCCCATCCTGGTACAGACCCTCATCACCTCATACCTGGACTACTCGGAGTTCCTCCCTCTCCAATCCATCCTTCATTCAGTCACCAAAGTGGTTTTCCTAATATGTTACTTCCCCACTCAATAACCTCCAGTGGTTTCCCATTGCCTCCAGAAGCAAACATAAAATCCTCCTAGCATTTTGGCTGGACATTTAGCCAAGCTAACAAATTGATCGCGCTCAGAAGTTCATCTCTCAGAATTTCCATTGTGACAAGGATCAGAGTGACATAAACTTCAGGTACAAGTCAACATCAACTGTAGGGAACAATAGTCTGTTTAACCCAAGTATGTAAACATCAAATACTTGATACTGGAGAGGCAGCAGCATGATGTAAAAGAAAGAAAACTGAACTTGGAGTCAGGAAACTGGAGCTAAAATTCTGGCTCCCTCCTGAGATTTTGGGCAGTACTCTTATTTCTGAGCCTTTACTTTCCTCACTTAAAAAAATGAAGAAACTAAAGCAGGGATCTACAGGCTCTTGGAACAAATCCACATCTGAAGTAAGATCCTAAGACTCCTCGACTTTTAGTAGATCTCTTAGGATCCTTTTAATTCTCAGGAATCTGCAAGGCTCAGATTGGGTTCAAGTAGCTTTTTAAAATTCCTTCAGGTGTTTATGATGCTCCCTGTTTGCTGCAGCACAGCTTATATCTGATTTCAAACTCACCACTCTTTCTACTCCACCCCACATGTCTCTCAACATTGGGAAAATATTATTAATCCATATTAAGTTTGTGGATTCTGAAGCAGAGAAAAGGCAAATGCCTTATACAGTCATAAAGCTAGCAGATAATCTTTATTAAAATCTTACTGTTTCCATTTCCCTTCTCTCTAGGTCTTTCTCTCACACAAATCCTCTCACCTTGAAACTATTCACAATTTGAAAATATAATTTTACAAAAGCAATTGTTAACAGCACTTTGATCATGAACCTTCCAAAGATAATAATTTGGGAGGTCAATAGCAAAAATCATGTGTGTCCATGCATGCAAGTATGTATATGTGAGAGAGAGAGACAGAGAGACAGACAGAGACAGAAGAAAGAGAAAGAAAGAGACAGAGAGAGAAACAGAGAAAGAGAGAGGAAGGAGAGACAGACAGACAAGCAGAAAGAGACAGAGACAGACAGAGAAAGAGAGAGAAAGAGGAGAGAGAGAAAAAAAGACAGAGACTGAAAGAGAAAAGAGTCATAGAGACAGAGACACACAGAGAGATGGAGACAGAATGAAAGAGAAAAGAAGAGTGGAGAGAAACTGAAGAGACAGAGAGAAAATGAGAATAATCATCGTAATCATTTCCAGGACCATGGAAATATGCCCTCTTATACCTTGTACATGAATTATCTTTTTGGGAGATAATTACTGGGGAAAATAACATGCAAACAACTAATATATAAACAAACTAAATGTGAGATAAATAGAAGATAATCAACAGAAAGAAGCAGTAGAATGAAGGGAATTCAGAAGGGATTCCTGAAGAAGGTAGGACTTTAGGAGTGGCAGTAAACCATATTATTTAGGCCAGATTGTAAATGTTCAAATTTCAAGCTATAGAAATTGGATTTTATTAATTAAGCAATTGTTGTTGGTTTTTTCACCAACACATAATCAAATTTTGAGAACATGTCATCAGATTTTGGTATTAGGGAGATAATTCTGGAAGTGCTTTGCAAGCTGAATTGGAATGAGGAGAGATTGAGGATGACCATAGTAGGAATCCAGACTAATTTAAATAGTGGCCCTGGAAATGAAAGGAGGGATCATTGTCAAAAGCATTGCTGAGGGAAAATAGATAGGATATGGCAATTGGTATGCCAATAATTAAAAGGGGAAAATAATTATTTTTCTCTTCTTTGGGCATTGCTGTAAAATTTCAGACTTAAACTTAAAATATTCATTCCATTTTATAGTAAAAAAATCTATGAAGTTTCAAATCTTTAATATTTATTTTCCTTGAAGAATCATTAAGTATTAAAAGTGGTTTTGTTTGTTGATACTTGGAAAATTCATAATAAAAAAAAGAAAATTTTGAAAGGGGGATGGATTTCTCAATTTTTTTATTTATTGGAGGGGGTAAACAAAAAGATATTACTCTAGAAAGAATAAAAATCTTACTTTATAAAGTAAAACTTGGAGACCATCATGTAATGTATGTAGCTAAGCTGTAACATATTAATTTTTTTCGTCTGGAGTAAACCAAATACCGAACCATAAAACTGAGTGCCATTAACTTTGGAAGTTTGAACTGGATCTATAGAGATATTTATATAAATGCATCATATAGCTGAGCCCAAGAGTACATTTGACTGTCAAGGAAAAATAAAAAATTATTTAAAGTAGCTTTCCATATAACAATAAAAGTGAAATAAAAGCCATTTTCTCAACCACAAAACTTCTTGAGTGTTCAGAGTTCCCTCAGTTTTTAAATTCTGGATTTCTTCCTCTTGTCCAGTTGCCAAGGTGAAAAGGCATAGAAGTTTTCTACATCCAGACTGCAAAGTCTTTGTTATTGCTAACTGCTCAGTGAATTCTTGATCTATCCATATGCAAAACAAAACAAAACAACAACAACAACAACAAAAACTCCTTTTAAAGTCTGAAAAGTGAAAAATGGAAAGGTTCTTTGTCTCAGATCCTTACAAATAAGTTTCTTAGAAACCTAGGTCTCATTCTTCCACCCAAACAACCATGAACTTATAAGGAGCTTAGGATCATGGAGTTAGAAATGGGAAGTCATCAAATTTAAACCCCTTATTCTACATATAAAGAAACTGAGAGACAGTGACTTCTCAGAGTCAGATATCTAGTAATTATCTAAGGTAAGATTTGAACATAGATCTTTCTGACTTCAAATCCAGCTTTGTATTTACTCTTCATGGCAAATTATAGAAGAAAGGTACTGAGAGAAATAATTACTAAATAATCAAATATTGGGGAGATCTAGGACTTTTTCCCATTCTCATTTAGAGATTAAGTCAAAGCTTAGTTTTCTGAAGAACAGAGCAGATGGTGAGATGAAATGTTGGAATTGTTACTCTAGCCAAATCAAGGGCCTTTAAAATTAATCTAAGGGAAATTCTGGCCCACTGGGTTCCACTCAGCCAGGTCTGAGCAGAGGTGGAATCCTTTTTGTTTAGATTACCCTAAACAGGGATAATCTAAATAAAAAATAAAGTCTTTGCTCAAGACTGAGTGATTAGAGTCATGTTCCCCAGCTCTCATTATAATATTCATTCTTCCCATTATTTGTCATTCAGAGTTGATTACTATCCACAGGAATACTCACTCTTGCAAAGACATATAAACATAGTGGGTTCCATGTAGGAGCCTGTGGCATTCAAGAGTACCACTGAATCTTTATTAATTATTGCTAGCATAATTGATAAAATGATCACTTATCCAGAAACTATATCTCTCAAGCTTTTTGTATTTCACAGTGTCATTCAATCTGTTCATAGACTCAATTTCTGATTAAATTCTTTGCTGAGACACTCTCTAAATTCCAGAGCATGCATAGATGCTATAACAAACATTTCTTATAGCACCTACTATATGTCAGGTATTATGCTAAGAGCTGATGGTACAAAGAAAGGCCAAAAAGCAAATTAAAAATATTTCCTGTTCTCAAGTACTCTACTGTCTAACTGGAGAGATAATGTGCAAGCAATTATGTGCAAGCATACAGGATAAATTGGAAGAGGAAAGGCACTAATATTAAGTGAAATTGGGAAACACTTCATGTAGAAGGTAGAAAGAATTTATCTGGGACTTAAAGAAAACCAAGAAGGAGGGGAGAGAGATGAGAAGGGAGAGAATTCCAGGCAAGAGGGCACATCCAATGAAAACAATTTACATTAACTTTCATTCAGGTTTCATTGTTCATGGGAAACCTGTCAGGGCAATCTTGCATTTATGATATGGACCAACAATCAAGTATTGAGGACCAAAATAGGGCCTAAAATGAACTACAGTCAAAAGACCAGGAATCAAAATCCAACTCTGACGACGTTTTGTATAGTTTGGACCAAGTCATTAAATCACCCAGAGCCTCAAATTGCTTATCTTTAACATGAATGTGTTGGTTCCTTCTAGCTTTAAGCCTATGATTCCAACATCCCATTGTATAATCCAAATTCACCTCTTACAGGTCTTTGGAAGTTTTGCAATGAATTCACAGAGGCAGATTTGAAGCCAAAAATTTTCTCGCTTTAGACATATAAACTCTGAAATCAGTAAAACACTCTTACCATCTCATTAGGCTATTCAACACAATAAATAAGCAAATTTATGTTCTGTGAAATGAATAATGTTTCATATACATACACATACATTTTTCAAATGTGCCTTGATGTTGATGAATAGTGTAGGTTCATTTAAAACTATGAATCTGAACATTCATAGCAACTTTTTAAATCTATTTTTCAGTTTTGAAAAATACAACTATTAACATAAAGAGGTTGGAAAACATTTTTGACAACAAAGGGGTCCCTAAAGAGTTCTTTACTTTTTGAAGAAGTATGGACTATCCTATAATTTATAAAATTCTGTCATCAACTCTTGCTAGAATGCTTCCTACTAAAGATTTGAAGGATTCATTACTATAAAATTAAAAATAATTCAGGATAAGACAAATTTCAACATATTCTTCTCCTATGTAGAAAATTATATCCTCTCTAACAGGAAAGATTTGCATTAAATTTAATATTATGTTATTAATTCTGAACAAATACAGAAGAAAAAATGTGAAATTTATTTCTTAGAAATATATGATATTATGCAAAGGCCTTATCTAGATATCCAATTACATGGTATATTTAAATTCTTAGGAAAATATAGAAGAAAACAGTTTTTCTAAGAGATTAGTTCCTGATAAGTTTCAATTTTTTCATGAATAAGAAAAGACTTTGCTCTTTGATTTTCATCAAGAACAAACAGAATTTTTCTCTAAAGTTTAGAAAAGAAATTTTCCTTCATTTAAAGTAATCTCAATTCTATCCAATTATTCCTCAGACTTTTTCATTTTACTTTATAGTCTGTTCAGTTGTTCAACTTGGAACAAGTCTATTGAAGATGCAATAAGAAAAGTCTTACAGAAGAGATAGTGAAGACAAGAAAATAAACCCACATTTCTGTAAGATAGCCAGGAAGAAGTTTTCTTTCTTATGATTCTCAAAAGCATCTTCCTAATCCTGAGAGATAAATATAAAAGGGGAATTGAGCTAAGGTTAGCTTAACCAGTTAGACTATATCTGGCATTGTTTTATGAGAAAAGTTTAAGAAGAAACAAAATTGTAAGAGCTTTCAAGTTGTAGGGAAGTCTGAGAGGATTGGAAGAGATGACCTTCAAGAATCCTTCCAACCAAATCTATGATCCTACAATTTATTATATCATTAGATTCTTCATTTTAAATTTATTTTTATATACATTCTATGTGGGCAGCTACATGGTACAGTGGATAGAATTTCAGGCCTGGGGTCAGTTGTATAGGACTGAAAATTACTCAACAACAAGAACAATGTTCCTTCTATTATATATATAGGGCTCAAATGCTCCATTCAGGATCATAAAACCTGTTTGGGTTCACTACCTATCACACTCTTTTAGAATGCTCCTCTGACCAGTCAGAATTAGTCATTTGACATCATAACTATACAAAGAAGAGATTGACAAGATATATTGAGAGATGTGTACTAAGAAATATAAATCAAACAGTGAAATCTTTTTTCCATTCATTTTCCAAATTACAAATTCTCCAAGTCCCAGAGAATGGGAGTGGTGAGTCCTTTTGATTCCCATATCATTTTCCATAACAAACTATAAACTAGTAAAACAATAAAAACAGTTTTGTCAGTCCATTATTAATTCCTCCCTATGCTGTTACATCAGTATGTCTTATCAATCTAAAAATTTAAGGTACATTCATCAGCTAGCCCACTTCCTCCCTCCCACTCCCAACCAAAAATTACAATGAATGAAATTCAGTATTATCATAGGACAGATTTATTGTTTTTTCATCAAAGCAATAAATTTATATTCTCAAGATGGGAATTACAACTAGGAAAATGACTGTAGATGTTGCCTTCTAACACAAAAGAAAGAATGTTCCTATTGGCAGTAGTAGTAGCCGAGAATCATTTTCTGCTATCTTATGTACTATTCTATAGTCTTTCTTACAGTTTTCTACTGGACTACATCTCAGTTCTCTTTCAAAAGTTCATTCCTTGATTCCTCATCTGTTCTGCCAATAATCTCCAAATTAAGTTTTCACTGGGATGGCAACATCACTTTACTTAGTTAACAGAGTTTAGTGAGGGATTTTGTGCCCAAGAATATATCCTGCTTAAATGTACACTATTTGGTTCATAACAGTGTTTGCCAACTTAGTTGAAACTTTTAAAATTGAAATGCAAAATATTACTTTTTGGCACATATACTATATATTCATGCATATAAATATATTTCATACTGCTTCTACATATAGGCACCCAAAGGGTTCCTTTGTGTTTAAGGAAGACAAATGCTTCTGCTCTCTTGAAAATAAATGGCTTTCAAAGTCATTCAGTGATAAGCAAATGAAATCTGTGCTTTCACTCTAAACAATTCCTATTTTATTGAATGACACTTTCCACATGAGAACTGTAACTGCTGGAAGCTTTAATGGATAGCAAATTAGATTGTACAATTCAAATGGCTTTTTTCTAGAGTTCAGTAAATTAAATGATTCATAAGTAACATTTTCATTTCATACCATTAGGCTTACTATAACAATAAAAACTTTCAATTTGAGTATGTGTATTCTTACTATATTTATTTTAGGTAAAGGAAAACTTTTGCAAATTGTAAGGAATACTTTGTAGTAAGCATAGATAAATGCAAACTTTTTCTTTTGAATAACAGAAAGTGTCAATTGTTTAGAAGAAGTATAATAATAAAATTCTTATGTACATAGTTCTTTGCAAAAGTTTGGTTTTTTTTTTGTTTTTTTTTTTTTGTTTTTTTTTTTAGTCACAGTAGACTATGAGATAGTTTGTATGTGGATTTTTAAACTTTTTTTTTTTTAATGTATAAGGAAACCGAGTCTGAGAGCTTAAATGGCTTGCTTAAAGTCACACAGCTTATAAGTATCAAAGCCAGAAACTGCAACCAGGTTTCAAAAACACTGCTTCTCAATCTGAAAAAGTTGTATCATTAAAAATTCTATTGTGAGGAAAGATTCTGGAAAGATGAAGAAGTAGGTCAGAAAATTTCAAGCTCTCCAGATTTCCTCCACAAACAGAACAAATTGTGTGATGAAAAAGAAAAACTTGGGGCAGAACAGGGTCCTCCTAGTACACCCCAAGAAGAAAGGGAAAGCTCCCAGGCAACAGATTAAACAGCGTAGAGTGCAAACACCTCTGGCTCTGCAGAAAAAGTGAATGGGGACCCCGGGTAGAGCTGTGTTTGGCTGGAGCCTCTGCAGGAACCTTCCCGATTTCATGAGGAGTCAGGGGTCTGGGTGACAAAAGTCTGAGGGAACCTCAGCTGATTGGGAATATCAGGCCCAATTCTGATGCAGAACTACAGCCCTGGGTGGGAAGGAACCAGCACACCTGGTGAGTTCAGAAGCAGTGGGGCAGGAATGCTGCTGATTGCAGGCACTTTCAGGAGTGGGGAGCTCTTACTTAGTTTGGGGTTCCAGAGCAGAGGAGAGAACTGAAGTGCAGCTAGAGACACCATCCCCCACTCCAGGATGAGAGGTACTTACACTAATACCTCTTATTTTTAAAAAAGTGAACTGGCAAAGAAGAAAGAACCTAGAAACTTGTTATAGGAACAGGGAAAACAGGGGTTCATCTTCAGAGGACAATGAAGTTTTAAAAAAGTCTCTTTTACCTCAAAGAGTAATGCTAAATGGCTACCTTCATAGAAAGAATTTATAGAACTCAAAAAAGACTTTAAAAATCAAGTAACAGAGGTTGAGAAAAAACTAAAAACCAAAAAAAACAAAAAACCATTCAAGAAAAACAAGATTATATTTTTTAAAAAGTTAAACAACTGGAAAAGAAGATACAATATTAAAAGAAAAAGAAAATAATTCATTGAAAATTAGAATTGGTCAAAGAAACCATAGGAGATCTTGAAATAACAAAACCAAATATAAAAAATGAAAAAAATAGAACAGAATGTTAATATCTTATAAGAAAAACAACCTGAAAGCTATGACCAAAAAGAGAACCTTGATATAATAGTGCAAGAAATAATCAAAGAAAATTGTCTTAGAATGATAGTATATGAGGGGAAAGTAGAAATTGAAAAAAAAATCCATCAATCACCATCTCAAAGAGATCCTTTGTGGAAAACACATAGGAATATCATTGCCAAATTTTGAAACTCCCAGATCAAAGAAAATATTTTGCTGGAGCCAAAAAAAAATTTCAAATATCCTGGAATTACAATTAGAATTGTATAGTACTCAACAGCAGCCACAATAAAAGACCATAGTCCTATAATAATATATACTAGTAATCAAAAGAACTGAGTCTGCAACCAAAAATATCACATTAGCAAAATTATACATAATATTGAACAAAAAAAGATGGACATTCAATGAACTTGAAAATTTTCAGGACTTTGTCTCAACCAAACCTGAACTTAATAAAAAAAATTAACATAAAAGAGTCAATATCAAAGATTAATTTCAAGGGATTCAACCTAAAAAAATCATTTATGTTTTTACATGGAAATATAAGCCATCTATTTAAAAATGACATCAGTAATTGGATAGCTCAAAAGAAAGATTGTGGCAGAATTGAATATGATCTGATTCTGAAAAGCAAAACTGTTTAGGAAAAGGTAAAAATAGTAGTTATGTTATACAAATGAGGTACAGAGGAAGAATAGACACAGAGACTTTAAAGGGAGAAGGAGAGTTAAAGTTCTGAAAATATATGCACTTTGGGAATGGATTAGAGAACATTACATATCTATACCATGAAGGGTATATAGCAACCTCCTGGGGGGAGGAAATAGGATAAGGTGGAATATAGAAGGATGTGTAGGTTTATGGCAGTGGGACAAGGAATGTAGCTTAATGGGAAAGAGATAAAGAGGAGTGATAGGGTAAGCTAGGGTACAGAAGAGTATTTAGATTAACAAGAGAATCTGTTAATTAGTTAATTAATCTGTAGATTAATGAGAATGGGATAAAGAAAGAAGAAAAGGATGGGGGAGAAGATAAGGGTGAGGTTAAGTAATAGCAAGGCAAGTTAAGGATCAAGAGCAGAATTTATTAGGGAAAAAAATTAGGACGAGTAATCATTGATGTTAGACAAAGTCAAATTTAAAGACTCACTTAAGAGCAAAAGCTACATTATATGACAGCCATATTAATATTATTTTAAATGCATGTATACATATGGGTAAATGAGTATGTGTATATATTGTGTATATGTGAACATGTGGATGTATGTATAGATATCTGTATATATGTGTGTGTACATAGGTATCTGTGTTTACCTATAGCCTGCTTGGGGGAGGTAGGAGGAATGAAAGGGGAAAAAAGAATATAGAAAAAAATATATACAGCATAGAACAAAAGAATAACTTACAAGGAGGCAAAGAAAAGATGGAAACTCATGAATATAATTTATTCTATTATTTATATGTTTTCTTGAAATGGAAATTTATTGCTATATATTTTGAATCCTCCCCGGGGACATGACAATGTTTTGTTTTGTTTTATTTTGTTTTCCATTTCTTTCTTTCTTTTTCTAATGTATTTAGTTCAATAAAAATAAATAAATAAAAATAACAAGCAATTCTGAAAAATGGAGACAGTATTATCTAAATACAGATATTTCTCAAAAAAAATCTATTAAATATTACTTCTCTTCCTTAATAGCAATTACATCAATAGTGTTGCTAACAAGGTTCTGCTTCAGCTTGACCATTCAGTATTTCAAATTTCCCTTTTTAAAGAAATATCTATTTATCTGACCTACAATATCCTTAACATGATTCAACTGATTTTAACACTGCTAAAGAACATTCAGATGCATGACAAGTTTAACTTGTGTTCTACTCTACCATTTTGGATCAAAAGGACTAATTAAGTGAACTAATTAAAATGCCCATTTTTACTATGCTCATCTTATGTAACAGTGAATTGACTTTTATGCTTTTTTTCAGTTTTATTTGTTTGTTTGTTAATGTGGAATTATCCTAGAAAAAAAGGAATATTCCTCTGGAACCTAAATCGCCATTTTTTTTTTAATGAAATAATTCCAATCAGTCCTGTTTCAACCTCCCTATCTTCTCTATCATTTTACTGTGCTATCTGTCCATACTCAAATCTCTCTTTATAGATAATATTTTCTATGTATTGATTTCATCTATGTAAAGAACAGTAAATATGGTTTGAGCCCTTATTCTAATGAAAACTTTATTCACAAGATGAGACAGTCACCTGAAATCAAATAGAAAGCATTTAATTCAGACAGAATAACAAAGCAAATAGCAAGAAAAAGGTCCCCAAAAGATTGAGTCTCCTATAAAGGGACAACTTCCTATAAGCTAATAATGCTAAATAAAGGAACATTACTCCCCTGATAAGTCAAGAGAGTGTGGACCAGTTATTTGTTGTATGAAGTTATATGGAGGGAGAGAATGGATTCAGTCTTTTTGTTCTTCCCACAACTTGGTTTAGGTGACAGGAATGGACATTTTCTTAAACAAATGAATACATTCGCTTCTCTTAGTGTCAGGACTCCTCACAGTTACTGAATTAGGAGATATTTTGGCCATCTCATGCCATAAAATTAATCTGCCTTGGCTTTCCAAAGGGATCCCAACCATGAATTCATGTTTCTCTTCGTGCCAACTTCTCTGCTTATTAAATCTCCCAAATCCCAGATGCTTCTACATTAATTAAAGTTCTAGTTTCATGCTATAGTGACTCAGTGTCCAGATATACAGCCTCTTGAGAAGTGATGTTCTTGGATTTCACCATTGAGCAATTCCCTCTGGACCACAATTCTCTGAAGAATGAGGATTAAAAACTTTTTAGAAACCCTTTTTCCCTTACCTCTCTCGTTTCCCCAAGACAGCAAGCAATCCGATATAGGTTAAATATGTGCAATCCTTTTAAACATATTTCCATATTTGTCATGTATTGCAAGAAAAATCAGACCAAATTGGGAAAGAAGCAACAAGAAAGAAAAAACAAACAAATAACCCAAAAAAAAGTGAAAATGCTATGCTTCAATCTACATTAAGTCTCTATAACTCTCTTTCTGGTTGCAAATGACATTTTCCATCTCAAATCTATTGGAACTACTTTGAATCACATAATCTTGTTACCAATGTACAATGTTTTCCTGGTTCTACTCCCTTCATTCAGCATCAGTTTGTGTAAGGCTATTCAGGTTTTTCTGAAATCAATCTGCTCATTATTTCTTATAGAACAATAATATTCCATAACATTCATATACCATACCTTATTTAGCCATTCCCAACTAATGAGCATGCACTCAGTTTCCAATTTCTAGCCACTACAAACAGAGCTGACACATATATTTTTGTACATCTAGGTCCTTTTCCCTCTTTAATGATCTCTTCTGGATACAGAACCTGTAATGGCACTGTTAGATTAAAGAGTATGCATAGTTTTATAGCCTTTTGAACATAGTTACACATTGCTCTCTAAAATGGTTGTATCATTTCAAAACTCCACCAATAATGTATTTGTGTCCCATCTTCTCCAATATTTATCATTATCTTTATCTGTCATTTTAGTCAATCTGAAAGATGTAAAGTGGTACCTCAGAGTTGTCTTAATTTTCATTTCTCTAATCAATAGTGATTTAGAGCATTTTTTCATAGAAATGGCTTTAATTTCTTCATCTGAAATTGTCTGCTCATAGCCTTTGACCATTTATCGATTCAGAATGACTTCTATTCTTATAAATTTAAGTCAGTTCTCTATATAGTTGAGAAAAGAGGCCCTTATCAGAAACACTGGATGTAAATTTTTTTCTCAGCTTTCTGATTCCCTTCTAATCTTGGATGCATTAGTTTAGTTTGGGCAAAAACTTTTTAATTTAATGTAATAAAAATTATCCATTTTGCATTTCATAATGTTCCCTACTTCTGTGGCCATGAATTCCTATCTTCTTCCCCAGATACTGACAGAAGGTAGATTATTCCTTGCTCTTTTAATTTGATATTGCAACATACTTTATATCTAAATATGAACCCATTTGAACTTTATCTTGGTATAGAGTATGAGCTGTTGGTCAATGCCAAGTTTCTGCCATACTGTTTTCCAATTTTCCCAATATTTTTTGTCAAATAGTGAGTTCTTATCCCAGAAGAACTATTTTCCAATTTTCCCAATATTTTTTGTCAAATAGTGAGTTCTTATCCCTGGAGTCTTTAGGCTTATCAAACTCTAGATTACCATAGTCATTGACTTTTGTGTCTTGTGTACCTAACCTATTCTACAGATCCACATCTCTATTGATCAGAGAATTCTTGAGGGACTAGAGAGTGATTTTATTCCAAAAGGTCAATAATAGCTGGATTGCAAGTCTTCTAAGTTCTTCCCTTTTCTTTCAAATACACTTATGTCCAAGAAGGTCAGTTTTTACAGAACTCTAATATCCAGTCATTGACTTTTACAGCTTCAACATTCTTTGCAATTTAAGGATATCTAACTGTGTTATGAAACATGTAAGCTCCATGTAACCTAGAGATAAAATTTGGGCATTTGCATAAGACTCTTCTCATTAGTAGAGAAAATGATTTCTGAAGTTTTCATCTCTACACAAAGAGGGGAGTTGACAAGAGAAGTTTAGAAGTTTCAAAGAAGAAAGTTTTTCTTAAGACTTCCCAGACATTTTCTCTTCTTCTCAGGAATGCTCTGAGAAGACAGCCTGAAATCCAGGGTGTACTCTTTTAAGTAGGAAGCCAGAAAGCAACTCTTCTCTCCCAAGCTTTTCCCATCTCCCTATCTCACTTAGGTTGAAAGACTGGAATAATCAATTATTCTTTCCACCAATGAGAAGTTTTCTGCAAATGTCTAGGCTACAGCCTTGGTTTACATGCCCCTAGGATATTTAATAAATATCTATTCACTGAGGTCTAACTGATGAGATTCAAAGTCTTTCCATCTTGAACAACTATTGCTTCCTGAAAAACACAACATATAGAATATAGAACATATAGAATAAGTAATTTTTCTTATTGGTTGGGATGTTAATGTAACAATACATCTGAATCCAGATTCTTCATGTTGGTGCTTTCCAAGTTCCTCTTTGGCAAATGGGTTTCCCTAAATCTTGCCCTTTTTCCTCCCTGTCAAACTTCTCAATCCCAATTTTATCTTTCCTTGAAACCATTAAAAATAATTTACTCAGCTGTTGTAGAAGTTAAATACCTGCTTAGGGCTATTTCTTAACTCAATCACCTCCTATATCAGTTGCCAAGGGAACCATCTCAGTGAGTCAACGATAAACAGGATAATCAAATTTGGAATTTGTTTGGGTTTTTTTCTTTGCCTTCATGAAAGCTGAAGAAATACCCTTTCATGTTAGTTTTTGCAGTGAAAGAGATCCCATCTTTTCTCCCATTTCTTTTCAGCTGCGCAAAACCAGAAAACATTCTCTGTATTATGGAATGGAGAAGATGAGTTGGAAAGCTGGAGTTGTGTCCCTGAAAAGAATGTAGATTTGATTTAAAATAATAATAATAAATATCTTTTGATAAAACTTCTTTTGTGAAAGGCAGGGGTTAAACCTGTGGACTAAGATTTTATTGTGCCAGTCCTCTTTGGATGTCTGAGAGAGATACAATCAGTCTTATCCCTTAGCCACAAAAGGTTAAGAATTTTCATTCTGCCTCCTTCCAAGTTTCTCTCCTTGAATCAGGCAGATGTCTAGACAAAGGAGGGGATTGGTAACCTGCGTCAGGTACTAGGCAGCTGCTGACAGAAGAATTCTTCTAAACTGCTTGAAAAACAAGGAAAACTCTTTGCAGAAAGCATAAAGGGAGGAAACATGACGACACTGTAGTTTCAGATCTAGGGTGCACCTCAGACTTGCATTAGTGTCTGAGAGAGAAGCGCCATTCTCCAGGGGATACATGGCTCAGGATCATTTAAGAATGTGGGAGAGGAGGGAAGACATAACCCCTCACTAGTTGTATTTTTATAAAACTGATTGATTGAATCAATTAATCATCCCATTTATAGTAACAAAAAAGATGCTTATATCATTATTAGGTGGGAACATCTCTACTGCATCAACCAATCAAAGGAATTACAATCAATATAAAAAGTTCTTAATCATTGTAGAAGAAGTCAAATCCATAGGATGAGATGAAGTAACACCATCAGAGAAGTGTTGGGATTAGTTAAGAAGAGGTCTTGCTTTGTGGGGCTTGTAGAAAATAGTAGAGTAGGAACCTGGCTAGTTCAGTGATTGAAGCCAATTCCACCTTAGCCACAGTTTCCTCATCTGTAAGATAGGAGTACTAATAGCCCCTTCATAAGATTGTTCTGAAGATTAAAAATATCTATGAAAAGTGATTTTAAAATTTTAAAGCATTATATAAATGTTAATTCTATTCAGAATAAAAGGGAAGAGGGAGGGAGAAAAGGAATTGTAGTAACCTAGGAATCTAAAGCTGCTCATCAAATGATGATTTTGCATTTCAGTACTATAGTTCATAGTAAGAAAACTTGAAAATTACCTGTACTCCTCCCAAAGTAATTACTATGGCACACTTCTAACTATTAACAAACATGAGAAAGTAACCCACATTCTGTTGTCTTTCCAAGAAATTTATAACAAAAAAATAATTGCACACAGTGAATCCTGATGGTTTTCAAAGTGTATTTTCAACAGAAATGGAGAGAAATGATATTAGTCTAAAAGACACATTATAGTGCACATGATTTAGCCAAATGCAACAAAACTTCAAGCACTCTGCACTATTGTATAAGAATACATTTGAAATCAGAACTATTCACCATGACTCATTTACATTAATAACTGCACTAGAAGTGTTCCAGATCAAAATTGTGTTAGCAAAATAGGCACATCTTCCCACTTCCCATTGGATTTAGCCTTCCCCTCCTAGACAATAATCTTATCCTGACCTTTGCAGACTCTCTCTCCACATAAAACCAAGTTCTATTTCTTGGGGTCCTTCTCCTCCACAGTACCTGTGTCCTGGATCCTTCCAATAAATATATTTCATGTAAATATCTATATTTATCCCTGTTACTTGTAATAAGTGAGTGATTGACTAAGAGACAGCATGGAATAATTGATAGATGGATAGTCTTGGAATCAGAATTATTCTGGGTTCAAGTTCTGCCTATTACATAGCCAATCATGAGCAAAGCCCTTACCCTTTCAATAAGTTAGTTAGTTAATTCTTTAAGATTATGAGTTGTGACAGAAATTTCCTATTTGAATGAAATTGCAATTCTGGACCCAAAGTATAAAGGGTGATGATTATCCAGGAGGAAACTAAACAATGTAGTCAAACTATTGGATGTAAGTTTTAACCAAATTGTGAAAGAGAAACAAATGAATCAAAAAATTTGAGACATTAAGATCAAATGATTTCAGGGGAAGAGGGAATCCTTTCTGTATCTAAATATTGACCCTGTGATAGTAGGAAGTTAGAGAGAGAAAACATCCTTTAAACTAGGGACTAGGAAACTTTCATTTTTTAAGACTTGAGAAAATGAAGATTACAGCTCATTCTAAATGTGGGTCAAAAATGTATCAGAAAATAAGCAAAAGGAAAAAAAAGAGATTCCTTTTTGTTTAATATTCAGAGAAATGGAAAGAAGTCACTTACTTTGGGTTTGGGGGAAAAGTCAAAATTTTCAGAGATCCATTCAAGAACTGGGGTCTGGATAGAAAAAAAGCATTGAATTTAGGAAAACTATGTTTTACACAGGACAAGACCTTATGAAATGACATCCTTGTATTTTTCATGGTTGACTTAAATGTTTATCATTTTCATCCCGAGATTCTTCATGCTACAGTAAAATTGTTTCCTAGGTTTGAAATGTTTGAAGGAGGGTGATGTGATCAATGACTTGATGCTGAGTCACTATGGACATTTCTAAGCAGAGAAAAGAAAAGCATAACGGTACTTAGATATTAATTCAGAAGTGAGGGAATCAGAATCACCAAAAACAGTAATGAATCACCAAATAAAGTTAAGAAAAGTTCATAGGCATTTATGAACCACTTAATGTGTGTTTATTATGTATGTACATTATGCCAAGCGGGGGGTTCAAAGAAAGATAAAAAGTCTTGTAAAAAACTTTAAAAGCTGAAGGACGTTATATTGGATTCCAGATATAACAGACAACCAATAAATCAATAAACCAGTATTTAATGAGTAGGAGGTGACATGATCAGATCTCTATTTTAGGAAGATCACTTTGGCAGCTGAGTGGAGAATGGACATGGTTGGAAAGAATTGTGGCAAATAGACCACTGAATAGGTTTTTATAATAGTCTAGGTGTGAAGTGATGAAATCAGGTACCAAGATAACGTCAGAATTATGGAAGACAAGAAGGTTATGGAATGGATGTGGCAAATGTAAAATGGTTTAAGACCTGGCAACAGATTGAAAATGGGGGTGGAGGAAGGAGTGAGAGAGAATTGCACCTAGGATGCAAAACTGGGAGACTGGGAAAATGGCTGAGCCCTTATGAGTAAAAGGGAAGATCAAAAGGGTACTAAAATTTGGGGGAAATTTTCATGAATTTGATTTTGGTCGTGTCTGTAGGAAATCTAATTCCAATTAAGCAAAAATGTGGATTAAGTATGATTACCCAGGATGTTTTACCACAGCCTCTTAGACAGCAACCTTATAACTTCTTGCCTTTGTTCAGTGTTTCAGCCATGTCCAACTTTTCTTCCTACCTCATTTGGGATTTTCTTGGCAAAGATACTGAAGTGATTTCTCATTGCCTTCTCCAGCTCATTGTATAGATGAGAAAAATGAGGAAAACAGAGTTAAATGACTTGCCCAGATTTACACAGTTAATAAGTATAAGAGGCCAAATCTGAATTTATATTCTCCTGACTCCAGGGCTTGGTGATCCACTGTACCACCTAACTGCCTGAACCTCATAATTACATATATATATATAGTCATACATCTCGCTAATTGGGTCTCAGAATCTCAGACTGGATGTCTTAAAATTGATGTCTCAAAATCAACATGCAAAAATTGAACTCATTATCTTAATCTTAACTTTTCCCTCTTCTGAACTTCCACACAAGCCCAAAACCTTAGTGCAATCTTCAGTTCTTACTCTTAACACAGACCTCATATTCAATCCATTGCTAAATTTTATTTTTACCTTCACAAAATCTCTCATCCATAGCCCTTTTTCTCTACTCATATAATCAAAACTATAGTTTAAGATGTCACTTTTTATTTTGACTTTTACAATATATTTCTAATTGCCTACCTGTCTCTTCTCTTTATTTAGATAATAATCAGTTAATCTATTTCCTCTCCCAAAGGTATTTTCATTTAAATAGAGCAATTCTTGAAAATGAAATGTCTTAACCCAATGAATGGTGAGATCGAAATATAGTTGCAGTTTGGTGGGTATATTTTTGAATGGATAATTCCAGACCTCTAAGTCTGGATTTATACTTTATCAAAAGCATCATAAAAGCAACCACTTCACTGGACACCAGACTGGATCAGATGATCTCAACTGGAGCTCCCACTTTGCCAAAAACAGAGTTGCTGATAAATGCTTGACTTGCCTTGGGTGATAATTTCATTATTCAGAAG
Source organism: Sarcophilus harrisii (assembly GCF_902635505.1). NCBI lineage: Eukaryota > Metazoa > Chordata > Mammalia > Dasyuromorphia > Dasyuridae > Sarcophilus > Sarcophilus harrisii. The sequence continues at coordinate 133,994,980 of NC_045426.1, read as the reverse complement.
ATGAAAGAAGCAATCATAAGAACTGCTATTTTCTGACCACCTGCCAGAATAGAAATGGCAGAACCTTAGGAGAAAGTTTTTATATTACATTAGAATTTGTAATGGATAAAGAGCAAATTTAACATTTTTGCACAAAGCCAATGCAACCAAGATTAGAAGAAAACTTAGAAGAAAACTGGGAAACAATTTTTACAGCCAGTATTTCTTTTTTTTTTTTTTTTTTTTTTTTGATAATTTTATTGACAGAACCCAGGCCAGGATAATTTTTTACAACATTATCCCTTGTGCTCACTTCTGTTCCGATTTTTCCCCTCCCTCCCTCTACCCCCTCTCCCCCAGATGGCAAGAAGTCTTATACATGTTAAATAGGTTACAGTAGATCTTAGATACAATATATGTGTGCAGAACCGAACAGTTCTCTTGTTTACAGCCAGTATTTCTGATAAAAGCCTCATTTCTCAAATAGAGAACTAAGTCAAATTTATAAGCACACTAGCCATTCCCCAATAAATGAATGATCAAAGATATGAACAAGCAGTTTTCAGATAAAGAAATTAAAGGTATCTATGGTCACAGGAAAAACGTCTAAATTTCTATTGATTAGAGAAATGTAACTAAAATAATTCTGAGATATCACTCCATACCTATCAAATTGGAAACATTAATTGGAACTAATATATTTTTGGCGGAATTGTGAACTGATGCAACCATTCTGGAGAGCCATTTGGAACTATGTGCAAAAGGCTACCCTTTGATCCAGTAATATCACTACTAGGTCTGTACCCTAAAGTGATTATAAAAAAGGGGAAAAGACATGCATGTACAAAAATATTTACAGCAACTCTTCTGTGGTGGCAAAAAATTGGAAATTAAGGAAATATCCATCAGTTGGGCAATGGCTAAACAAGTTGTTGTATATGAATGTCATGAAATAATATTATGCTACAAGGAATAATGAGCAGATGGATTTCAGAAAACCTGGGAAGATTTCTATGAAGTGATGCTGAGTAAAGTGAACAGAACTAAGAGAACATTGTACATAATAAAAGCAACCAATATAAGATGATCCACACTAATAGATTTAGCTCTTCTTAGCAATACAATGATCTAAGACAATTCTAAAAGTCACATAATAGAAAATGCTATCCACATCCAGAGGAAGAACTATGGAGTTTAAATGCAGAGATCGAACATACTATTTTCATTTGGGGGAGGGGGTTATTTTTGTTTTTCTGGTTGCTTTTCCCTTTTGTTCAGATACTTCTTTCACAACATGACTAATGTATAAATACATTTAACATAATTGTACATGTATAATCTATATTAGATTGCTTGCTGTTTTGGATAGGAGGAAAATGAAAGAAAAGGGGAATTTGGAAATCAAAATCTTATAAAATGAATGCTAAAAATTATATTTGAAATTGGAAAAAAATGACCAAGTTATAAAATATAATTGCTTGCTGTCAATGATCTTTAAAAAATCATGGATGGAGATAGGTAAATATTTTAATATTCAAAAATGAAAATAACATAGAATCTTCATACTACAAGCTGATGCAAAACATTAAGATTCATTGTTGAGGAATGATTTGGCAGCCCTTAGCTGTGATACATAGAGTCCAACATGTTTAACTAAAACAAACTTCATCAAACTAAGTTCATATTGAAAAACTATCATTAGACCAATCAGATAAATTGCAGTTTAATAAACTGTAGTTTAGTAAATTATTTTGACCAAGACTTTTATGATATTCTTGTGAACAAAGATGTAATATGTGTTTCATAGTATATCTGAGTAGGTTAACAATTACTAGAATAATCTGGACCAAGTTGTGTTGATTAATGTTAACCTGAAGAAAAGCTTCTTTTGTAGTTCCCAGGGGATATGTACTTGACCTTGCTCTATTCAACACCTGTGACAATGATAAGGAATAGGGTAAAAACTCGTTGCTTATCAAATTTGCTGGCAGTTCCTCTTTTGGATAACAAATGAGCTCTTAACATAGGCTAAAGTCTTCCCAAACTGGAAATATCTAAAAGATATAGAAAGATTGAAATGGTAGGTTGAAACTGCCTAAATGAAATGTTAAGTGCTATACTTGGGACTAAAAGCAAAATATACAAATATAGAGTGAGGAAAGCATAACTAGAAAGTTGCTCATTTAAAAGACTAAAGAATACTTCCTTCTTGTCTGATTTAATAGGTCTCTTCCTTCAAGAGATATTATAAATACTATTTTCTACATTATACTTTCCCAGTTCCACAAAATGATATTGCCCTTTCCAACAAATTATCATGAGTTTATTTTGTATTTATCCTGCATATATTCATATATGTACTTATTATCTCCCTTATCAGAAAATAAGCTCTTTAAAGAAGAATTTATTAAGTTTTTAATTTGTATTCTTATCACCTAGCACAGTGCCTGGCACAAAAGAGATCCTAAATAAATGCTTGTGGATTGCTTGACTGATAATAGATTACAATCTGAATTGTCAGCTATAAGGTAGCAAACAAAATAATGAGGATCCTGAGTGAGGGACAGTTTATCCTGCTGTACTCTATTCTGTTCAGAGCTCTTGCAGAATATTATATAATTATGGTGGCCGTATTTTGGAAGTGATATTGCTAAGTTGGAATGCCTCATGGAGAGAGTGAGCAAGATGGTGAGGGGTAATAGAAAATATGCCATTAATAAACAAATTAAAGGAACTAAACCTTTTTAGCCCAAAGAAAAGAAGACTTTTAAAGGAGGACATGATATCAAGATCCAAAAATAGTTGAAGGGTTGCCAAATTGTAAAGCTACTAGATCTAATCTGCTTGCCAGAAAAAAAAAAGATAGAATTTGAACCAAAAAGTAAAAATTATAAAGAGATAGGTTTTGATCTATCATAATGGGAAACTTCCAGTAATTAGAACTACCTAAAACTGAAAGAGTCTTTTCAGTATGTAATAAGTTCACTTTTACTTAAGGTTTTTAAGCAGAGAGTAGTTGACCACTTAGTAGAGATATTCCAGGGACAATTCATAATTTGAATTGAGTTAGACTAGATGTTAACTCTTAAAATAAGAGAATTCAAACATTATAGTATGTAAAACACTATGTGCTTTACAAAATGCTTTCCTTAAAATAAGTTAGTGGTACATATAGTGCAAGTATGTTGTGTCATTTATTTTGGGGAGGAAACTGAGACTTGAACAACGAGTAAATGAGAGAAGCAGAATTTGAATTCAAACATTCTAACTCCAAGTGTAGCATCTTTTTCCATATTATCTTTTAATTTATGTGCTTATCCAATATATGTCCTGTTACCTATAAAGCATTTTTATCTCCCAGCCATATTCTATTTTTTAATTGCAGAATCCTGGATAGTTGGAATTACCTAGACAGTAATCGCCTTAAGACCAAACAAGCATATGACTGGTGAAAAAGTGTGTTGTTTTTAAAAAATCTTATTTCTTCATGAAAACTATGGAAGATAGACCTATTTGTATCCTTATCCCTACCTTCAATCCATGCATATTTTGAAATTGCTGATATCCATTATAAACTATCTTTGATTCCTGAATTTGTAGGCAGACCAAATCATGAGTGTATGTTGAGGGAACATTCAATTTTCAATAAATAGTTAAACTAGATGACAAAAGGTTAATTTGTCTTCTGTCCAAGCATCAGGACAACAAATTTATTTATTGTTGATGTAGTCATTCTAATTCTCCAAAAAACAAACCAGATTCTGAGAAACTCTAGCTGTTTTGAAGAGTGGTCACTTAGAATCCTCCCAATTAGAGGAATAAGGTTAATTGGCCTGGGGTGTGATAGGAGAGAGTATTTTTAATGAAAAATGATAGAGTGAGGATACAAACAAATCTATTTGAAGAGAGGCAAGGGACAAATTTCCCCTGACCCATGTTTTCTGTATCAGAAAAGAAGTTTCAGATTACATATTGAAAAGTTCAATAATGAACACAGACAAATTGACAAAGCTACTCATTGTGCCTAGCAGTGTGTTCGATGGTATGAGAGAGCAAATGAAGAAGAAATCAGGGTTCCTTGAACAGAGAAACACTGAAGAAGGAAATTCACCATATACCAAAGTATTAGGTGGCAAAAGAAATGACAAACAACAAAGCATGATAATTGTAAAAATCTCATATCTGATGATATCTGGAAAGATAAATACCTTGAAATATAAATTCAAGAGAGTGGGGTTTGTTTGTTTTTTTTTTTTTTTTTTTTGGTTTTTATATCCACATTGCCTAGTATAATGCATGACACCAATTGGTGCTTGATTAATGCTTGTTGATTGGTTGATTAGTTGGCTAATGACCAATGTATTTGGGAAACCAGCTATTATGCTTTTTACAATCTAGTATAATAGATAGAATGTTGTACTAAGAATCAAGAATATCTGAGTTTATATCTTATCTTAGACTGCTATGTGCCCATGGAAAAGTCATTTTATTTCTTAAGGACTGAGTTTCCTCTTCCACAAAATGAAGATAATCATTACAGTGACTGCTCTGGCATGTTGCTGTGAGCCTGAAATGGGATAATGTGTGTAAAGTGCCTTAAAGGTATTTCTATATTGCTGCCTGTTATTATTTAAATACTTTTTTTTTAATCTCACAACAAAACTATATCATTCATCTTTTAGATCTGAGTCTTTGGACTTTTTTTTTCCCAATGTGCTCCTTAAGGAGAACTTCCTTTCTTCCCTTAACTTTTTCAGATTCCTTCTAGGTGTTGTATTCTCCCAGAAAGTAATTTTTTAATTTACACAGTACTGCCACGATAATCAACTACGAAGGACTTAGCTACTTTGATTAGCAAATTTTCCATTACATTTCTAAAGGACTTGACAAAGGCTATCCACCTCCGGAGAGAGAATTGATAAACTCAGAGTACAGATTGAAATTTTTTTTCCTTTCCTTTTTTGCAACATGACTAATGCAAAAGTTTGTTTTGTGTTACTTCATATTTGTAATGGGTTTCACATTTCTTTTTTTTCCCAGTAGATTGGGAAGGGGTGGAGGAGGGAGACAATATGGAACTGGAAATAAAATAAAATTGAATTTTAAAAAAATATGTAAATTTGATAGCAGAGACTACCCTTCTTTTGCTTATACTTGTATTTCCTGTACTTAGTACAGTTCCTGGGATGAAATAATACTGTTTTCAACTTTGAAAACACTTTTATATCTATTACTAACTTTGATTCTCAAAACAACCTTGGGTGACAGAGACAGTGAATATTACTTATCCTGTGCTAGAAAATGTAGAAATTTAGACACAAAGCAGTTACGTGATTTAGCCCTTGGATCTAAGATCCTACAATTGGTTAATGGCAGAGTCAAAACTGGAACTTAGATTTCCTGACCCTTAGACAAAAACTCCTTCCACAGATCACATACTTATTTCTGTAATCAGTTACTTCATCATGTTTTCAAAGAACCTTCTCTATTGGAAGTATTGGTTGGGTACTAGAGACCCAGGCAAGGTCCATCAGTTTTAAGATTAGGTCATCTACTCTGGCAAAAGAGTAAGAACAGGTCTAAATTTCCAGCAGGGGAGGTGCTGCCCATCTTCTATGTTATAGTATCAAAAACCATGATTTAGTGTTCCCTACGTAATCCTGTGTGTATATTTACATATACACATATATGTAAATAAGTACTGTGCTAAATGATGGACATCCAAAGGCAATTCCCATGCTTGAGGAACCCACAGTTTAATGGGGGAGGCAAATAAATATAAATATAAACAAACAACAAATAGATCTTATAGAATGCATATATTATATAGAGACATATATGTATGTATATACATGTATGCTTATATGTTTATTTAGTTATATGCTTATATATGTGTGCATGTCTTCTTATCTGTAAATATCTGTTACATATATGTTTATATGTCTCTTATTTGTACATATTTGGATATATGTATATAAATATATATATACATACATATCTGTCTGTCTAGCTCTCTATCTCTTTATCTAACTTGTTTGTACAAATTTCCAAGAAAGGAGAGGTCCACGTATATTTTTTTTCTTTTTTTTTTTTATTATAGTAACTTTTTATTGACAGAATCCATGCCAGGGTAATTTTTTTTACAACATTATCCCTTGCACTCACTTCTGTTCTGATTTTTCCCTCCCACCCTCCACCTCCTCCCCTAGATGGCAAGCAGTCCTATATATGTTGACTATGTCCTAGTATATCCTAGATACAATGTATGTGTGCAGATCCAAACAGTTTTCTTGTTTCACAGGGAGAATTGGATTCAGAAGGAAAAAATAACCCGGGAAAAAAAACAAAAATGCAAGCAGTTTACATTCATTTCCCAATGTTTTTTCTTTGGGTGTAGCTGCTTCTGTCCATCATTGATCAATTGAAACTGAATTAGGTCTCTTTGTCAAAGAAATCTACTTCCATCAGATTACATCTTCATACAGTATCGTTGTTGACATATATAATAATCTCTTGGTTCTGCTCATTTCACTTAGCATCAGTTCATGTAAGTCTCTCCAAGCCTCTCTGTATTCATCCTGATGGTCATTTCTTACAGAACAATAATATTCCATAACATTCATATACCACAATTTACCCAACCATTCTCCAATTGATGGGCATCCACTCGGTTTCCAGCTTCTAGCCACTACAAACAGGGCTGCCACAAACATTTTGGCACATACAGGTCCCTCTCCCTTCTTTAGTATCTCCTTGGGGTATAAGCACAGTAGAAACACTGCTGGATCAAAGGGGATGCACAGTTTGATAACTTTGTGGGCATAATTCCAGATTGTTCTCCAGAATGGTTGGATTCATTCACATCTCCATCAACAATGTATCAGTGTCCCAGTTTTCCCGCATCCCCTCCAACAACCATCATTATTTTTTCCTGTCATCTTAGCCAATCTGAAAGGTGTGTAGTGGTATCGGTCCACATATATTTAAAGGCTAACATTGTTGGATCTGGAAAAAGAGAGGAGGCAAATTCTAGGAGAAAAAGGAAAGAAAATGGAATAAGTGAAAATATAATCAGAGGAGTTGGTCTCACTGCTTCTAAGATAGATGAAAGGATAGATATAAGAACAAAGAAAGTACTATATGGAGAGGAAGGACATTTTTCTAAGAGAAATGAATGAAGTTTGTTCCATGACTTTTTACTCTACATTAGTCATTTACTAAGTGAAATGATCACATTCTACCCTCACTAGTCTACTACCATATAGAGTGCTAAACACAGAGTAAATATTTAGGAAATATTTTAAATTAAATTTACTTCCATTTCAGAAATTATAGCAAGACTAATGGTAGGGGAGAACTTTCTGATGCCCCTAAAATTATGCTATGTTAAGTGCTGCCTTGCATGGGAAAATGATACTGCATTGGGGTGGCTTATTGATGGATGAAATTCCAGTACTACGGGTCTTCAACCTTGACCTCATAGTTAAAGCCCATGGGTCCGTGTTATGTGAGTACAGCTGAAGACTCTACCTTAAGCCATGTCCAAAGATATAGAAGTGAAAAAAGGAAGAGGAAACAGGAAAGGAATCAAAAAGTGAATACTTATTATCAAAAAATGAATGAATCAACATTACAAAATCATAGAATCCAATAAAATGAAAGCATAATCTCTGATTAATTACCAGCAGAGACAGAAATAGGACATTAAGATAATAATTCTCAGGTTTTTGTGAGGCTTTTAGGCTTTGAGAACTTTGCCACTTTTGAAAGACAAAGAAAGGCAATAGAGCTGATTCACCTTTGGGAATAAGATGGGCATGTTTTTACTAGTCCCAGTGAGGAATATTTTTGTTTTTTGTTTTTATGTAGTATAGCAATTAGAATACTGTACTTGGAGTCAGCAATATCTGGGTTTAAGTCCTGACTCGCATCCTCAGTAGGTATGTGATCACAGGCAAATCACAAACTCTCCTTGTTTCCTTATTGTAAAATGGACATGAAAATACTAATAGCATTTTCCTTACAGGGTTCCCAAGTTTGAGACTCAGAAGTCTCAAATGAAATAATATATGCAGAAAACTCTGCAAAATTTAGAGGACCGTAGAATTGTCAGTTACTATTGTTATTATTGCTTGTTTTCAGACCTTTTTCTGAATTTTCAGAGTGACTGACTCTAAAGTGGTTCTGTGACCTTTGATAAGGGTACTTATTGCATATTCAATATTCTTCTCTATGAAAGGTGGGTTTCAGAATGATGCAACATCCCCTGTAACAATTCTTGAAGTTGATGCTGATTAGGGGAAAAAACCCATCATGGTTCAAAAGTAGTTAAGGGGATCAGTGGATAAAGTGCCGACCTAGAATTCTGAAGATCTGGGTTCAAATGTGGTTTCATCCACTTATTAGTGGTGTGACCCTGGGCAATCACTTCAATCTGCTTGTCTCAGTTTCCTCATCTGTCAAATAAATTGGAGAAGGAAATGGCAAATCACTGCAGTATCTTTGCCAAGAAAACCCCAAATGGGGTTACAAAGAGTGACACACAACAGAAAATTGAACAAGGAGCACCATTGTTCAAATAGTCCATTCCCAAGCCTCTGGGCAGGATTTTCTGGTATTATTATTCCTCTTTTTTAGAGGTGAACGATCAGCTCTACCCTCATCAAAGTGTTTTCCAGGTATCTGGGAAAGTCTTTCCTAACCATGTAATCACTGAAACAAAACATCCTTGTTTTCCTTCAGTTTATTACACTTAGCCTGCCTATGAATTTGACAGAGCCTGGAGCAGTTGGCCCAGATGTTTTTCATATGGTCAAAGTTTTTTCACCAAGATGCTACCAAAGAAGGCTGGAGTAGCTCTCAAGCCATAAAAAAAAATCCCACCATGTTTCATTAGTCAACAAATGATTAGGGAAAATGCTTGCTATGTCTCTTTGTCTGTTTCTGCCTCCCACAAGTGACATTGCTGCAAGTAAACAAACCTCCCATCACTTTGAATATGTGCAACAGAGAATTTAATTGTTTTTAACATCTTCTTTATTTGTTTATAAAAATGGAAAGGCACCAGAGCAGAGAAAGTTCATTATCATGTGGAATTGGTTTTCTTAAAGAAAATAAAGGGTTATGGCAGACAGTTTATGACTGATATACCAGTTTATGGCTGATATATTCCTGTCTTTTATTAATATTCTTTCTCACCTCCTGACTTTGCATAATGCCTAGAAGTAAGTGCTTAATAAATACTTTTTGACTGACTTAATGCTTATTGAGTAATTATAAAGAGGATAGGTTCCCAGGTATTTCCTACTACTTATGCTAATTGTATCTCTAGGATTTTACATCAATAATATGTATTTATTAATTTCCTGCTATATTTTAGACATGGTACTAGACACTAGAGATACCAAAACTAAAAATAAAACAATCTTTATTCTCTGACATCCAGAATAAATCTGGTTAAGCTGAAAGGATGAGGGTAGGTAACATTAGATTGGATGTCTAAATCATGTGCATGGTTTTGTATGGTTGAAGTTGATTGAAGATGAAGGATTGTGGAAACTGAAGAGGGGGATTAACTGGAAGACTAGGATGCTCAAAAATGATAGGGGTCAAAAAGGACACTAATCTAGATATTGCATCTATCAGTGTTGACACCCAGGACACAGTCCTTGTTGACCCACTCTGGTTCTGCTCTGCTCCTCCATAGTGCTGCCATCTGAGAGTTCTAGAGAGGCTCTTGCCTTCAACTTTTCCAAAAGGAAACAAGATTTCAGTGTAATAAAGAAGATTACATATTGTGACCTCAGAGCCCTAGAGCTTGGGGATTCTTTAAGAAAATTCCAATGAGTGCTTGCTTCGGCAGCACATATACTAAAAAAGAAAATTCCAATGCTAGTGATATTTCCCTCTTCCCCAAAATATTCTTCTTCTTCAATATTTCACCAAAGTGGATTGAATTGGTGTGAGCACTTTCTTCCCCACAAAGAGGCTTTTTTTTTAGTGGCTAGACCTTGAGAGATGCTGCGATTGAAAAAATTATTTCATTTAAGCCAAGCCAATGATGAGACTATTGGAATTTGGCTGAGCTGGAACTCCCAGAACAGATGTACAATCTGTCACTGAGGCCACCATTAAATCCCTTCCAGTTTAGTGGGACTTGACAGAACTCCTGTTCGGTTTGGCATAGATTTTACGAGTCCAAGTTAAATTCCATGCCATAATAAGACATTGAAGAAAAATATCAGCAGAGAATGAAGTTACATTTCTTATCACTTTGGGTTTTTTTTTTTACTTTGAAAATAGTCTTAATTTTCTCTATTGTATTATCTTCCTTTCTTCTAAGTATAATTCACACTATCAGAGCTTTTAGAGTAGCATTTATGGTTTCTGTCAAATCTAAAAATGTTTTGAGGTCAAATTACTTTCAGGAACAATGCTTTAATTGAGAAAGTGCTGTGCTTAGGGCTGAAAACCTAAAGTTTGAATCAAGATTCTGCTACTTGCCAGAAGTGTGACCTTGATAAATCATTCAACACTCATTTGACCTTTGTAAACATCAAGAATCCACAGTCTCTCTAAGGCTCAATGTTCCCTTCTATAAAAATGGAGATGATAATAATGATAGACAGTGTAGCCTATCATTAATCATTAATGGATTTAATTTAATTTAATTTAATTGTTGAACCCTACCATCCCAAATTCCTCTCAGTTAAAAACAGACATAATAAATTTGTAATAATAATAAGCAAAATCGAACAAAGTTTCTGCTGTGGCCACATCCAATAATGCCTGTGTTCCTCCATACCATGAGCCCATCAACTCTCTGTAAGCAAATGGATAAAGTCTCATATCTCTTCTGGAAATTGAACTTGTCATTGTTGTGATCAGAGTTAAGTCTTTCAAAGTTGTTTTTTTAAAATAGTGCTGTTATTTAAATTATTTTCTGATCCTGATCGTTTCTCTTTTTAGGTTCAGTTTGTATTGGCTAGGATTCTCTATCATCATCTCTTTTGTAATTTCTCATGGGTATATTTCTTTACATTCATATGCCACCATTTGTTTAATCATTCTTCAATTGATGGGTACTTTCTCCCTTATTTTCCAGATCTTTTATTTTCTAGCTTTTTTACTTTTAATCCTCTATTCAGGAATGAGACATTTGATTTTTTAAATGATTATTCTCTCTCTGGTTTTATCCTCTCTCTTATTCTCTCTTCCTTAGTCCCATCTGTTTTTTTTTTTTTTTTTGTCAAGTTTGGTGTATTTCTACATTTCTACATTTAACTCTGTGTGTATTTGTGTGTGTGTGTGTGCGCACGTGTGTGTTTTCAGGCTTTCTCTTTGATTAAAAAAAAATTTCTCTTGATATCTCTTCCCTGTTTGCTACTCTTCTTCAGACATCCACCAATTATTTAAAAAAAATTAAGTTCCTCCCCTTTTCCTCTTCCTTTCTATTTTAGTATATTCCTTTAATCCTCTATTTTCTTTCTCTTCTTTAAATTCTTTAAACAAAGTCAATTCATTCCGGGACCTATTATTTTTTCCTAAGTACCTTACTCAATATCATTTGAAGATATTAAAATTCTGATAGAATACTTGTTTTTTCTTTTTCTGTTAATATTTTAGCACTACATAATCACATTCTTCCAATTATTCAAATTAATTTACTGTTTTAGCTTTCTTTGAACTCTTATGTTTCCATTTCTAAATTTCTACTGAGCTCTAGTCTTTTCAGCAAAAATTTTTGAGTCTTCTATTATTCTATGAAGACTTTTTTTCCCTTCTTTTTTTCTTTTAATTTTTTTCTTTCTTTTCTTGTAGGTTTACGCTCAACTTTGCAGAGTAACTTGTTTTTTGTTACGAGCCTATCTTTTTTTTTGCTTTTTGGAGAGTATATTCCAAGATCTCTTCTCATTTACAATAGAATCTAGGTCTAAGGTAGTTTTGACTGTAGTTCCTTGGTTTTTGAACTTTTTTTTTTCTAATTGTTTTTCCTTTTATATAAAAGCCCTGGATTTTGTCTAGGAGAATCATGTAACTTTTCTTTTTGTGGTGTCTCTCAGGTGATTATTAGTATATTCTTTCTATTTTCACTTTCTTCTCCACTTCTAACATCTGTGAAGATTTTAGGCATAATTTCATGAAACATATCGTCTAGGCCTTTTTTTTTTAAATTCATGACTTTCAAGGTGTTCAATGACTTCTAAATTATCTATTTTGACCTATTTATCAGTTCTATTGTTTTTGATAGCAGATATATCACTTTTTTTATTTTTCAATCTTTTATTTTAATATTGTTTCATCAAGTCAATGGTTTCTAATTGGTTTATTCTAATTTTCAGGAATTTTCAGGTAAGATCTACCATTTTCAATTTTAAGCCATTTACTTTCCTCTGAATTCTTTTAGTTTCTTCTAGGTATTCATATAGTCTTTGTAAAAATACATTTTTCTCCTTTATGTCTCTGTTAGCAATTATAAGGGAATCACTTTCTCCTTCTAGGTTGATTTTCTGGGATATTTTGGGGTCTGTAATAATTCTTTTTATTAGACAATGTGCTCTTTACTTTTCATCTTTATTATTGTACTTGTAATTTTTTTTCAAGGCTGCACCTCTTGCTGAACTTGGGATTGAGTAATAGTCCCTGTTTCATGCTGTTCTGAGTATTCTCGGTTTTTTGACTGATTTCTACCCTACCAAGATAGCTCTGCTCAACTCACCCAATTCTTGTGGTTCAGAACATTGAATGTGGTGCTGAGAATAACCCAAGAGTTTCCAATAGTACAGATTAAAAACATCTATGACAAGAGGGATACTGCACAGGACACTCCAATTCTACTCCTCTCTGAGGTCCATACTGTGGGCATCTGACCACCCTAGGCCTTTTGCTGTCTCAGGACACAAAGCCTTGTGAACTATACATGTCTTTGACTGGTCTCTGACATAATGTGATACTAGTGGTTTGCCTTCCCAAATAGGTACACTGGATCTTATAGAAGATGCCCTCTCCTATTAACTATGGGATTCTGGTTAACTTTTGTGCAGTTCTGCAGTGAAAGAGATCACTTACTACAGTTGTTTATTGGATTTCTTGATCGATATTTAATTTGATTCTATTTTTAGATTTTCGTTAGAAGAAATATGGGAATTGGATTATCTTGCCTCTGAGCAGCCATCTTTCAGTAAAATAGACTGGATTGCAGAGCTCAAAGTTAAGGTCTCAAAATAGTTGTATTTGACTATTGCTGATTATGAAACTGGACAAATTGCTTAACTTTTCAGTGCTCCCCACCTGTAAGAAGGAGGATTAAAACTTTTTAAAATCAAAAGTTGTTTTTTGTTAATAAAGGAATTTTTCTTACTGAGAGTTCCTTACACCAATGAAATTTCAGTTATTATCCCCAAAATTATACATATATGACCTCTATCACAGGGTTGTTGTAGGACAAACATTTCTATAAATTTTAATATGAACTGTTGCTAGGTAACTAGATGGTACAGTGGATTAAGTGCCAAGTCTGGAGTCAGGAAGACCTGAGTCCAAATCCAGTCTCAGATACTATCGCTATGACCCTGGGCAAGTTACCTAACCTGTTTGCCTCAGTTTCCTCCTCTGTAAAATGGGAATAATAATGCCCACTTCCCAGAATTGTAGTGAGGTTCAAATGAGATAATCATTGCAAAACACTTAGCATATCTTCCCTACAATAATAATTCAAAAGATATTATTGTTCTTACTTGCAAGTCCTGTCCTTTGCATTTTTTTGTATCCCCAGCAATTAGCATAGTGCCTGGTACATAGTATGTAATTAATAAGGGTTCACTGATTGATTGATTCTAGTCTAGTAGGATATGATAAGTACACCAAGGTATGTTTATCCCTTCCAGTCTTAGTTTCCTTATCTGTAAAATGGGGATAATATTCATACTAGCTAGTTCTCAGGGCTTTGGAGGACAGATGAAATGGAATGAAATTTATAAAGCATTTTAGATATATTAAGTGCTATTTACATTGACTTATTTTTAATCTATCAATAATGAACATGCACCTTTTAAGTACCTGCTGTTTTCCAGGCACTGTGCTAGATGCCTGAAATCACTTCATAAATATCTATTGAATGCCATCATTAAAGCCCTCTACCTGCCTCAAATAATTTGAATTTTTAACTTGTGATCTATCATTATCTAATTTCCTCATTTGCCTCATAAATTTACTAACTGTAAAACCTTAGAGGCAAAGTCACTAATAACCTCAGCTTCTTTATCTATAAAAGAAGTTTGGGTATCTAAGATTGCTTCTAGCTCTATATATCTGACTCTATGATTTATAAAGGATTTAGATTGTATAAGTTCTAAGGTCTCTTCCACATATAAAAATGTAGGTCATTGCCATCAATTGCAGTTAGATCACAAGTGATAAATAACAAAAAAAAAACTTTTTGTTGCAGAGATGGATTCCTACAAAGATGGCATGTGAAGTCATCTGGTTAATAAAGTTATATTGTTTTTCCTTCACTCTCCAAGAGGACCATGACATCAGGGAGGTGATGCCATAATATGCAAGTGAATTGGATTTAAGTGAGGAAGGTCTGGGCAAAGTCACCTGCCTCATTTTCTCTTGCAAAATTATCTGTATTCAGTGGCAAGATATATATCAGGACAACTGAAGTTGGTTCTGGATGTTTGAGTTAGGCAATGCCTATTCAGAAATTAAGGCTAGATCAGAAATGAGTAAGAAAAAAGGCTCTTTTATTTAGAATATATATATGTATATATACATATATATATATACATATATATATATATATATATATATATATACACTCTTTGTTTATTCATTCAATGATGGTTACCAGAAGAGTATGTTCTTGAGCAATAGTTCTTTCTGCTTCATTTGTCAATAGCAGTATAGAAGATTCAACTCTAGAGTTTGAATAAAATATTTGGATATAATTATATCTGTCCCGATTATAGAATATATATATATATATGCTATTCATTGAAGTGGGATTGAGAATACAGCACATATCTTATATAAAACAACTAGTTCTATTTGGGCATGAACTTGAAAAATCCAATGTGAAACCTAAAAAACAAAACTGCAGTCAGTGACAGAGTTACTTAAATAGCCTAATGGAAAGATTATATTCATAGAGGTATCCCCACTGCAAAACAGGATGGAGCATAGCCTTTAGGAACTCATACACAGCCCATAAACAACATAGACAAACAAAAACCACCAAATGGCTAAAAATGTGCTGGCCAGTATACAGGCTAGCCTAGTTCAAAGCAGGTTTAGTTCAGCAAGCAGAGAACTCGGTCAGTCTGCTTTCAAGAGCATCTGATTGAATAAGCCCAAGGAACATTTTTCTGCCTTTTTCAATTAAAGTATGGAATGCCTTGTAATTCCTTCCATTTCTTCTAAAATGGTCATATTCTGGGTCTCTGCCTTACAGACAATAGGGCTTTATAATATGACCTGACTTCCAAAGTTAAATCAAACTCCCAGCCATCTTCTAGCCAACTACCTTCTGCTCTGGGGAAAATTCCTTCCAGAGTCCTTCTTTCTTTATTGAAAACTACCTTTTCCAAACTACTATTTTAGGAAAGCTCAGATCATCCTTCCCTCCCTACTCTTAATCATCTTCTCACCAAATGCCATGTTTTGCAAATAATTTCTTCAGCTCCTGCTCAGCACCATCATTGCCAATATTTTATTTGGAATATTAACCTTCATCTAATGAGCTCCGACTTTGTTCCTACATGGGGAAGAATGTCAATCTATTCCAGTAATTTTTTAAATCTACTTATCATCTCAGTAGCTTTAAAGAACTAAGTGCTCCCTTACTTGCCCCAACTCCCCTTGTGGTGTGATATCCTCACATCAGAATACAAATGCTTTGAGGACAAGGGCTCTGTTTGCTTTGTATCATGGCTTACCATAGTGATTGACACATAGTAAATACCTAATAAATGCCTTTTTGTTATTCAGTCAATGATGGTTACCAGAAGAGTATGTTCTTCTGCTTCATTTGTCAATAGCAGTATAGAAGATTCAACCCTAGAGTTTGAATAAAAGACTTGGATATAATTATATCTGTCCCAATTATAGAATCTGTAGCTGTAGATATTTTTAAATGATATTATAATTTTTCCAATTACATTAAAACAATTTAAAAACTTTTTTGGGAAAGGTTTTGAGTTCCAAATTCTATCTTTCCTTCCCTCTTCTCTCCTCTCTCTGAGACAGTAAGCAATCTGATATGGTTTATACAATATGCACCCATGTAAAACATTTTCATATTAGTCAATTTGTATAAAATGATTCAAATGGTAGTAGAAAAGAAAGCAAAAGATAGATATTGAAAAACAATATGCTCCATTCTGTATTCAGACAATATCAGTTCTTTCACTAGAAGTGGATATAATAAACTTCAAGAGTAAAAGGACTTGTCTTGGATTATTGTATTGCTGAGATTAGGTAAATCATTCAGAGTTCTTCATTGTACAATATTACTATTACTGAATATAATATTCTCTTGGTTTTCTTACTTCATTTTGTATCAGTTCATGTAAGTCTTTACATGTTTTTTCTGAAATCATCCTGCTTGTCATTTCTTATAATAATATTCAATCATAATCATGAACTACAACTTGTTTAGACATCTTCAATTGATGAGCAATCTCTTATTTTCAATTCTTGGGCACAAAAAAGTTACTATAAATATTTTTGTACAGATAGGTCCTTTTCATTTAAAAAATATTTTTATAACAATGGTATTGCTGGATCAAAGATATTTATAATTTTATAGCCCTTTGGGTATAGTTCCAAATTGCTCTCCAGAACAATTGGATCAATTCACAATTCACAATGCATTAATGTCCCAGTTTTTCCACCTTCCCTCCAATATTTGTTACTTTCATTTCTTTTTTCAGATTTAACTAATCTGATAGGTGTAAGGGGATACCTCTTTCTCTAATCAATTGTGACTTAGAGCATTTTTTTCATATAATCAGAGACACTTTTCATTTGTCTGAAACTGCTTATTCATTATCTTTGACTATTTATCCAATGGAGAATGACTTGTTTTTTATAAATCTGACTGTGTTCTCTATATATTTGAGAAATGAGGCCTTTATCAGAGACACTTGTTGCAAAAAAATTTCCCCAGTTTTCTTTTCCTTATAATTTTTGGTTGAATGGGTTTTATTTATACAAAAACTGCTTATATTTTACAATGCTCTCTATTATTTTCTTTGGTTCAAAATTCTTCCCTTATCCATAGAGTTAATAAATAAATTATTCAATGCTCTGCTAATTGGCTTATGATAGCACCCTTCATGTAAAAATCATGTACCCATTTGACCTTATCTTGTTATAGTGTGAGATGTTCATCTATACCTAGTTTCTGTCATACTGTTTTCCAGTTTTCCCAACAGTTTTTAGCAAATACTGAAGATTTTGAGGTTTGTCAAATATTAGATTACTATGGTCATTTACTCTAATGTAATTTGTATGTACTCAATTCCAGGGATCCACCTCTCTATTTCTTAGTCACTACCATATTGCTTTGATAATTACTGCTTTATAAAAGAGTTTGAGATCTGGTTTTTCATTGTTTCCCTTGATATCCTTGATCTTCCAGATTAATTTTGTTATTATTTTTTTTCCAAGTCTGTAGAATAATTATTTGGTAGTTTGATTGGTATAGCACTAAATAAATAGATTATTTTAGGGAGAATTGTCATTTTTATTATATTGCCTTGGCCTATCCATGAGCAATTAACATTTTTCCAATTGCTTAGATATGACTTTATTTGGGTGAAAAGTGTTTTATAATTGTATTCATGTATTTCCTGGATTTGTCTTGTCTGTCTGATTGGTTAACAAGTAATGAGATAGAATGAATATTACAATGAGGAGCTGGACCTATTCTAATGAGCTTTGATTATGTCATTTACTTCTAAAGTATCTTCAGCCTTGGGCAATCTAATCAAAGAATTTATACCCATCCAAACTTGAGTAATGGGATTAAATTCTTTGTGAGGAGTTAGATGGGTTCTGACCAAGATTAAGGAGAATTAATTCAATCTCATTATTAGTAATATCTTTCAATATCCTTTGAAATGAGGACTATAGAAAAAGGGGAAGCTATCTTCCCAAACCAGTGGTTATTAATAATACTTTCATTTGTGAGGTAAATACCACAAATATTTTGATCCCCATTTTGTAGCTGAGAAGAAAGACAAAGATAGGAAAGGAAAAGTAGTGGCAAGGGCTTTAAAGGGGGAACAAAGAACCACAAGTTGTTGAAACACAACTCAAAGTGACAAGAGTAGTCTAAAAATGAAGCTTTATGTCAAGATAGATCCCCAGTGCCTCTTTTGCAGCTGCTACAGTCCTGAGTAAAGTGTGATCCAAAGAAATAGCTCAGGGAGTTATTCTTTACTTAAAAGAAGGAACACAAAATGAAGCAAGATTTTGGATAAGTTGTGGTACTTTGCAAACTCAGTATTAGCCAATTAGCCAATCTGGCTGAACATTCCTTTGCTCTAATATGGGATTTATATTTCCTCATGGAGAGCTACTCTAATGGGAAGGGTGTGGCATTTTACATGGGCCTTGAGAAAACTTTAATAATGCAGTATGCTCCACTAGGAAGTACACATGACTCACTTACATGCTTTGTCTTAGTACCTCACTGGTATCATGCCCTTAAGAAAAAAAGATAAATATTTATATTATTCTCTTATTTTACCCTCAGTAAAGTCATAGAGAATAAGTAGGGTATTTATTATCTCTAGTTTACAGAGAGTGAAATTTGGAGGAACAGAGAGGTAAAATGATTTGTCTAAGATCACACAACTAGCTTGGACCAGAACCAGAATGGTTGATCTCTTAAGGAAATTTTGTTTATAAATCAAGACAGTGGGTGGGGTCACCTGGATAGCCTTAGGTTGGGTCAGGTTCACAGCTATGTAATTACAGACATATCAGGAGAGCTAAAGCAAAATTAATTAAGGAAATATAAAAATGATCATAAAGGAAGTTAAGTCAATGTAAAGAGCATCAGGACATCAACGGCAAATATAGACAGGACATGAAGGGCTCTCAAAAGCTGATATATGCTAATGGTTCCTTTTAAGACCTGCTCTAAGGTAAGACATCAGAGTTGTAAAGGATGCTGCCCTCCGCCTTAGGGCTTCATGACTTGTATGCAGTCACTTTCCCTGGCCATCAATAACTCCCAAGAACTTCTGACTTTCAGATCTAGAACTTTCACCTGTAATCAGGAAAACCCAATTTCAGTTTTGGTTTCATATACTTCCTAGCTGTATGACCCTAAACAAGTCATTGAACTTCTGTTTGCCACCTCAGTTTCCTGATCTATAAAAAGGAGATAATAATTGCACCTACTTCTTATGATTGTCTTAAAGATCAAATGAGATAATAGTTGTAAAACACTTAACATAGTGACTGGCACAATAAGCACTATATCAATGTTAACTATGGTAATTATTATTATTATTTACTTATTCAACTTTCCTGATAATTGAATCTTTATTTGAGGTGCTAAGGTTGACTTTCCCAGTTCATGAGCCAGATTGATTTTTGTAGTTCAGAGACCTGTTGTACTTGGATCCTAATTACCTGTCTTCCTTTCTTGGCCACTGCTACCATCTCAAGGTACTCAGATATAGTGCTCATTTCCTTCTTTCCCTTCTTTCTTTTGTATTCATAAACCACATACAAGAAATATACATTAACTAGGCTTTGCTAACAAATAAGAAGAAAAAATGAAAAAAAAGGAAGAAAAGAGGGAAGGGGTGATAAAAGATAAAGTCGTGGGGTGGGACAGATAGGAAAAAAATACTACTAAGGATAGAGTGGAAAGAGAGAAGAAAAATATATGCAGGGGAGAAAACAGGATGGAGGGAAATACAGAGCTGGTCATCATAACAGTGAATATAAATGGGATAGATTCTCCCATAAAACGAGGGAGTAGAAGAGTGGTTTAAAAAACAGAATCCTTTAATATCTTGTTTACAAGAAACACATCTGACACACAGAGAGACACATACAGAGTAAAGGTAAAAGGCTGAAACAAAATTTATTACGTTTCAGCTGAATTTAAAAAAGCAAGTATAGCAATTCTGATCTCAGATAAAGCAAAAATAAAAATAGATCTAATTAAAAGAGATAAAGAAGGAAAGTACATCTTGATAAAGCACCAAGTGGTAGAGTCATAAATTCCTAGAGATTTTAAGCCAGTTACAAGAAAAAATAGACAGCAAAATTATAATAGTGGGCTACCTAAAAGTTCATCTCTCAGAATCAGACAAATCTAATCACAAAATAAAGGTTAATAGGTTAATATAATCCTAGAAAACCTAGATATGACAGACCTCTGGAGAAAATTGATTAGAGATAGAAAGAGATACAAGTTTTCCTCTACAGTGCCATGGCACCTACACAAAAATTGACCATTTATTAGGGCATAAAAACTTCACAGTCAAAAGCAGAAATGCAGAAATAGTAAATGTTTCCTTTTCAGACCATGATGCAATAAAAATTATATTCAATAAAGGGCCAGGAAAATTAACTAAATCCGATTAGAAATTAAGTGATCTAATTCTAAAGAATGAGTGGTCAAACAACAAATCCCAGAAACAAAGTTTCATCCAAGAGAATGACAATGAGACATTATACCAGAACCTATGGGAAATAGCCAAACCAGTTCTTAGGGGTAATTTTATATCTCTAAATAGTTTCATGAATAAAATAGAGAAAGAGGAGATCAGTGAATTGGGCATTCAACTAAAGGAGCTAGAAAAAGAACAAATTAAAAACCCATAATTAAATACCAAATTAGAAATTCTGAAACTCAAAGGAGAGATTAATAAAGTTGAAACTAAGAAAATTATTGAACAAATTAATAAAATTAAGAAACCAAAGAAATAGATAAAACTTTGGTTAGTTTGAATAGAAAAAGGAAAGGAAAAAAAAAAAAAACAAATCACCAGTATCAAAAATGAAAAGAGTGAATTTGCCAACAATGAAAAAAAGAAATTAAAGCCGTAATTAAGAGCTATTTGTGCCCAACTGTATGGCAGCAAATCTGACAATCTAACTAAAATGGATGAATATTTACAAAAATGTAAGTTTCCCAGATTGACAAAATAAGAAATAAACTACTTAAATAGTCCCATTTTAGAAAAAGAAATTGAACAGTCCATTAATGAACTCCCTAAGAAAAAATCTCCAGGACCAGATGGATTCACAAGTGAATTCTACCAAACATTTAAAGAACAATTAATTCCAATGCTATGTAAACTATTTGGAAAAATAGGTAAAGAAGGAGTCCTGCCAAATTCCTTTTATAAAACTATATAAATTCAAAAGTATAAGAAGGCAAAGTAATTAGAAGTACTTAT
The DNA here is from genome assembly GCF_902635505.1 of Sarcophilus harrisii. Classification (NCBI taxonomy): domain Eukaryota; kingdom Metazoa; phylum Chordata; class Mammalia; order Dasyuromorphia; family Dasyuridae; genus Sarcophilus; species Sarcophilus harrisii. The sequence continues at coordinate 133,973,567 of NC_045426.1, read as the reverse complement.
AATATAAGAAGAATTAGTCCTAGACTGAGAAGGCCCTACTATGCAGTGAAAGTCAGGATCAAATCCTTCTATCTGTAATGTGATCTAGGGTAAATCATTTGTAAATCTTGGAATTCAGTCATTTGTCAAATGAAAAGTTTAGATGAGATAGCATCTAAATCCATTAAGACTCTAAATCTATGATTTTACAATTGTTTTTACATGATTTCTTGTAAGCCAAGCAAAACATGTCTAAAATCTGATTTAATTTCTGTTCCCATATAAGAATAACAATTTTGCTCTTAGAATTTTCCCCAAAATTCCTTACAATTTAGGGATTTACTTTCTTGAGCTCTCTAGATGGAACTAGACCTACGTATTAATGTATCTCTAGACTGTTTACTTTAATAATAGGAACATAGAACCCTGAGGAGAGTCCACCACTTTTGATATGATAACAATGGATTGGATTTGAATCCATTCTCCATAGCCTCAAAATAGGCATTTCTGAGTTCAGCCTGGCCACGGAGAATCAATCAGAGGAATTTTCTCTGTTCCCTAGGAAAATACTAGATCATATGTTTATCGGTTTAGTAAACATTCTTCAGACAAAAGTCTCCTCTATAATGCATATTTGATTGGGGGATTTATCAAATTGCTCAGAATATCCCCTAATCTCCATCTCTTGCAATTCAATTATTAATTCTTCCAAGTCTAGGCTTAGAAACCACCTAACACATCTCTTAGGATCACATAATTAATTAGATAGATATTAAGTGAAAAGGGAAATAAAAATAACATTCCATCAAAAGCATTTTCCATCTGCTGACGAGGTAAGATTATTGATTTAGAGTTAAAAAATAAATTTAAATTATAAATCCATGTCCATTCATTTTGTAGATGAGAAAAATGAGATAAAGATTAAAGTTAACATAGCTATTAAGTATCTGAGATAAGAGTGGAACCCAGATCTAGCTATTAAACTATTCTATCTCTCAGTCCAAATTGAAATGAAAGTTACCCTCAAATCATCAGTCACCCTTGACATAAATGCACAAAGTTAACTCCATTTAACTCCTTTTAAAAAAAAAATGTTTTATTTGTTCTAATCAGCCAAAATTTATCTTCTCACTCACCCTTCCATTTTACTATCCCCTGCTCTAATTGAGAATACAAAAAAAAAAAAAAAAGGAAACTCATTACAGATATGTATAGTGAATTAAAATAATTTTTTCACACTAGCCACATCACAAAACATATCTGCTTAGTCCTTTATCATTTTTTTCATATTTATCTATTTTATGTTTTTTTTTTCCATCCTTTCATTTGAACTTCAAAGCTTCTATGAAGTCCTGTGACTTCTTGCAAGTCTCTATTCATTCGTGGTCCATTTTTATCACTGTAGAATTATATTTAGCTTTTCTGGGTAAATTATTCTTGACTATAAACCTATGTTCTTTGTCTTCTGGAAGATTATATCTTAACCTTTCCACTTCTTCATAGTATTAGTTGCTAAATCACGTGTTATCTTGACTGTGGTTCCTTGGTATTTGAATTCTTTTTTTTTTTTTTTTTTTTTTTTTTGACTACTGGTAGTATTTTTTCTTTGACCTATATTTTGACTAAGGGAGTTTTCTTTTGGGGTTTCTTTTAGGAGGTAACTACTGAATTCTTTCTATTTCTACTTTGCTCTCTGTTTCTAAAAGATACAGGTAGTTTTCTTTTAATATTCCCTGAAATATGATGACCAACTTCTTTGTTTCATTTTGTTTTTTTAGTTATAGATTTCAGATAACACAATGATTCTTTTTTCTTCCTTAATCTGTTTTCTACATCAGTTGTTTTGGCTATGAAATACTTTATAGTTTTTCTATAGTTTTAGTCTTTTGATTTTAAAAAATATTTCTCCTTGTCTCATGGAATCATTGATTTCTATTTACTACATTCCAATTTTCAGAAGGTTTGTTGCTTAGGTCAGGTTCCATACCTCTTATGTTAAGCTGTTAATTTCCTTTCCAACTCTTTTTTCATATCTCTTTTTTCTTTTCTATCTATTTCTTTAAGCACTCTCATTTTAGTTATAAAAAAATTTTAATTTTTTTCATAATTCTTGATTTACATTTTTTTCAGGAAATTTTGCCCAAGTTGTGTTTTTCTCTAAGAATTTGCTTGTACATGTTTTGGAGTACTTTTCTTCTGGGTTTGTGCAAACTTCCCTAATACCAAAATATCTAATTATGTTAGGATTCTTTTTTTGTTTGTTCATTCTTCCTGACTTTTTCCTAAGAATTTGATACTAGGTAGGTATGTGCTCTGCTACATTTCTAGAAAGAATATCTTGGCAGATCCTTTTGCTATTTGGTGGGGGGGTGAATATTGAGTGTTGTGTTATTCTAGAATCTTGGGAACAAGCTAAAAGCTGCAATATTTCAGTGCCTCTGAAGGTAATATTATATACTACAAAGACTGATTGTTGGTCCCCTATTTTTTCTGACCTTTGAAAGTTCCTGAAATGAGTTTGGGTCTGAATAACTGCTGCTGCTCAGTTCATATCATTCAGTTGGACAGCTCTGAGTGCCTGGATTGATAGATTCCCTTTGGTCTGTGATTCCTGCCATGATTATTCCTGAACAAAAAGCTGGAATTGAGACTCCAATTTGTTCCCGAGGTTCTAACCACAAGTACCTTTCCTTTACATCAATATTTCTCTCTTTCTGGGTACAGCACTCAGGGCCTCCTTACCTGAGAATTCCACCCTTGTGAGCAGCTCCTATTCTGTCCACTGTGAATCTCATTGCACAATATTGCTGTTACTCTTTACAATATTCTGGTTCTATTCACTTTGTTTTGCAGGAATTTGTGTAAGTCTATCCAGGTTTTTCTAAAATCATCTAGCTCATATGGCACAATTTGTTCAGCCATTCCCCAATTACTGGGCATCTTCTCAATTTCCAATTCCATATGCCATAAATATTTTCATACAAAGAGATCCTTTTCCCCTGCCCCCATCCCTTTACCTTATTTTTGCAATATACAGCTGAAGTTTCAATGAATTCCCCACATACCATCCCCATCAGTTCAGTTTTTATTTTATACACTTACTTTTTTAACTTGTAAAAGGTTCACAATTACCTACAAATTTTATTCTACAATTAAGATATTCTGCCACTAGATGATGTTATGCAAATTTTTGTTGACTGGGACATCATAAGATTAATCTACAATAATTTATTAAATACCTACCATGTACCAGGAGCTATGTTAAACCCCTGGGCATACAAAAAAAAGACCAAAAGCAGTCTCTGCTCATAAGCCATTGACAGATTAATCTACCACCCTTAGTACAGTCTGAAAATTGTTTTTTGAAAAACAAAAACAAAAATAGGATGTTAATCTCCCTTTCTAGAATTCTACATAATAATAGTAAAAAAAAAAAAACCAACTTAACTTCCACCTAGTTAATTATAATAATAGATGGTATTTAGCATTTTATGTTTGCTCCTTAGCTGTTGTTAATAATATTGTATAACACTTTCAATTTAAACTTATTTCCCCCAAGTATCTTCCGAGTTACTCTCTCTTACCCCATCCTATCCCACCCCTCTGCTAGGGAAAGCAAGCAAATTTTTTCCAGTGTGGACTAGGACAATGGCTCTTTTGCAAAGTCCATTTTTATTAAAAGTTTCCTGTACTCTTGATTTGATTGGAAGGACCAGCCACCTTCATAATTCTGTCTGAGTCTTGGTAGGTTCTCCCGTATGATTAGGAAAATTCTCAGAAACAACCTCAAATTTGTTGGTACCCACTTTCTGAAGGTCTTTGGAGATAGGGATAGGAGAGAGAGAGAAAAAGAGAGAGCGACAGAGAGGCAGAGATAAAGACACAGAGAGGGTTTCAGGGATTCATACAAGTGAAATCATGTAACACATGTTTCCATATGTCATGTGCTCTTCATTTCACATCTCTTTTTTATGAGATAATTGTTACCACTCTTCTTTCCCCCCCTTCTCCCAATTTATCCCTTTTTCTCATTCCTAATTTTTTTTAGATCACCAATCATAATTGACTGATATTTATGTTCTAAGTTTCTTTTGATTCCCTTTAACTTCCCCATTAATGATAAAGTTCTTAGGAATTACATAAATCGTTTTCCCATATAGGAATATAAAAAGCTTAATCTTATTGAGTTTTTTATGATTTTCCTTTCATGTTTATCTTTTGTGCTTCTCTGAAATCTTGTACTTGAGTGACAAATTTTCTGTTCAGCTCTAGTCTTTTCGTCAGGAAATTTTGAAAGTCTCTAATTTCACTGAGTACTCATCTTTTCCCTTGAAAGATTATGCCTAATTTTTCTGAATAGTGGATTCTTGGTTATAATCCTAATTCCTTTGTCTTCCAAAGTATCATATTTCAAACCCTCTACTCCTCTAATGTAGAAGCTCCCAGATCTTGTATGATCCTGATTATGGCTCCATCGTATTTTATTTATTTATTTATTTATTTATTTCTAGTGGCTTGAAATATTTTTTCCTTGACCTAGGAGCTCTGGAATTTAGCTATAATTTTCACAGGAGTTTTCATTTGGGGATCTCTTTGAGGAGATGATTGACAGATTCTTTTCATTTCTATTTTACCCTCTGATTCTAACATACTGGAGCAGTTTTCCTTGATAATTTTTTGAAATATTATTTTTAGTCTTTTTTATTGATTATGACTTTCAGGTAGTCCAGTAATTCTTAAATTATTTCTTCTTGATCTATTACCCAGACCAGCTATTTTTCTAATGAGATATTTCACATTTTCTCCTATGTTCCATTTTTGTGATTTTGTTTTTTTTTTAATGTCTCAGTGTCAGCTTCCATTTTCCAATTCTAATTTTTATAGTTATTCTCCAAAATAAGTTTTTGAACCTCTTTTTCCATCTGTTGAATTCTGCTTTTTAAGGAGTTCTTGTCTTCTATGAATTTTTGTTTCTTTTTTACCATTAGGTCAATTCTATTTTTTTAACTTCTTATTTTCTTCAATATTTTTTGTGTCTCTTTTACTAAGCTCTTAATTCTTTTCACAATTTTTTCTTTCATTCTCATTTCTTTCCCCAATTTTTCCTCTGTTATTCTTATCTCTTAACTCTTCCAGAAATTCTTGCTAAAATTTGAAACAATACCCAAAGGGTTATCAAACTATGCATACCTTTGATCCAGCAGTGTTTCTACTAGGCTTATATCCTAAAGAGATCTTAAAGGAGGGAAAGGGACCCACATATGCAAAAATGTCTGTGGCAGCCCTCTTTGTAGTGTCAGGAAACTGGAACCTGAGTGGATGCCTATCAATTGGAGAATGGCTAAACAAATTATGGTATATGAATATTATGGAATATTATTGTTCTATAAGAAATGATCAGCAGGATGATTTCAGAGAGCCCTGGATAGACTTACATGAACTGATGCTAAGTGAAATGAGCAGAAGCAGGAGATAGATCATTGTACATGGCATCAATAAGATTATACTATGATCAATTCTGATTAACCTCTTCTGGATAATCTCTAATTTATTAATATCCTTCTTAAACCAATGTGCCCAGAGTGGAAATGGAATTCTACATGCGATCCAACTGTGGCAGGGAAAATAGAAACTATCTAATGCAGAATCTAGATGGATTTTACATTCATCCTCTGCGTTGAAGAACTATAAGAGAGATGGTATGTCCTTTGTCAACAAGGGCTTCTTAGCTTGAATAAAGCTATGTCAATGAAAATGCAAATCTAAAATGCTTTGAAAGATGATTAAATACTATCTAAATGTTAATTATCATTATTATTAATATTATCATTATAGAAGAGAAATACCATACCTTTGTATATATATATATATATATATATATATATATATATATATATGTATATATATATACATATATATATATATATATATACACACATGTATACACACACACACACACACATATATTCCAGTAGAATATAAGCTCCTTAAGGGAAAGGACTATTTTAATTTATACTCCCATATCTGGTGCAATATGTTGCACACGGTAAGTAATTTTCTGGACTAAGGAGCATAGATGATACAAAGTGTCATCAAGATGATTATGACCCCCAAAGTTGGAGAGCTCTGAACATAGCACTAATGCTCGTAGACTGAAAATTCCCTCAAAACAACCTTAGTAGATAGATATAAGCATTATTATCTTCATTTCAGAAATGATCAAAAAAAAAAAAAAAAACAAGGCTCAGCAAAGATTAAATGGCTTTAAAAAAGATTAAATGACTTTCTTATGGTCACATAGCTTAAAAATGGTAGACCCAGTATATAAATCCGACTCCAGCTATAATGGATAAATTCAATGATTAGGCAAATGAGTAAGTACAATTTAATTCAAGTTCCCTTTTCCTGGTTTTCTTTTTTACAGTTGTTCATATCTTTATCTGTTTATTTTCCACGTGAATATTCTGAAAATTATTTCAAAAGAACTAACAATATAAAGAAATGGTGCAAATGTATTCTTTTTTATTTCTTATAGTTCTTCTCATATGCAGTTTTCAAGTTGACTGCCCAAATAATATATTTGCTAAGACTTTGCTTCCTTTGAATCACTTCAAATGTCAGCTACAACATTTCAGGATTTCAGGACACCTGCTCTAATTGAGTTATTTCTGAAATGCTATGGAAATATGATTTGAAGTGATGGTGTTTCTCTTAATGGACATACCAAGCAACCAGCTAATATCCATAAATTTATTGAATTTATCAGACAATTTATAAATTGTCCCTATTATTATTGCAGAAAACACCAAATAGTCAATAGGTACATTACTGAAAGTACTAAATAATCTTAATGAAGGAGGAGGATAGAAGACAAACCCATCAAAAATACCCATGTTTTTACATACCACAACTAAGAATCAGGAGAATGACAGAAAACCTCTCTAATAACAAAATGTGTTATATGTGTGTGCATTCATTTACCTACCTTTATCTGTTTGTACTCCCATTATAGGAGTAGGAAAGAAGAGAAGGCAACAAAAGTTTATTAAGCACTTTAGAAAAATTATTGGAAGAACTGAAAATAGGCATGTCCCATTGCTCTTGATTGGGTTCAGTAAATATAGTAGATATTGTCAAGGTTTCCCCAAATAACTTACAAATTTAGAAAGACTAAATCAAAATCACTAGATTATTTTATGGAATTAATTTTTAAAGAAAATTCACATGGAAAATAGATAAATAAAGAAAGATAAGAACAACTGTGAAAACCAGTAAAAGGGAACTAGAATTAAATCACACTTACTAATTTCCTAATTATTTAATTTGCCCATTATAGCTGGAGTCAGATTTATATAGTGGCTTTATCATTTCTTAGCTATGTGACCATAAGGAAGTAATTTAATCCTTTCTGAGTCTTGTTCTTATCATCTCTAAAATGAAGATAATAATGTTTGTACCTACTAAGGTTGTTTTGAGGATCTTGAGTAGTTCTTATGTGTGTATATATTCCCGTTCAGATATAGGTTTGACTAATGACCTCCAAAATTACTTCCAACTCTGAAATTCTCTAATTCCAATGATTTTATAAAACATAAACACTAACTTACTTATACACGAAGTAGTATAGTGGATAAAGTGCTAGGTATGGAGTCAGAAAGATGAGTCTTCCTGATTCAAATTTATCTTCAAACACTTATTAGCTGTGTTACTCTGGGCAAATCACTTAATGCTGTTTGCCTCGGTTTTCTCACCTGTAAAATGACCTGGAGAAGGAAATGGCAAATCACTGTAGTATTTTTTGCCAAGAAAACCCCAAATGGGGTACTTATGTGTCCATCATTCTTTATATAAACAACAGCAAGAAGAACAAAAACCCAGAGGATTACCAATTTCCAGCTGGAAGATCATTTAATCAAAATCCTTCATTTTGTAGGGAAGGCACTGAGACTCACAGTGCTTAAATGATTTACCCAATATCACACAAAGAGCAACAGAGATGAGATTTGCATCTGCCTCCTCTGACTACAGATCTGGCACTTAGACACTACACCATCCTGTCTCCTTCTGATCAGATACAATCTCATCTGTGTCCAGCAATATGCTAGTAAATATTTAATAACTCTCTCTCCAAGAAAAATAAATAGCCATAGGATACACATTTAGCTTTAATCTCTCTTTTTAATTTTCTCCATCATTTTATCAAATCTAGATAATCAACAAAACAATAAATCAGGCCTTGATTTGAAGTGTTTGTCAATTTCTAAAGTCTAAATGCTCACAATGAAAATTTAACAACCGGCTCTCTCAAATATTGGAGCTGACTGCAGTACACCTCTGCATTTACCATAAAAATATTTTCTCAGACTTTTAGAAGTTAACTTTTATGATTTTTCACAGATAAGAATACTTCTTTATTCAACTCTCTTCAATAGCACTGCTTCATCCAGTTTCTTTACTTTTGAGAACTTTCTTGAACCTTAGAGGATCTTACAATCATATCACTTGAATAGTTCATTTTCAACCATTGTGATCAAGCCTGGTGACTCATATCTATTAAAAAGAACCCTTATAAGTGGACCCTTTCCATTAAGCTGCTCTGTGTTAAGTGATTATGAAGCAGTGAATTGAAATCCTTAATGTGTTTTGTCCAGTGATGGAAAGCAGCTTGCAGAATGCCTACAATTTGCCTGACTTTGCCCTTCTTTGGTTAGGGACAGAAGTCATTATGATCTGGCTGTTGCTCAAGATCTGAAGGAGTAAAATGAATTGTTAGACAGGAATGTTCCTGCTGAATCATTTAAATCTCTCTGATGACACCATTCATCTATGTTAACAAATAGCCAAGAGGGTCTGAGACTATCTGTCCTAGGCTGAACTGTAAATATTTCATAGGAATAATTTGGGGGGAAATGTGCAAAACAGATGTGATAATACTGTGCTTCTTTTTTAAAAAATAAATAAATAATATCTGGAATAAGAGAAGTGCTATATTATAAGTATACTTTCCCAGCATCCTCCATTGATTTCTTTATTTTAGTACTTGATCATTTGTATTGAATATGAATGAGAGCAGATGACCTGAGAACCATAAAAATGGATTAATTCAGAGTTGGGACATATTTTTGTCCTAAGTTTTTGCACAATAATGAGCTACCAGCAACTGTAATTCTGGACCTCCAACAAATTGCTCCACTTCTTAGTTTAAATAACAGCAGTTCTCAAAGTGTTCTAGAGGGGTAAAAATTATTTTTGTAATAATACTAAGGACTAAATTTATATTATAAATATTGATAGATACAGCCCACAAAAATAAAAACTCTTTGGGGATGCGGGACTTTAATAATTTTAAAGGATGAAAAAAAGTCTAAAGACAAAAAATTTTGAGAAAAACCAGTTTAATAAGTTGACCCTATTCCATATCTCCTGCTTTCTGATTGGAGATGAAATATGAATAAGGTCAAGACTGTATTTATGAATCCATAGTACTTCTGAAACTATATTAGGTATTCAGAGTCAGCTATCTCTTTGTGGCTATTTCCCCCAAAATGTCATTCAACTAATCTATTCAAAAAATATATATAGATGTAAAAAAAAAAAAAAAGAGCATCCCACCATCTTGGTGTTAAAGACCATGGTTTAGCACAGTGCTTTGAACATATTAGGAACTTAATATAAATGTACTTATGGATGGATAAAGAAACTGGAAGAAGCTCCAGTTCAGTATGCTTGCTTAATTCAGTCAGCTTTACCAGGTACCCAAGTGTTTTGCAATCCCAGACTGAAGGTACAGCAGTCACTCTTGGATCAGATTCCACTAATGATTGGAACAAGAATTTTGATATGTTCTGTTTCCAACTTGGGATAGTTTGTAGCAGGCACTCTAGAACTTCCATTCCCCTAGGTTAACATAGTGCCATTGACTTTTGTTCTGTTGTTGCTCAGAACTCCAAAACTCAAGTGATCCATAAACCCCAGGCTCTTCTACCAAGATTATTAGGCACTTACCATCATACCTGATTATTTTAACATTTCTGAATGTATTGAATAAGAGTTGGATGGTTGCTGAGGTCCCTCATAGCTCTAAGACTCTGTGATGTTTCCTTTCTTTTTAGAAATATATTGTTTATTGTTAGCATTTTTTTCTTTTTAAATTTTGAGTGTCAAATTCTCTCTCTCCATCCTATCCCTCCTCCAGAGATTAAGAAGACATGTATAATATATTGTGTGGGTGAAATCGTGTAAAACATTTCCATCTTAGCTGTATGGTGCAAGAAATAAAAGCAAAAAAAAAAAAAGTGAGAAATTATACTTCAGTTTATAATCTCTCTGGAGGTGGATAGCATTTTTCCATTATTAGTCCTTTGTAACTATCCTGGATCATTGTTTTGATCAAAATAGTTGGCTATTTTTGTCTTCCACATCATCGTTACATCATTTTTATTCTAAACAATGATCTCTTGGTTCATCTCACTTCATTTTGCATCATTTCTTATAGGTCTTACTAGCTTTTTCTGAAACCACTTCCCTTATCCTTTCTAATAGCACAGTACTGTTGCATTATAATCATATACCACAGCTTGTTTCACTATTCTCAAATAATAAGTATCCTCTCAATTTCAAATATTTTTGTACATATATATTCTTTTTCCTTTTTCTTTGATCTTTTTGGTGTACAGACCCAGTAGTATTATTGATGGGTCAAAGAGTATGGAAAGTTTGATAACCCTTTTGGAATAGCTCCAAATTGTTCTACAGAATGTTTGAACCAGTTCACTACTTCACCGTTTACTCATATATCTATTTTCCCTTATTCCCTCCAAGATTTGTCATTTCCTGTTAGGTGTGAGGTGATAACCTCAGAGTTGTTTAATTTGTATTTTCCTAATCAATAGTGATTTAGAGTATTTTCACATGAGTAGAGATAGGTTTGATTTCTTCTGGGGTTTTGCTCTTATTTTTATAAATTTGACTTAGTTCCCCATATATTTGAAAAATGAGGTCTTTATCAGAGAACTTGCTTTAAATTTTTTTTAATCATTTTGTTATTATATTGTTTCTGGTACCCTTTGTCAAAATGTAGTTTCTCCGATTATCTTTCTTAATTAGATCCGTTTTTGTTTTTGCTTCATCTAAGATCATGATTGCTCCCCCTGCCTTTTTTTTTTACTTTAGTTAAAACATATTAGTTCCTTCTTTGTTCCTTTTTTTGAAGTATCGTTGTGTCTTTCTGTTTCAAGTGTGTTTTTGGAAACAATTTGTTTCTGGTTTTAAATCCACTTTCATTTTATGGGTGAGCTTATCCCATTCCCATTCCAAGTTATGATCATTAACTGTGTCAGCCAGGTCAGTTTTTCTGATGATATATTTCACATTTTCTTCTATTTTCTTTTGACTTTGTTTTTTGATATCTCATGGGACTTTTAGCTTCCACTTCCTCAATTCTAATTTTTAAAACAAATATTTTCTTCAATAAACTTTTTACTTTCTTTTTCATTTGGCACATTCTGCTTTTTAAGGAATTCATTTCTCCAGTGATTTTTTTTTTTGTGTGTGTGTGTGTGTGTGCGCGCTCTTTTCCTCTACCTCTCATTGCTTTCTTTAATTCTTCTATTCTTGTTGGGGTTGTGTTCAATTAGCATTTTTCTATGAGGATTCTCTTTTAACCATTTTAACACTGGTTTTTTATTGTTGTTTGTTTGTTTGTTTTCCCCCGAGTTTCTGACTTAGTCTTTCCTGGCCCCACAGTAACTTTCTGTAGTCAAGTTTGTTATTGTTGAATTTTATGGTGAAGTCAGGCTTTTCTCAATTGGGGATAACCATAAGTTTCAAGCTTTTAATGCTGGGGTTTTTTTCTAGTATAATTCTGAGAGTCTACAAGTTTCTAGTGCTTCCAAGGTTAAAGAGTAAGGAGAGGTGTGACCACTACTCTTATTTTCTTAATTTTGGTATTTATCCAAGAAAGGTCCCTGCAGCTGAAAGCATCAGCACTCCTCTAGCCCTGGAATTTTGACAAGTCCCTGAATCTCCTACATCCACAATTTCCTCTGTGCCTCAAAACTGCAACCAGGGAACCTGCTCCCTTTTGATTAACCACAAAGCACTCCCTTAGAACTGTGACTCTGAAATACACATAGACAAAAATGATGTCAGTCAGCACCAGCTGCTCTCAGTGCAGCTAAAGAGTCCCCTGTAATTTCTAATAAGTTATTCAGTGTCTTATTGTCTCTGGGTTGAGAGCTCCAGAAACTGTGGCTGCTTCTGTTGCTGCCTTGTTAAGGGCACCTTCAAAGCCCACCACTGGTACTGCTTTCTTCATTCTGTGACATTCCCCAGTGTCATAGACTTCTCTTGCTGACCTCCTAAGTTGTCTTAGGCTGGAAAAATTTTTCTCACTCTGACCTTTTGTTGGCTCTGCTGCTTCAACACTTAATATGAGGTGTTATTTAAAAGTCATTTTGGAAAGGAATGTTGAAAGAGTTCAGCTGAGTTGCTGCCTGTATTCTGCCATCTTGGCTCCACCCCTTGAATCTATGATGTTTCAATGGAAATCTTCCTAAAGTAAATTACACACTTCCTTGCCTTTTTATACAGAATCCACTGGTCAGATTTTATCTTTTCCTGTTATGAACAGCATGTATTGAAAAAATGCTAAAACCCAGTGATATCCTCAGGAATCGCTGAGGTTGATAAAATTCTATGCCTGGTGCTTACTAACCTAATACTAACCTGCAGAGACAACTGTGGTACAGTGAAGTATGCTGGATTTAGATTTGGTCCAGGATTTGAATCTTATCTTTACCATGTAAAAACTTGTGATCTTGAGCAACTCACTTCCTACACCTCAGTTCTTCATCTATAAAAGAAGGGGAATAGATTCCTTGGCCTCTAAGGTCTTGTCCAGTTATAGACTAATTAGTCTGTGTTTTTTGTCTGGTCTGGTCTCCTGACATTCACTGTCTCCTTAGTGCTCAGAGACTTTCATCCAGCAGTGTTCGCCCCTGCATCCCCATCTACCTTCCACTGTAATTTAGGAAAAATAGAAGATTGTCATAGGAATCCAGAAAAATAAGCTTATTAAAAGAATCATCTTAATTTTACAAACAATATTAAGTCATTGGGTCATGGCCTGAAAGCTGGTGCCCCACCTATTCCTGGGCTTTATGACATTTATTTTCTTCCAGATTCAGGCTCCAAACATTTTTTTTTCTCCCTTCTCATGGGTCTATGAATGTATTCCAGATGGTTGGTGTTTCCAGAAGGCTGATAGCTGGATAAATGAGGTAATGCAGTACTTGTTCCAATATTCCATTGGATTAGAGGCAGCTAGGTGGCACAATGGATAGAGAGTTGGCTCAGGAAGAAAGGAATCCCTGAGTTCAAACCCTACCTCATTAGCCATGTGACTCTGGAAGTCACTTACCCTCTGCCTCATTTTCCTTATATGTAAAATGGGGGACCTAATAGTACCTACTTCCAAGGATTGTTGGAAGGATAAAATGAGATAATTGTAAAATGCTTTGCAAAACTTCAAGCAATATGTGAATGTTAATTATTATAATAAGTTATGAGGCAGATGTGTGTCCAGATTTTGAACTTTATGATAGGAAATCCTGAATTCAAATCTTACAGAAATATGCTGATCAAAAGATGCTGGTCTCAAATATGAAAATAAATGACCAGAGTCACAGAGGTTATCCAACCTCTATAAACTCTGAAAACACCAAAGAGCTCACACAGATAGTCACAACCACAGTCAACTCTGAAAAATAAAATAAAATCAAAGAGCTAATAGTGGTCACAAGCAAAAAGTTTTCTTTATTCTATTGAAGGATGGAAACTAGACACATTTGCCAGAGTTGCCGCTGATACTGAAGACACATGCTTTAGTGTGGGCAAATGTCAGTACATATACCAATGGTTACACAGTGAGCTGTAGTCCTAATGAGGATAAACAGCAACAATGAGACAAGTTTGATTGAAAATAGAACTTTGTGACCAAAACAGCTCAAGGACCACTTGGTGCTGGTCAAAACAATACAATAATTATATGAAAATATTCTGGGATTTTGCTGTGGCTGAGTTTATCCAGAAGATGAGTATAAAGAATTGCTGTTATGCCAAACTCAGAGTGAAGCTTGCTTGATGGGCCTTAGCTCTGGAAAATAGGCTATCCCCTATTATCTTGACACTCCTAATATTTTCCTAATCTTGACACTTGACATATACATGTGTATGTGTGTATGTATGTATATTTATGTACACATATATCTCTTTGCTATTCTTAAAGCATCACATAAATGTTGGCCATCATTATTACCATCATCTCACTGCTTTGAATAACCTCTAATAATGCAGATTACATCCATCTGTGCTTGCTCATCCTGTAACATTTTTGGCCATGCTATCCCAGTATACATCAATTCAATTCACCAAGACATCCAATGGATACCCGTGGGATTATGGGACTATTCATTGATTATCCCTTGTTCTTGACATGTAATTGGCCAATTATTTTTCCTGGTCATGCATTTATTCTATGACATCTTGTACTTAACCAACTTAAATTTTAATGGCCATATTTTAACCATCTAAACTACTATCCTAGCCACTACTTCGGAGAAGAGTTGTATATTTGAAATGCATAAATGGAAGTTCTCAATGAAAATGGGAATAAGATACAAACTATCATTCCAGATAGCCTATTATGTGGAAGAGCCTATTTAGTTAGCCACAAAGAGCAAACAATTACAAAGTAATACAGCAGTTCCAGATCTTCTGTGTCTTTGTCTCCTTTCTTACATAATCCAAGCCTAACAGCTGATTTTGATGAATATGAAAATCTCCTTGAGGGTACTTCACACAGCATCCACACTGCCTGAAACAGAGCCTCTTCTTCCTCATAGGTGGGGATAGTCTCATTTAATTCAGTGCCTTCTAAACTGGTGAGGTTGAACCCATGATTCTTTTTTCTATGAACTGAACTGGTGTGAGAGGAAAGACTTTCCCTGCTCTGTTCCCTCTTTTTATACAGAACTTTGAGAAGTGGGTCTGGGAGTTGGGAAGCAGGAAGTAGTGTTTGTTTCTATTCTGAATTGGTTTTTTCCTCTCAATTTCAGGTGTCAGAGGTGATCTTTATGGGATCTGGCAGTTTGAGCAATGGTGATTTCAGAATCAGGATTGTAGGCAGGATGGTACAGCCAGTTAGCTTTACATGGAAGCCCTGAGAGACTAGGGTGACCGAGACTCAAGCCCAAAAGCGATTTTGTACTAGAAACTGGGACTGTGCTTTATGGGAATTGAAATAAGTTATGATAATCTTCTTCCCCTACTCAGAGACTGAGTTGATATAAGTGGGAGGCGGGAGGGAGGATCATGCTTCCCACATTGAGAAGAGGTTTGTATATATGTGATTATACCTTTTAGAGTAAATATTTCTCTGCATAAAAAGTCAATCTATTAATTGTGAATGAAACTGGGGTGCAGAGGACTATATTCTACTTTTAGGAGAACATAAATAGTAAGGACTAGAGACATTGGCAGAGAGTCTAGATACCTTTGGTGCTCCTTAAGGGTACTGGAAAATACTGGATGAAGGGAGAAATGGTGAAATCTAACATCAACTTCAGGGGATGGGGGCCAGGATGGTCGCCAAAAAACTTGTCATCTTCTCCCACTTTTCATAAAATTATCAACCTAATTTATTTTAGGTTATATTTTATTCAAATAAAATGAAAAATTATAATTTTTATAACCACAAATCTTAAAATATAACTTGAACATATATTAATAATTTATTAGTATTATTATTAATATGAAAGGTGATCTTTTTGACATTAAACTTCTCAAAATAGATCATTACTGATTTTTTTTTTTTTGCTACTATTGAATTCAAACTCCTTGAAGTCAGTGACTGTTTGGATTTTGCCTTTGTGTCTTCAGTGCTTGGCATAATGACTAGCTGAGATACACTTGTTGATTAACTGATTGATATTATTATTCATATTTTTTTTACTAATTACATAATTTAGTAACTATAGAATTCTTTTTTACTACTAATTGAGATCAATATTTTATCTTTCTAACAAGAACAAAAAAATTTGACACAAATTAGAAGTTATAAAAACAGTAAATTCACATTGCTTTGTTTGATAAACTAAAGAACAATTAATCAGTAACCAAAACACTTATGAGTCTATGCATTAGGCTTAGCAGTAACCATGAAGTTTCCTGCATAATGCCCTCTTTTCTGCCTCCTCCATAACCACCAATTCCCACTTCCAAAAGTTGCTCATATGCAATGATTTTGGCCATTCTCCTCACCCTACTCCTAATGAAACAAGTAAGCATTAATTAAGTGCCTTCTATGTGCCAAGAACTGTGCTAGGGATAAAATGACAAGACTGAAGTTTCCCCATAGAATTTACAATCTAAGAGAAGACACAATATGTATTTTTGTGCTTTCCTTCTGTTTCTCCTGGATGTAGCTAGTCTGTATGTATATGACCATTTGTTATCTTCCCCATTTTAGACTTTAGAATAGGAACTATTTTTTTCTCCTTTATATTCCCAGCATATGCATACTGGGGCATGGTTTGTGGCACATAATAGGTGCTTAATAAATGCTTATTAATTTATTGACTAATGTATGAAGATAAATATATACTAAATACATGTAAAGTGGATCTTAGAAAGAGCCCAGTAACTGGGAGTACAGACCTCATACAGAAGGGGATGCTTGAAAGAGATCTATCCCAGGGATTCCAAGAAGCAGAGAGGTAAATGGGTAGAGCATTTTAGGCATGGAGGACCACCAGAACTAAAGAATAGAGATAGAAAATGGAGTGTCATCTTTGTCAGCCAGTATTGCTGGATTGTAGAGTTTCTTTATAGATAGTAAAAAGAATGGGAAAGTAGGGTATAGCCAGGTGGTAAAAAAAAAAAAAAACTTTAAAGGCCAGCAAACAGGTTTATATTTAATCTTAAATCTAAGAGGAAAGGAATGGAATTTATTAATAAGAGGGTGAGGGTTAGACCTAACTTTAGGAGGATCAGTGATAATCGTGAAGGACAGATAAGCTTGGCAAAATACCTATATCAGAAAGACTAATTGGAAGGCTTTTGGAGAAGAGATCATTACAGCCTTAAGTAGGATAATGGCTATATAAATAAAGAGAAAGGGAGAAATGCCATGACTGGTTCAGAAATAGAAATAATTGGATTTAGCAATTGACTATATGTGTATATGTCTGCATATACATATATGTATGTTGTGTATGTGTGTGTGTGTGTGTGTTTGGAGAGTAGAAAGGCAAATATGAGGACAGAATTGGGTATCTATCTATATTTTTTAAATAATAACTTTTTATTTTCAATATTCACTTTTGCAAAACTTTGTGTTCCAAATTTTTCCTCTCCCTTCCCCTACCCCCCCTTAGATAGAAAGTAATCCAATATATATTAAATATGCACATTTCTTCTATACATAGTTCCACAAGTATTGTGCTGCATAAGAAAAAATCATATCAAAAGAAAAAAGAATGAAAAAGAAAACAAAAGGCAAGCAAATAACAAAAAAGATGAAAATAATATGTTTTGATCTACATTTAAAATCCCAATAGTCCATTCTCTGGATGCAGGTGGCATTTCCCATCATAAGTCTATTGGAATTTTCAACCTCATTGTTGAAAAGAGATAAATCTATCACAGTTGATCATCACATACTCTTGTTGTTGCTGTGTACAATGATCTTCTGGTTCTAATCCACTTAGTATCAGTTCAGGCCTCTCTGAAATCATCCTATTGATCATTTCTATGGGATAATAATATTCCATTATCTTCACATACCCTAACTTATTCAGCCATTCCCCAACTGATGGGCATCCATTTGGTTTCCAGTTACTTGCCACTTCAAAAAGAGCTGCTACAAACATTTTTTGCACATGTGAATTCATTTTCCCTTTTTATGGTCTCTTTGGGCTACAGACCCAATAGAGACACTGCTGGATCAAAGGTTATGCACAGTTTGATAGCCTTTTGGGCATAATTCCATATTGCTTTCCATAATGGTTGGATCAGTTCACAATTAAAGAACACCAGTCTCTTAGTAGTGTCCCAATTTTCCCAAAATGAATACCCTTCAATATTCATCATTAGCTTTCTCTGACATCTTAGCAAATCTGAGAGGTGTATAGTGATATCTCAGATTTGTTTTAATTTGCATTTCTCTGATCAATTGTGATTTAGAGTATTTTTTCATAGGACTAGAAATGGTTTCAATTTCTTCAACTGAAAATTGTCTCCTCATATTCTTTGACCATTAATTAGTTGGAGAATAACTTATATTCCTATAAATTTGAGTCAATTCTTTATATATTTTAGAAATGAGGCCTTTATCAGAAACTTTGGATGTAAAATTTTTTCCCACTTTACTGCTTTCCTTCTAATCTTGTCTGCACTGGTTTTGTTTGTAAAAAACCTTTTTACCTTAATATAATTGAAATCATTTATTTTGCATTCCATAATGTACTCTAGTTCTTCTTTGGTCACAAATTCCTTCCTTTTCCACAGATCTGAGAGGTAGACTATCCTTTGTTCTTCTAATTTGCTTATAATATCACTCATTATGCCAATCATGATCCCATTTCAATCTTATCTTGGTTTAGGGTGTTAGATGTTGGTTAATGCCTAATTTCTTCCCTACTTTTTTCCAATTTTTCCAGCAATTATTGTGAAATATTAAGTTCTTATCCCAGAAGCTAAGGTCTTTGGATTTATCACAAACACACTAGATTACCATAATCATTGACTATTGTGTCTTGTAAACCTAGACTATTCCACTGATCAACTACTCTATTTCTTAGCCAGTTCCAAATGGTTTTGATGACCACTGCTTTATAATATAGTTTTAGGTCTGGTATGGCTAAGTCATCTTCATTTGCTTTATTTTTCATTAATTCCCTTGAAACTCTTGACCTTTTGTTCTTACAGATGAACTGTTATTTTTTTCTAGCTTTGTAAAGTAATTTCTTGGCAGTTTGTTTGGTATGGCACTGAATAAATTGGTTAATTTAGGCAGAATTGTCATTTTTATTATATTTTCTCAGCCTGTTGGGTATCTATCTAAATGGGAAGATGGAAATGTCCTCAATAGTAATATTGTAATTTCAAAATATGATGGGTTTGGAAATAACAATGAAATCTGCTCTCATCACCTTGAGTTTGAAATACCAATTTTACTAGATTATTGTTATTGTATTAGTGCTATTCTTAAAGTGAACACCAGTCAATGTTAACTCTACTGCAACTAAAAAACTCCTGAACTTAAGTGATCCAACAGCCAGATAGCCACATTTTCCTTTTAAAAAATCTGAAACTTCCAACTTCTCTTTCTCTTTATGATGACCACTATAATATACCCTATTATGTTCACCCATTCAAGCTAATTTATGTTGAATATTTAAAATTTACATAAATTGACAAAGAATGAAATGAGCAGAACCAAGAGAGCTATTCATGTGATAACACCATTATCAAGGCAACTGACTTTTAAAATAGTATTTTATTTTTTCCAATTACACGTCAAGATAATTTTTAGCATTTATTTTCACAAGATTTTGAATTCTAAATTTTCTTCACTTCCTTTTCACTCCAAAGATGTTAGGTAATTTGATATTATTTACACATGTGTTATCACACAATGCATATTTCCTTATTTATTAGTCACAGTAATGAAAGAAGAAACAGATCAAAAGAGGAAAGACCATGAAAAAGAATAAAGTGAAAAAAATATGTTTTGATCGGCATTCAGAGTCTATTAGTTCTTTATCAGGTTATGTATAGCATTTTCTTTCATGAGTCCTTTTTACTTGTCATGGATCATTGGGTTGTTGAGAAGAGTTGAGTCAGTCATAGTTGGTCATCGCGTAATATTGTTAATGCTATACAATGTTTTCCTTGTTATGCTCATTTTACTAAGGCAAATAACTTTAAAAGCCTTAAGAAGCCTGATCAACATAATGACCACCCATGATTCCAGAATACCGATGATGAAACATGCTAGTAGGAATCAGAATAAAACATTTCTTGAACATAGCCAATAGGGAGGGGGTTTTGTTTGTTTGATTGGTTGGTTGACTATGAATATTAATAGGAATTTGTTTTTCTTTTTTCTAGTGGGAAAGAGTAAGTGAGAGGAAGAGAAAACAGACAGCCCAGGTCAAAAACAGAGCAGACCAAAATTTCCATGCTGATTGATCCTGAGGTTAGACTTGTGAGCAGCTGCTGCATTTCCAAACTTAGGAAGAAAAGGAAAGCCAGTTTTCTTTCCCCTATCCCCCCAAAAAGTAATTTTTCCAACTGTGCCAGTATTAGTGTTAATGTTGCCATAGGATAGAACTAAGTCAACTAAAAGTCACTTATGTGGAATATAAATATTTATATTTATTTGCCAAATAAATATATGAGGCAAATAAAGTTCTGGCCTTTGAGTCAAGAAGATCTGAGTTTAAATCCTCCCTTGGATACTTATTTGCTGTGTGATGTGTCAAGTCATTTTGTTAAAGTTGAAAGGTATCTTCATGATTTTCTATTCCAACCTTTTAAGTCTACAGAGAAGGAGGAATGTCAAGATAAATGTCAAATTAGTGCTTGACATCAGCAGTTTATTTCTCCCTGGGATGCCCAAAACAATGAACTCTAAATCTAATGGGCTATAAAGTTTAAATTCCTATTTTACTTCTATATTTTGTTTATAAAAGACCATCTGTTATTCAATAAGCATTCATTAGACACCTACTATCTACCGGACATTATGTGAAGCCCTGTAGAGATAAAGAAAGGTGAAAACATATATATATATATATATATAAAACATAAAAAGAAGGTACATAGCACAGTATAATTTAGTTGATAATACAGAAGAATAGGAAAGAATGTAAATCTCAGGTCATATCTATCTTTGACTCAATTTATTCAAACAGGCTATTTATAAAATGGGGGGTAAATTTTCTAAAGTTGATATGTGTTTATTTTCAAGTCATACCTGTTAGTAATTTCATTCAAAAACTTCAAGAATCCTAAAGCTCTGAGTGATAGGGTTGAAAGAAAAATTTAAAAACAAAACCAAACCCTTTCATATTCTTATAATAGAGGCAAAGACAAAGCTATATGCAGTGAATTGTGGAATGTTCTTTATAAGGCAAAGGCAAAAGGACAGGATTTAATATACCTATGTAAATTTTAGTATTTTGTTAATGTAATATTAATATCATTATTTAAAGTATCAGTTCATTCATTTAAGTAACATTTAAATGCATACAGTTTGCAGTAGAGCTCTGCATTGGGGACTGAAAACAGACAAGTATAAACAAATCTAGAATTGTATACTGTTACAGATCCAGATTCAGTATTAGGCATGCCTAAGTAAATTAATTCTACTATATTTAGTACTATCTATCCATTTTAATACCATAGTAATTGTCACATGGCAAGTGCATAATAATTTTTTTCATTTATTCATCCTTATTTTTCCCATCCCAGAATCTCTTTAAGAAAAATTAGCATTTGGCTCATTTTAATTCTCCTTAAGAGAATTACTACAAAAACACAAAGCATTTTAACATAGAATGTTTATTCAAGACAGTAAGGATCTAGTTATGGAGTTTTCTTGGCAATGATACTAGAGTGGTTTGCCATTTTCTTTTCCAGTGAATTAAGGAAAATATAGGTTAAGTGACTTGCCCAGAGTTACATAGCTAGAAAGTGCCTGAGGCTGTATTTGAACTGGATTTGAATTCATCTTCCTGACTCCAGGCACAGTGCTCTATCCACAGAGCCTCCTTAGATCTCCTCCTCTACACAATTGAAGTCGCCAATACAGGTTTTCCTCCATTTTCCCTTCCTTGATCCTCAGGTCCCCACCTACTTTGAGAAGTTATTTGTTCACAGTGAGAGAGCTAGAGTTTTAGAATAGAATTATATCTTAATTATGTCATTAGTAACCAGTGTGCTCTGTATTTAGATTTTGAGAAGTAATATGTGGGTGGAAAGAGTGCCTGCTTCGAGACAGGAAATAGGCATTTGAATCTTGTCTCATACACTATAAGAGTGATGATGGCCAAGTTGTTTGAATTCCCAGCGCCCCTATTTCCACATCTGTAGAGTGGGGATAATGATATTTATACTTCTTACTACACAGGATAATTCTGAGGAAAGAATTTTGCAAAACTTAAGTTCCTATGTAATCACATGTTATTAAGATGAACCTTCAACTTCAAATGACATTAGGAATAACAGTAGGACACTTAATTTACTCTCTGTGTGTACATGGAGTCTCTTATGCACATTTTTACCTTTCTTATTATTTCTGAGCTTCTTTTCCAGTGAAAGAAACTAACATTCAATGACCGTACTATAGAGGTAAGGTTTGCTATCCATATTTATCTCAAAAGCTTAAGAAACTGTATTCTGCATCAAACTTCTTCATTGGAATCATCTTTTTCTCCAAAGTAAGTCAAAAAGATATATTTTTATATTACTTCTCTTGTTCACACATTGTAGACTTCTGACACGAATTTCTTTGAAAATATGGTTGTATTTCTATGACAAAAGAAAATGAATTTCACTAATGTATGTCTTCTTGAATTAGTTTATATCTATTTCATAATCTATTGAAGCATAAAATTCAGAGAGTGCCTTACATATTACTTTCACACCCAATTCTTAATATGGAGTCAGGAGATTCCATTTGAATTCATGAGTTCAAATCAGAATCAGACCCTTGCTAGCTGTGTGATACTGGGCAAATCACTTAATCATTTGCCTTTGTTTCTTCATCTATAAAATGAGTTGAAGAAGTGATTAGTAAACTAATCAAGTTTTTTTTTTGTCCAGAGAACCCCAAAGTGGTGCCACAAAGAGTTGAACATGACTGAGATGACTCAGCAACAACAAAATTAGAGTAGAATCCTCAAGTTGAAATCCCTTTAAGAATGTAACTTGTTGGAGGTACTTATACTAGAAAAGTGAGCATCTGTTCAAATTTAATATCATACATGAAAGCCAAATGGAGTTCTGTAGAGTATATCATTTTTCAAACATGAACACCTTCTAGCCCATGAGGATTGTGCTAGATTTTTGAAAGGATGAAGATGAATAATAAAATCACCTATCAGATATATTCACAGTGATGTCCTTATTCTAGCTGGCAAACAGCATTCTGTCCTTTAAAACATTTTCAAGCATTTAGTGACAGTAGCAACAGGACCTTCTATCTTGATTGCATTAGAAAAGATAATCAGCTTTCTACTATTTGCTTGTGAATACCTAATGGGCCTCTATGCTTCCCACCTTTTCTTTTAAACCTATTTTTACTCTCCATCTTCCTATTTATTTGATTAATTCTCCTTACCATATGTCACAGAGATTATATTCATAATTCATTCAGTAAGCTAATGGTCCCCCATGCTTGGGTCTGTTCTACTCCTCAAGCTTAATCATTTAGCAATCTATAGCTTGAGTACTCTTTCCTTTCTTAGGACAATATACCTCTTGATTTCACACCCAGTGAATTTTCCCTGGGTACCACAGTCCCTGAATAATATTTTCCAACATATTTTCACTATCTTCCCCAAGACTCACAAGTATATTAAATTATCCAAATTATCAAGATACATGTGGATTTTATTTGGACAGTTTTGTCAGGTTCTAATTAAATTTTATCACTTCTATATTTTCTCCAATAGGTGAAGCCCTGAAGCTTCATTTATCTTCATGGAAATGTGTTTTGTTTTTTTATGATCATCACAATCACTGCAAGGCAAGTTGCCCAACATCCTATCAAATGATGATCCTTATTATCTTTCAATACACAATTAAATCAACTTCACTAAATCTTTTATTATTTTCTCTGAGGGGAAATTGTGAATTAACCTTCCACTGATTTGCTTAGTTGCAAATTAGTCTAATTTATAGCAAAAAAATGAGTATATATTTGTGTGGTTTAATTCCTTGTTCTTCCCATAGTATATCAACTTGTTTTTCTTTATTAAAAGATATCACACTTAAAGTCAAATTCAAGGATAGTGAAATGTGTTGTTCACAGACCCCAAAATCTGAAATCATTTTAGAAAGAAATTTATTAGGTCATTTGATAGAATGAGAGAGACAGAGCCAGAAAAAGGGGTGGTGAGGTTAAGTTATATAAAGTTCAGGCATAAGGATGTTTGCCAAATTGGCTTCATGGTAGGCAGTAGGTAGTCTCCAAGAGACTGGCCAATTTAAAATGTGTATCAGGAGGTAAGTTAATCTATTTTGGGAAACCCAAAATACAAGCTTTGGGTAGACCCAAAAATAGCACTTGAGGGGACTCAAATCAAGTACTGCATGGGATCTAAGCTTTCCTTACAGTCATTTGAAGTTTCTGAGACTCTTGAGGTCAGCTGAGTCCTACAATAAGCTTTTTGGGTTAGACAATTTTTTACACATAAAGCCTAAGTTCAAAAAATATTAATATATGAAAAATAATAATATACAAGTGAAATGTTGGACTTTGATCCAGGAAAGATCTAAGTTTGTATTCTGACTCTGATAATTAATTATATGTTCATGGAAAAGTTATGTGACATATCTGAATCTTCCTCTATAAATGAGAATAAGAATATCTATCATGATTCAATTAGATAATGTATTTTAAGTTTTAAAAACTTAAAGATTTGTAAAACTTCATAACAATAGTTTGCAAAACCATTGCAGAGTTGTAAACTGGTTTTTCACTTTTGTCTTTGTATCTGCAGCATCCAGTATGGGCCTTGCAGAGAATAGAAGCTTAAAAAATATTTCTTAAATTAATTGGATTAAATGTGTGTTTATAATCAATTAAAAAACAACAACATATAATTCTTAGCACTTTTCATCCCCTTTCTTGTTAACACCCAAATCTATATTGCTTAACATGGTTACTCTAGCTGCAGTGGGAGTTTACTGAAGACAGAAACCATTTCACAATTTTCTTTGCTTTCTAAATTAGCCAAGGAGTCCTCAGTCCAATAGGCGACTTATTGATGGTGAACTTAGGTTTTAGGGATGGTTCTCAAAAAAACTGACCCAGGATATTGCTAAGCCTGCAACAGAAGTCTTTTCAGCACTGGAGAAATAACCAGAGTTATTACTCCAGTGGCATAACTTGGAGAACCCAAGGTCATCTCCATGTTACAAAGAGATAACGGTACAGGACGTTGATAGAAAAACTGGACCAGAGTGCATCAAAAAAGTTCTAAATGGCCATGTGAGTGGTTTGAGAAGGCAGATATAACTTTTAAATGGGGAAAGAAGTGGGAAGGGATCAAGGTATACCTCCCAGAGAATAAGATATCAAGTGGCAACTAGAAGGAAGAATAAAATCTTCAACCTTGGAAATGGAGGAAGATTTTATTAGTGAAGGGATATCATCCAATTTAACCCAGTAAAATACAATAGGCATTTATTAATTGCTTCTATATATGTGGCTTTGTGGTAGGTACTGAGCATACAAAAACAGATCCCACTCATTTTTTTCCTTTTTTTTTTCTTTTCTTTTTAAAAATAAACTTATGTATTTTATTTTTAATTTGTGGAATAAAATAAGAATTTTCATAATATTATATTTAAAAAGATTGCACATGAAACTATAAATCTATTACAATGTGCTATTTTAAAATATATATAATAAATATCATGAACATTTTTTTTCTTCCATTCTCTCCTAGATGGTTATCATTAGACACAAATCTGTTTATACACAAATATGTATGTGATAATATGTAAACATATACATGCAAAATCATTCTGTACCTGCTTCTAGTTATCAATTCTTTCTCTGGATACAGTTTTCCTTCATCTGCCCTTTGTAGTTAATTTGGATATTTATAATAATCAAAATGACTTTTTTCACTCAAAGTTGTTCTTCAGTTTATATACAAACATTTTTCTATTTGAAAGGTGGTCTTAACAGGAAAGTTTGAAAAAACCCTATTTCATTAAATTTCCACTTTTTCCCTGAAAAATTACACTCAGTTTTTCTGGGTAGTTGATTCTTGGTTGTAACCCAAGCTCTTTTGCCTTTCAGAATATCATATTCCAAGTCTACCAGTCCTTTAAAGAAGAAGCCACTGACTTCTGTATAGTCCTGACTGCAGGATTTAACTTAGATTGCCAGATTTATTGACATACATGCTTTAATCTCCTCTCAATTGGTGGTGAATTCATCCTTTTCATTTTTTGATACTGATAATTTGGTTTTCTTTTTTTTAATCAAAATTTAACTAAAGGTTTATCTATTTCATTGGTTTTTTCATAAAACCAGATCTTAGTTTAATTATTAGTTCAATAGCTTTTTTTTTTATACTTTCAATTTTATTAATCTCTCCTTTGATTTTTAGGATTTCTGTACTTTGGTATTTAATTGGGAATTTTAAATTTGTTCTTTTTCTAGCTTTTTTAGTTGCATACAAAATTCATTAATCTGTTCTATCTCTATTTTGTTCATATAAGCATTTAGTTATATAAGATTTCCTCTAAGTGCTGCTTTGACTTTCTCCCATAAATTTTGAAATGACTGATTATTGTCACTTCTTCTGATGAAATTATTATTTCTATGATTTATTGTTTGATTCATTTATTCTTTAGGATCAGATTATATAATTTTCAAATAATTTTTAATCTACCTTTCCATTGCCCTTTATTACATGTAGTTTTTATTGCAACATGATCTTAAAAAATTATTACTATTTCTGCATTTGACTGTGAGGTTTTTAATTCCTTCATACATGGTCAATTTCTGTGTAGGTTTCATGTAAAACTGAGAAAAAGGTATATTCCTTTCTATACCCATTCACTATCATATTTAAGTTTTCTAAGATTCTATTCACCTTCTTAATTTTTTACTTGTTTATTATGTAGTCACATTTATCTAGTTCTGAGAGGGGAAAATTGAGATTTCTCTTCCACACATATCCCTAGTATAGTTTTATTCTATTTCTTCTTATAACTTATTTATCTACTCTTTTAGAAATTCAGATGTTATGCTATATGGTGTATATATGTTTAGTACTGATATTAATTCATTGTCTATGGTACCTTTTAGCAAGATAAAATTTCCATATTTATTTAACTAGAAGTATTCTTTTCATTTTCTTTGTCTGAGATCATGATTGCTACCACTGTTTTGGTTTTTTTAATGTCAGCTGAAGCATGATATATATTCTATTGCAGTCTTTTTTTACCTTTACTCTGTATGTCTCTCTCTGCTTCAAACATGTTTCTTGTAAACAGCATATTATAGGATTCTGTTTTTTAATACACTCTGCCTTCCACTTCCAATTTATATGAGAATTCATCCCATTCACATTCAGAATTAGGATTACTGTTTATTTCCCTCTATCCTATTTTCTCCATTTATACTTTTCTCATTTTCTCCTTTCACCCTGTCCTTCTTTACTAGTGTTTTGCTTCTGACCATAGCTTTCCTCAACTGGCCCTTCCTTTTATGAGCCCAGCCCTGCCTTTTCTTTTCTACTTTCCTATAGGGTAAGATAGATATCTATATCAAATGATTGTCTGTCTTACTTTATCTTGAAGAAAATCTAATAAAATAAAGTTCAATGTTCACTCCCTCTTTTCCCCCCTCTATTGTAATAGGTCTTGCATATCTTTTCATATGATATAATTTACCCCATTCAGCTTTCCCTTTTCCTCTTCTTTCAGAACAATCCTTTTTAGCCCCTTAATTTTTTTTATATTGTCACATCAGTCAACTTATATCCACACCCTCTCTCTCTTTATATATATGTCCTCTAACTGTCCTAATAAAGATACAATTCTTGAGAATTATAAATATAATCTTCCCATGTAGGGATGTAAACAGTTTAATCTCATTAAATAACATGTCTTTTTTTTTTCTTTCCTTTTTCTATTTGAAAGGTGGTCTTAACAGGAAAGTTTGAAAAAACCCTATTTCATTAAATTTCCACTTTTTCCCCTGAAAAATTACACTCAGTTTTTCTGGGTAGTTGATTCTTGGTTGTAACCCAAGCTCTTTTGCCTTTCAGAATATCATATTCCAAGTCTACCAGTCCTTTAAGGAAGAAGCCACTGACTTCTGTATAGTCCTGACTGCAGGATTTGATATTTGACTTTTTTTTCTGGCTGCTTACAATATTTTCTCCTTGATCTGATAGTTCTGGAATCTGGCTATAACATTCCTGAAAGTTTTCATTTTGAGATCTCTTTTAGAAGGTGATCAGTGGATTCTTTCAATTACTATTTTACCCTCTGGCTCTAGGATATTAGGGAAGCTTTTCCTTGATAATTTCTTGATATGTGCTATATAAGCTCTTTTTTTATCATGGTTTTCAGGTGGTCCAATAATTTATAAATTATTGCTTCTGGATATATTTTCCAAGACACTTGTTTTTTCAATGAGGTATTTTTACATTTTCTTCTATTTTTTTTTTATTGTTTTGATTTTCTTTGGTTTTTGCTGTCTCATAGTATCATTACCTCCTACTTTCTCAATTCTAATTTTTAAAAGAATCATTTTCTTGGGCTAGCTTTTGTGCTTCTTTTTCTATTTGTCCAATTTTATTTTTTAAGGTGTTGTTCTCTTCAGTCAATTTTTGTGCTTCCTTTTCCAGGCTGTTGACTCTTTTTTCATGATTGTCTTGAATAACTCATTTCTTTTAACATTTTTTTTTCTTCTAACTCTTATTTGATTTTCGAAATCCTTTTTTGAGCTCTTCCAAGGAGATCTTTTGAGATTAAGACCAATTTATATTCCTCTTTGAGGAAGTTCCTTTGTAATTTTATGTCACTGTAGAATTACATGGTGCTATTTTATTTACATGAAAATAGCTTCATGGGCTTAAGTAATTACAACTGAAAATCATAAATGAATGAACAGTTTGCATTTTGGAGAATACAGCTTTTAAGATCTTTTAAAGGAAGAAGAGACAAGATCTAGGCAGCTAGGAGAGGAAGAAGGAAGAGTTTGATAGCTCATAGGAAGGGATCAAGGAGGAGCCAAGTTGAATCCATTTGGCTGACCAGATCCCAGACCTGACATTTAAAGCACATGATCTGGGTTCACAATCCAATTCTGCAGTTTATTTGTGATGCAACCATAGATAAGTAATTCATCCTGTCTGGGTCCTAGTTTGGTTTTGTTGTTGTTGTTGTTGTTGTTGTTGCTTTTTATCTGTAAGATGAAATGCCTAGGCTATATGATGTGGATTTAGCTTTAAAGCCTTGACTCTATAAACCCTTTCAAATACTTCTACTTGTTATTATTCTCTCCCACAAATAAATCTTATATTTACTTCTCTTTGTGTATGAGATGCCTCCCACCCTTCATTAGAATACAAGTTCCTTAAGGACAGAGGTTTTTTTTTTTTTTTTCACTTTGTTTTTGGTTTGCCAGCACTTTGCCTTTCACCAAGTAGATGCTCAATAAATGCTTTTGGAAAAGAAATAAAATTTATCTAATTGAATTAATAATGAGTTTGAGTCTAAAATTATTTCTCATTTTCCCTGTCTCTTTCACTATTCAATCAACTTTCACAATTCAATTCACTTTCACAATTCACTTCACAATTCAAATTCACAATTTCAACTTCACAATTCACTTTCAATGTACTGCTCTAATAAGTATAGCTTTTAGCATCTTGTCTATGTACAAACGTTCACTTATCCATCTAAGCAGAAGCCACATTCAGATCTACAAATCAGATACTTAAAAAGAAAAGCTCTTGGAAATTGGTAGAATTCTCCAATTAGAGCAGTGACAAAATGTAATAACGTGGAATCTCAGAGCTTAGACAGCCTTAGAAGCTAACTATTCCAACTTGTATCTGATCCCAAATACCTGATAAATGCCCTGGTTATGGGAAACTTACTCCTTTTAGAGGTCTCCCATTCTACTTTCTGATGAATCCAAATATTAATAAACTTTTCCTGATATCAATCCTAAATCTGCTTCTTTGAAACTCTGAAATATTGTTTCTAATTATTTCTCTGGCTTCCCAACTTGTCTATGAACATTATTGCTCCCTCCTCCCTAAGCTAAAATCATTCCTTAGATTTCTTTGTAAAACAGATACTAATCACAAACTCTTACACAGAATAAGTATTCATTAAACTTGTTTGATTGATTGGTGTTAAATATGGCGGAGACATATGCCAATATTTTAAATCAGTCTTATTTTCATAGAGATATGGCATTTTCTATACTTGATAAGTGACATGATTATGACTTCAAAGTATACCAACTTATTGACAACTACAGATGGAATTTGTATGGCAACTGGGAACCAAGAGATAGAGCTTCAGAAAAATAACATTTTCAGCTAACAACTTTATTCCCCAGACTGCAGGTCATTTATGAATTCAACTGTAGAATAGCTCTATTTTTAGTCTTTGTTACTTGATAGAAAAGAAATACCCAATACAATTGTGTATAGGCCATGTAGCACAGTGCTGGATCCACACCAGATTCTTCCCATGAACTTGTAGAATACAACAGAATAGAACAATCTTACAATAGGCTAGCTTAGATGGCATGCTGAGTGACCCTAGGGGAAATTTGAAAGAATTGAGTGACAGAGAGAATTTGCTAAATGTTAGTAACTAAACTGAGAATTTCTTGTTAAATTATTTTTCCTTCAATGTAGGACAGCCTAATTCATCTGGATAATTACCATAATTGATCTCTTTATGGCACATTGCAGGTGTGATATGTAACCTACATACAGTCAAGTACATTACCAATGTTGACTTTCAGAGAAAATGAACAGCAAACAAGGATAAGAGGGACACTAGATGATCAGGGTCCCATTAATGTTACAACTGTTTAAGCAGGGCTAGCTATATCAGGAGTAGCATGTGTTTATCTACAGAAAATAGCTAGAAGCCTTGATTTGATTTGAAAGACACAAAAAAGAACTTTCAGTTTTAAAATATCCTTCCACTGCTTGGTGCTATGGTCTAAAATTTCATTATTTGGAAGTCTCTTTTAAAATATAAATACTTTTGGCAGGATCACTATATTAACTGAAAATCTATTCTTCTTCTGATCATTTAGTATAATTAGTTTACTTGCTGTCTGACAGCTGACAAACCAGCAAGCATGGAGATATGTTAGGGGTTGATTTGGGAATAAGAAGATGAACTTAGCTTAGAGACTCAAAAAAAGGGAATAAACAGTTTGAAAACAGTGGGACCTGTTGCAAAGCTTATCCAAAAACTAGACCAGGGATTAATAAATAGCATTTATGTAACATTTTGAATATTACATAGCACTTTATAAATATTATCTTTTGTTTCTTATTTATATAACATTTTGAGTATTACATAGCACTATAAATATTATCTTTTGTTTCTCATTTATGTAACATTTTGAGTATTACAGAGCACTTTATAAATATTATCTTTTGTTTCTCATATGAATCCTGGGAAGTAGGTGCTTTTATTATTTCCATTTAATAGATAATGAAACTTGTAATGGGCTGAGGTTTGGGTTGATGCACTGAGGTCCCAAGTACATGAGGCTAAATAGTAATTGGACTATACTCTATTAATATACATGATTGGATAAAGAATGGTCCCTGCCCACTCTCTGTGCAAGTCCTGATGTGTTGTACAGGAAATGACGATTTTGGTGGGTGGAGGCAGAGAGAGGAACAGGAAGAGAAGCTGGGAGAGATTGGGCCTGGGTTCCATTCTCCTAGCTGCTGGTCGTGTGGCTGCGGGTCTAGCTAGCTTCTTGACTCAGCTGCACACATTGCTATCGCCGATTCTCTTCCGCCTCCGATCCTTCTTCACTGAGAATAAAGACTGACGATTTTCCCCTAACCTGAACTCCGGACTCCTGCTGATTTTAAAAATACACGGTCTTCACAGAAACTGAGGCAAATAGAAGTTACTTTGCTGCTGTCATACAGCTAGCAAGTGTCTGAGGCAGAATTTAAAATCAGGTCTTTTAGATTCTAAGTTCTGAGCTTTCTCCCTGTGCCACCTATCTGAGCAATGTGAGAGAGGAGTACAGAAAATAAGAGGCTAGAAAGAATCAAAAAGCCAGTTGAGTTACCGTCACAGAAAGATGAGCCTTTGGTACGTCAGCATTTAGGCAACTGCAGAGAAAAAACCTTCTCTTCTGGAATCAGAAACATCATAAAGAGGCTCCTGTCCTTTTACCAGGCTTCACAGATCAAACCTTAATAAAAAGGAGGAAAATATATTCACATTAATTTATCATCCAGTTTATATTTTCCATCAACATCAACATTAACATTCTCTTCTCCGCATTTTTGCTAGGTGTACATCAGTTGACACAGTATTGACTTTATTTCCTTACATCATCATTTCCTGGAATTTTTAGTTTGTACACCATCCATTTCCCTCATGAGGACCTAGATTGCCCCACACCTTCATTAGTTTAGATAGCCTAAAAACCTAGAGATTTATACACTTTTCCCCAGTTGTTTATACAATTGCTTAATTAAAAGGTACAGAGTCATTTTTAGCAGGAATCTATTAAATGAGCTCTAATGACAAATGGCATTTAACAAGAAGAGACTATATCAGAGTAAATGTTCATGTTAAACTTATTATCCTCCATGGATTTCCTATTACAGGAGAACACGTTTGATTAGCTTACCATGTTATGGAACCAAGAGCCAGATCAACATTGCTCATCAGAAAGTTAATAGCTTGCCTATTGGTCTTGTTTGTTGAACTTAGGATCCATTTAAGTGCAAATATCTGTTTTCCCAGTAAAATGTGTTTTCAAACTTCAGCCAAGAAAATGGAGGAAGCACTTTACTGCTGAAGATTGGCCAATCCTATGAATATTGTGAAGATCAAAGTAGTCATTTGAACTAAGGAGGAAAGATGACCATATTGCTGAAGTAGTATTAAAATGAACTAATCTTCAAGAACTGGGCAAGAAGTCTGGAATAGAACCTTATTTTTGTAGGCATTTGATAAAATTGGTTAAAGTTATTATTGGTATAAAGTATTATTAAATACTAAAGTGACTTTGCAAGAGGTTTTTTGGCCAAACCCATTTAGCCAAAAGAATCAGATATTGGTAGAACTATTCCAAATAAATTGAATTACAAAATGATCATTCCTAATAAGCCCTGATAACCTGTCTGAAATTACCATTTGATGATCAATTCATACATTAACCCTCATTAGAAAATTATTGAAATAATAAGGTTTTTTAGGTGTCACATGCTACTATAAAGGTATATTTACTAAAGCTGAAGTGTTACTTACCTTCTTTTCATTGTATGTTGTTATTATTAATTGTTCTTTTTCTAATGACCCTTCATTGTTGAATCAACAAACTATGAAGCATTTCTAGAGCTGGAGGAAAGAGAAACAAAATTATTTCCTAAAATGTTTTATTAAGGAATAGTTAGATTTTTCCCTCAATAATTCCTTGCCCATAATTTCCCTCCAATGATAGCTTTAGGATCTAAATAGGTTGCTTAAATTGGTTTTAACAGTGGATTTTGATAACCCCAACTTCTTGTTCTTTTGCACTTGGAACTGAAAAAAAATTAGCAGAAGAGAAATAAGAGAAAAAATAGTTATTACAAATCAATGCAATATCTAACGATCTAGGTCACTGTAACATTCCAAATTTAATTCTTTTCAAAACCCTAGGAAGTACAAGAATGTTAGTTAATATACTCCCTAAGTTTCTATGCTGAATAAAAGGCACATGGTTTAAATAACAGACTGAACCCTTCACAGAACTTGGAGTTTGGAAGAAGGTAGGGGAAATTTAACTAGTTTTAAGGACTACAAGCCTTTATAGACAGGATCACATAGTGATTTTATTTTCCCTGGTATTAGAATGGAAAATAATGAAACCAAGAATATACTGACTCATTTGATAACTAGTGAGTTTGGGGAACAGAAGTAATCCAATAGTAAACAGGTATGATGATCCTACTGAAAAAGTTGGTGTGGAAAATGTTTATTTTTTTCATCCTCATCTTCCTCCCTCCTTCAGAACCACTCCTCTGCTCCATGACAACTTCTTGCCACGGTCCAGATCCTGGATCTCTCTAGACTCCTTGGATTTCCTTACTATTGTAGCAGTAAGAAGATATTTAAATAGTACTTTGTAAACCTTAATGTAACCAAAGTTTACAAAATATGTTACAGATGTTTTCTTAAGAAAATCACTCAGGAGATTACAAGAGTAGAGTGCAAAACATAATAAATAAGAAACCGTGCAGAGGACATCATTAAAGAAATATAGCACTAAAAAAGGAAAGGTACAAAAACAAGAGATAATTGATAGATAACCTGTGTGCTATGGCTGATGCCAGAAAGTAAGGAAAATATCTTGCATATTGGATAGGCTGTCTTGTTAATTTAAGAAGGAAGTCAACTGTTGACAGACAAGTCAACCATCTCCACCTCCATCATGATTACCACATCCAAGAATATTGGTGAGAGCAGTTGCCCAGCAATCCATGGGTCCTGACTATAATCTGACTGTAGGTTTCAGTGATATCATTGAGACAAGCAGACTATGGAGATGGGACTTGTTTTCCTTGCCACTATTAAGCAATTGTCACTACTGCATAAATAAATTTAAGAAACTCCAAAATTTAAGGATCCTTTATTGGTCCTGGTTCCAACCCAGTCTGTAGTCATCACTTGTGGAAATGACATACCTCAGCAGCTGTTTTCATAGATACATCATCACTTACATCATCAGCAACCACAGCTAATAAAGAACCAGAAAATGAGGCTCTCACCACTGAAGTCCAAGTAGTAAATAATTTATATAGTTTCGTCATTAGAAATGACACTAAAAATTGTAGATTACCATTTGCTTTGTTGCTGACCCTCAGGACCATGGGACATTTCTATTTGATTTCAACTGGAAACTCATATATGTGTTATCACTCTGGGATTAGAATGGGAGTTTCTAATAATAACAGATGTCTCTGTGTTTCTATTTGTATACCCTTCACTTGATCAGTAAGGTTAATAGTCAGAAGGAATTGTAACCGAATAAACTCGGGAGTGACTTCTTCCATCAACAGCAATTTAATTATTTGAAGATTCATTGAAGTTATCTTCTACACGTTTAAAAGTTGTATGCTGCTTCAGAGAAGGAGTACTTACATTAATACAATTAGGGATCAGGAAAGAATTTACCTGAAACCCTAATCCCAAATCTGCTCTCAATCATTTCTCTCCTAAAGGAATCTGATAGACTATTGCAAGGGGTGTGAGAGGAAATAAAAGACAGTGAATGAGTTGTTACTAAAGCACATATTAATCATCCACTACGTGCCAAGAACTGACATAAGTGCTGGGAATACAAATATAAAAGAGAATGATCTCTGCCCTCAAGAAACTTAATTTGCATTCTAATGGGAGGCCACACATATTGGAGAGTTTGGTTTGGGAAGCATGTTTTGGTCTGGGAGGTGGTTGGTGGAACAAGACAGTCCATTCATATGCCCTTTCCAGGGGCAGTGGTGGTCTTGATTTGACT
Organism: Sarcophilus harrisii; assembly: GCF_902635505.1. Lineage (NCBI taxonomy): Eukaryota > Metazoa > Chordata > Mammalia > Dasyuromorphia > Dasyuridae > Sarcophilus > Sarcophilus harrisii. The sequence goes on along the minus strand of NC_045426.1, from coordinate 133,938,031 downwards.
ATAATTCTTAAAACAAAAAATAGGGGAGAAATGGAGAGCAAGGTGAGTGTATAACAACAGGGTAAAAGATGTCAAGGCTACAAGATAGGTCTCTGGCAATATGGTTTGGAGAACAGAGGAATAGTGCTAAGAGGGCAGTAAAGGGGGCCTGGAGAGCGCTGCAAGCTTCACTGGTAGAATTTAGATTCTCACTTAATTAGCACCATTCAAGAGGAAATTCAGCCATCAAATACCATAACCTCAGCCCAGGACCTTCCTCCACATTTTCTGGCTTCTTGATTAGTATTTTAATCTCCCCAAGGAACGAATGCAAACCAGTACACACAAATAACATCCAAACACCTCAGTTTTATCTCATTGGGAAGAATGGCTAGTCTTATTAGGGAAACCACTTTAACTCTCAAGGTCTTAATTTCTTTACTTTAAAAAAAATGCAATTTGAATTAGATGAGTGGACTAAAACTTTTTTGACACACACCCCTACAAGAAAAAAAAAATGACTGCGCTAGTGACCATGTATTTTTAATTTATAAATTGTATATATGATAAGACCTGAGTTCCTATAATCCTGAGTGGAATTATCAGAGAGAATCTGAAATACTGATAAAATTATTCCTTGAGGTAAGCAAGGAAGTTTAGCCTCATAGTCTCACTTTCTATGGAGGTCATGAGTAGCCCCACCTTGCCATGTCTAGTCAGAAATCCAAAAGGTTAAATTTCTCCTATAAATCTGTCCATGGCCCATGCCATCTTTGCTGAATCTCTCCTGGGTTAAACATGCCACAGGCATTCTACCTCATGGTGTCTTTCTTTTCCCCCTTCCTCCATGCCTCATGATGTTTTTCTCCTTCTTATAGTTAACTAACTTTTTTAGGGTGTTAAACTCATCTGTGGATTTAGGTTGCCAGCTAAAGACATAGTCTAACATCATGGGATATTCACTTTCTGCTGGTTAATTGTGAGTTCCACTAGGGAACTTGTCTTTTCCATTATTAATTGTCATATACTCCCCACTCTATTTCATATTTGCCCCTCCAATGTCTATTGTATCTCTTCATTTTGTCTGTAACCTCTTCTTCCAAAGAAACATATCTTTTGCAAAAAAGAATGGCCATTGTGAATTCCTCACATGACTGAACCCAACATTTGGTACCTGAAACATCAATACAAGACATGTAAAATATACTATATCTTTAAGGCCTTTTTCATATGGAACAGTTAAAAATGAAAGGGCCATGGGAAAAAGTATTTTTGAATAAAGGAAGAGATATGTATTTATTGTAAAAAATTAGAAAGTATTACTGTTGTTATGGGAGGGGAAGTGTTTTGATATCTAATATAAATAGAAAAAGAACATTTAATAAATATACTGTTAAAATATGTGTGTTCTTGAAGGAGTTTTCTCAGGCTCTGTTCCTGGAGAACTGAAAGGGAATTTCATCTACCAGCTAGTTTTACTAATTGGGGTAAAATAACTTAAGTAGCCAAACTAAAAAGAAAAAATATATATTTATTAGTCCATCAAGGAATATTGCTCTGCTTGCTAGCAGCTTTACATCCTTAGTCTACATATTGGATCTTTATAGCTTTTTAGGTCCACTTAAGCTAAGTAGTCAGTTTAGCATTATTCAGAGGAATAAAGAATATAACTAAAGGGAGGTATGGGAAGAGAATGCAGAGTATGAAAGCCTTTAAGCTCCCGGAATTGATAAAGATCAGGTGGGATCTTCCTAAAGGAACATGCATTTCTGTGTGGTTGGTAGTTTCTATGAAGGTGGAGGCTTCCTTCAAGTAGAACCAGTCTGGCTCAGCCTGATGTTTCCAGTAGGGAGGATAATAAAATACAACTTGAGGGTTTCTATTGATAGAACCTTATGCAAAAAACTTTATCTGGGGAGAGTGTGTTCCCCAAGCTCACTGTATTCACATTCATCCTACTCCTCTACAATATAAAGAGGCTTGTCTTTCAGATGAGATATTGGACAGTTGGAGAGAAAATGATTAATGGTGTGGATTTGAGAATTTGGATTTCTTTGTTAACAAGGTGAAGTGATATCTCCCTTGTGTGGAAACAGTTTGGTATTATATACATAGGCAAAGAAAGATGTTTTATTTATGAAAAAATAAGGAAATGTGAATGTGAAGAATCCTCATTTCAAAGGTACCAAAGAGAGATACCACCATTTTATTGGAGAGTTGCAGATGTCTGATGGGTATCTCTATTAATCAGACAGTTTTATGATTACAGAAGGCAAAAGTCAGACATGAAAAATCATAAACACTTGGAGACGGGTATACTAAAATAGGACTATATGATGGGAGAAATTTGGAAAATTATGATTTCTTTATTTTTTCTTTTTTTATTATTAAAGTTTTTTTTATTTACAAAGCATATGCATGGGTAGTTTTTCCAACACTGACCCTTGCATTACCTTTTGTTCCAAATTTTCCCCTCTTCCCCAACTCCTCCCTTAGCTGGGAGGTAGTCCAATACATGTTAAATATGTAGAAATATATGTTAAATCCAATATATGTACACATATTTATACAGTTATCTTGTTGCACAAGAGAAATCAGATCAAGAAAGAAGAAAAAGAAAAACTGGGAAAGAAAACAAAATGCAAGCAAATAAAAATAGAGAGAATGAGAATGCTATGTTGTGTTCCACACTCTGTTCCCATGGTTCTCTCTGGGCAAAAGTGGCTTTCTTCATCACTGCACAAGTGGAACTGATTTGAATCATCTCAATGTTGAAGAGAGCCATGTCCATTAGAATTGATCATGGTATAGTCTTTTTGTTGCTGTGTATAATGATCTTCTGGTTCTGCTCATTTCAGTTTGCATCAGTTCATGTAAGTTTCTCTCTGAAATCATCCTACTGATCATTTCTTACAATGGTATTCCATAGCATTCATATACCATAATTTATTTAGCCATTCTCCAATTGATGGGCATCCACTCAGTTTGCAGTTTCTTGCCACTACAAAAAGGGTTGCCACAAACATTTCTGCATATATGGGTCCTTTTCCCTCCTTTAGGATCTCTCTCCTAGTAGAAACACTGCTGGGTCAAAGGGTATGCACAGTTTGATAACTTTTTGAGCATAGTCCCTAACTGCTCTCCAGAATGGTTAGAGCCGTTCACAGTTCCACCAACAATGTATCAGTGTCCCAGTTTTCCCACATCACCGCCAATATTCGTCATTATCTTTTCCTATCATTTTAGCTAATCTGACAGGTGTGTAGTAGTATCTCAGAGTTGTCTTAATTTGCATTTCTCTGATCAATAGTGATTTGGAGCACCTTTTCATGTGGCTACAAATAGTTTCAATTTCTTCATCTGAAAATTGTCTGTTCATAGCCTTTGACCGTTTACCAATTGGAGAATGGCTTGAACTATTATAAATTTGAGTCAATTCTCTATATATTTTAGAAATGAGGCCTTTATCAGATCCGTTGGATGTAAAAATGTTTCCCCAGTTTATTTGCTTCCCTTCTAATTTTGTCTGCATTAGTTTTGTTGAATAAAACCTTTTTAACTTAATATAATCAAAATTATTTGTTTTATGATCAAGAATGATCTCTAGTTTTTCTTGATCACAAATTCCTTCCTCCTTCACCAATCTGAGAGGTAAACTATGCCATGTTCTTCTAATTTATTTATAATATCATTCTTTATGTCTACATCATGAACCCATTTTGACCTTATCTTGGTATACAGAATTAGGTGTGTGTCTATGCCTACTTTCTGCCATGCTAGTTTCCAATTTTCCCAGCAGTTTTTGTCAAATAGTGAATTCTTATCCCAAAAGCTAGGGCCTTTGGGTTTGTCAAGTATTAGATTGTTATAGTCATTGGCTATTTTGTTCTGTGAATCTAACCTATTCCATTGATCAACTTCTCTATTTCTTAGCAAATTCCAAATGGTTTTGGTGTCCGCTGCTTTATAATATAATTTTAGATCTGGTACAGCTAGGCTACCTTCATTTGCTTTTCTCTTCATTAATTCCTTTGAAATTTTTGACCTTATGTTCTTCAAGATGACTTGTGTTATTTTTTCTAGTTTAGTAAAATAATTTCTTGGGAGTTTGGTATAGCACTAAATAAATAGATTAATTTAGGGGGTATTGTCATCTTTATTATATTCGCTCAACCTATCCACAAGCACTTGATATTTTTCAAATTGCTTAGATCTGACTTTATTTGTGAGGAGAGTGGTTTTTGTAGTTTTGCTTATATAGTTCCTGACTTTCCCTTGGCAGCAAAGGAGTCAACTGATTGACTCCTGATTGATCAATGAACAGCCATCCTGGGCCAATAGTTGCAGTAATGTTCCTGCACTTTACCTCCATCTAGAGTGGAGAAAAAGTGAAGCCTTTGAAGACTGCCTCAAAGGGCTGATTCCTGGCGGCTAATATCCAAATTGAGAGCATCAAGATAGCTGTTGTCATTTGATTGAACGTAACATTGAGTTGACTCTCAAGGTTGGTTTGTAAAGTCCAAAAATAGCCAGTTTGATGAACTTAGAAGTCGTTAAAGATAATTACTGCATTCATATTAAGAACTAACACTTCCCAAAAGTCCTTTTAAGAGTAATAAATAATTGAAAACAAAAAACAAAGGCTATTTGGAGTGGAGAAAAAAACAAACAAGAGCATTTCTATCATTAGGAAACTGGAAACAATTAGCAATCAAGTAGCAGAGAAGCAGTTCATGTGATATAGATGTTTCTGAAAGTACCAGTGATGTTGAAACTTAGAGATCTTTAAGATGTGCCAAGCATGTTTTCCTCCTTCATCTCTTTCCATGTCATGTACCTTAAATGAGTGTCCTTCTTCCTCTAGATCACTGAATGCATTACTTGAAGAATGTAATTTTAAATATGTGTATTGTGATATATTTTATTATTTATCTATTTATCTTAATATGTTAACATTTGTAATATTATTCTTTGCATTAATATTAAGAAAATGATTATGCTTAATCTCTAAATATTATCTTAATATCTAATTAAGATTATCTTTATATCTAAAATGATCATTATAATGAGTGGTTGTACAGAGAGAAAACATATTGGACAAGGGCTGAAGAGTTAGAGTAATGAGTAAAGAAGTAGAATTTCCCTAAAAAGGATTAACTCTAGCAATCTGAAAGAATTTTGGATGTAACCATATGGAATTTAGATCTACTAGTATGAGAATTGTGAAGCTCCGACTCTTTGTGCCTTGTAGCATTTATATATTATAACAGATAGTAATAATAATAATCTAACATTTACATAATACTTATTATGTATCAAGCATTGTCTTAAGCAATTTTGTAATAGTAATAATAATCTAATATTTACATAGTACTTACTGTGTGCCAGGCTTTATAAAAAGTATTTTATAATTGTTATTTCATTTGATCCTCACAATAAATCCAGGAGGTAGGTACTATTATTATCCCCATTTTAAAAATGAGGAAACTGAAGTAAATAGAGGTTAAGTGGTATTTCCACGTTCATATAGCTAGTAAATGTCTCAGATCAAATTTGAACTAAATTCTTCCTGATTCATGGTCAAGTGTTCTACCCACTATACTACCTAGTTTCCTATATATGCTGTTACATTGTGGGAACATCAGAATAACTAGTATCCCATTAACCATATTACATAGCTATATGTACAAGTTGGCAAATATGTAGATGATAAGATATACATAAAATGAAAATTTTAAGAGGATTTAAGGATAAAATAAACAATATTTTAATATTTAAATTTTATTTAACAACTCAAAATCTATTTGTTCTTACTAAAAAGATTAATAATAGCATGTTAGTGGGAAGCATATGATTTAATATGCTTCATTTTTTAAATCATGGCTTAACAATTTATAATATAATTATTCAAGTCTGGTTTTAAGTTTAGAGTATTTTGATAATTTTTTAAATGTACCTAATTTTTAAAAATAAGAAAAAAATAAAATAGAAAAAGAAAGACAGAAAAAAGGGGAAATTGTCTGTGCCCAGTAGAACAACAGAGAGGATTTGAAATATGTAACAATAAAATTATTTTTTTTAATTTTTAATGGATTTTTAAAGGGTTGATAACTGAAAGAGAGATCTGATAAAGATCACAAATCTGAGATCTGTGCATCTTGGGGGGGGGGGAATATACCTTGTCTTCTCTTACTAAATTGTAATACTAATGTAAAACAGATATATATATATAAGGGGAAGGGGAGGAGGGATGCTGTTTAAATGCATAGATGTGGCTTAGTAGTGGCAAAAATAAATATAATCTGAATTCTGACCTGGCCTAGCTCCAAGGAATCTGCCTTTTCTCTTTGTTGTGAGTGGGCTAGCACTGCCAGTCTAGCTGGAAGGAGGAGCAGGCAGTATCTAGGACTATCAAAACTGGATGATCTTTCCAAAAAGGGGTATCCAAAATAGTTATCTATCTGCCACCTTTTAAATATCTCTTCTGTAGAAGAATGATTCTCAGAGATTCAGAAGGAAAAACACTTCCCTGATTGCTCTTTGGAGAGAGAGTAGTGTTTTGTTTATATTCACTAGCTTAGACCCTTACCATACAAATGCTGATTATACAAAAGACCATCATATACACTGAATATAAAACAAATCCAGTTATCAAAAACAAACAACAACAACAACCAAAAAAACCCAAAACACTTAGCAAACAGAAGGCGGGGCTAAAGGAAGATTAGTATAGATAAAGAAAATAATACTAAAGAAACTCTTTGCTGGGAAAGAAATGAAAGACTTTAGATTGATCAAGAGAGGGAAGAATCTTGCTAGGGCTAGGTCTATTCTCATCAGTTCCTGCAATCACAATCCAAGAAGTCAAAAGAAATGACAGTTCATCTTCTTAGGTGTATCTTGGTTCTGGGGACTATTTTAGAGTCTTAAAGAACTGCTTAAGATGAGGAGATATTAAATGATTTATCAAGGGTCACTCTATCAGTTTATGCAGATTGACTTTGAGGCCAGGTCTCCATCTACTATCCTACACTGCCTCTGCCATCTACCAACAATGCAAGTTTTTTGGATGAAATTCAGCTAGCAAATTTCCATCTTCTTTAATGACAATTAGTTGCTCTTGAAAACTAATCAGAAGGTGTTAAAATTTTTACATTTTTACCAAATGAGTTCAAAACCTATAGAAGCTTTTCATTTGGAAGATATTTTTTAACAGATTAGAACATTCTGTTTCCAAGTTTTTGAAGTGTACAGATATGTAAGTTTTTATAGATGACACACTTGCATCACTTCTGGCAACAAAATCATATTTTTTAAATATCTTGCTAACTGGAAAGGCTTCATACTAATGTTATATAATATCCTAAGGCAAACTATATGCTTAGGGAAAGTATGTTGTTAATGATAGTGGATGTTAATCCATATTTCAAATAATTTTTACCATAATTTCATTTTTCTTAGCCAACTTCTTGTCAGAGTTGTTTATATCATCATTGTTTTTGCCTCATTATGTGGCAGGCAGAACATGTACTAGGAATCAAAGTGTCAACTCAGCTATGTTCTTGTTCATTTGAGCTCACATTATGAAGATTGCCTTTAATCCCTGGTTTCTTTGCAGAGATCTTTTAAAGTCATTTCTCTATTTTGTGAGGTGAAAGTGGGTTGCATTAATATGAGATAAAGTTATTTGCAAATCCATTTAACCATGTATACCAAATTAAAATATTTCATCAATTAAAATAATTCTGAAATACCACCTCACACCTATCAGATTGACTAACATGAAAAGGAAAATAATAATAAAAATTATAAAGATAAAAATGATAAAAATTGACTAAGATGAAAGAAAAACAATAGATACTACAGAGGATGTGAGAAAATAGGGACATGAACACACTATTGGTGGAGCTATAAATTAGTCCAACAATTCTGGAGAATAATTTGGAAAGGGCTATAAAATTGGGCCAACTTTGGCCCAACAATTCTACTACTAGGTTATACTTCAAAGAGATTAAAGAAAAAGCGAAAAGACCCCTTTGTACAAAAATATCAACAACCACTCTTTGTTGTGGTTAAGATTTTGGAATCAAGGGGATGCTCATCAATTGGAGAATGGCTGAACAAATTGTGGTGTATGATTATGATTGAATACTATTGTGCTATAAAAAATGACTAGGGAGATGATTTCAGAAAAACTTGGGAAGACATATATGAGCTAAGGCAAAGTGAAGTGAATAGAAAAGAAGGACATTATACACAGTAGCAGCAATATAACAAAGATCAAATGTGACAGTTAATCTTATCAAGACAATGATCTAAGATAATTCCAATGATGCCATCCACCTCCAGAGAGAGATCTAATTAACTGTGAGTGTAGATTGAAGTATAGTTGGGTTGTTTTTTTTTTTGCTTTCTTTATGTTTGCTATTTTTTAATTTTTTAAAACATGGGTAATAGGAAAATATGTTTTGCATGACTTCAATGTATAATTGACACCATATTATTTATTGTCTTCATGGATAGTGAAGGAGTAGAAAGGATAGAAGAGAATTTGGAAATCAAATTATTTCTTAAAAGAGAATGTTAAAAGTTAATAAATAAAGCTGCCCCCCAAAATAGGGAGATAAAAGAAAATATGTTGCATAACAGGGAAAGCAAAAGAATGAGTGAGGATGCTACTGTCAACAGATCCATTTTGTGAAATTCACATTCCTTTTTCAGAATACCACAGACACCATTCAGGGCCTAGGACCATCTGATATATTGATCAAGTAAGGGTATCAGTATCAATTAATATATTGGATATTAGTAGTGGTTATTTTTTTTAAATACATTTAAATAAAAGTTCTCATTTTTTTCTGCCTATACCATAGTAGTTCATTTGTGTGTGACTCACACCCCACTTTAGAAACCACTGAATTAATTAGATGATTTCCAAGGTTCCTTCAAGCTTTAACATTTCATGATTATTTCAATTTCATAGTAATAACTATATATAATTGATTTATATTCAACTCATGCTGTCCATAGTCTAGAACCGATGCTCTGGTTTCAAACTAAGGGGCTTCTCAATAAGGGGCTTCTCTTTGTTTTACTAAACATTTCCTCTAGAAACATCAAAATCTGGCTCATATTTAATTCTCCAAAAAAAAAGAAAAGAAAAAAAGAAAAAGAGCCTACAAGCACCCAAGCTTTGTAGTAGATTGTACATTGAATATGGCAGAGGCTTTAGTTAACTCATCTCCCCAAATGCAAGACTTGTATCTGAGCCCAGAATCAATCAAGATAGCTGTCTTTTCCTTTCCAGTGAGTTCCCCTTCCAAGGAATAATTACTGTTCTCCAGATTATAGAGTTATCTGGGTGGAGCCCTTTTCTTTCTGGTTCAGAACCTCCATCATCTTTCTGCCATTTCTGCTCCACCACTTCCAACTCAACAAAGGATTCTAATACTCCCAGAGGAAATATAGAGTAGGAAGAAGAACCAAAGTAGTATTATTGAGAACCTATTTAAGCTGAACCTAGGACAAACTCAAATCTTTGGTTATAGACCATGAATGCCATGAGTAATAAGAACTTTAATTACCACCTTTATCAAGAGTTTTCAGCCTGGCACAGGAACTATCCACTGCCCTACTAATGCCTCCATTCATTGCCATCTCTGGCATCATTTGATTCCCTAGATGAATCACATGGCCAGACAGACTTCACCCCGGGGGAACCAAACTCATATTTTTCTTACCAACTTCTTTCTTTCCAGTTATCTACCTATTAATCTCCTTTTCTCTGTCTCCAGCTTTTTTTTTTAAAGACTAAACCCCAGGTTTTAGTTCAGTTATTTTTGTTATTGATTCATTTTAATTATGTTCAATCCTTTGTGATCCCATTTGAGGTTTTCTTGGCAAAAAATATCAGAAAGACTTGTCATTTCCTTTTCCAGCTAATTTTACAGATGAGGAAACTGACACAAACAGGGTTAAATGTCTTGTTCAGGGTCACACAGCTGGTACAAATCTGGGGCTGGATTTGAATTCAATTCTTCTTGACCCCAAGCTTGGTGCTCTACTCACTGGGCTACTAGTTTCCAGCTCAGGTATAATTAATACCAATGGAGCAATAAATACTCAGAACAAAGCAAGTTCATAATTTTAAAAGAAATTAACTTTGTCAAGATACTTTTAGTATCTTAGTAAAAAGACAACTTCAATACCTTCTCTATCAAACCTGTGCTTGCCATTTTTTTCCTCTGACTGGTATACAGAGTTTCCTGTCTTTCTTTTTCAAACTGTTTGAACTGAATATCCATAATTGCTATACTCTACATTTACTATCTTTGGTTCTCTCCCTGTTCCATTCATTTCTCAAGATAACTGCCTAACACATGGGCTTTATGCTCTTACCCCTCCTTTTTTTCTGTTTCCTTCCTTTTTTCAACAACATTTATTTCTGTGTAAAACTCTATTAGATTTATCCTAGCCACTCAATGGGTTGCCTGCTTCCTCCAACCTGACCATATTATATTTGTTCAATAATGATTAGTATACATTTTCTTGCTAACAACAATTCCCAGAAAAGCAGCATGGTTTAATAAATAGGACACTGGGCATGGACAGGAAAATTTAAATTTGAATCTTTCCCCAAACATTTGCTGGCTTTTTGATTCTAGGAACTCTTACATTGAGAACTTACTTTCTCTCATCTATGAAATGAGGGGATTGGACTTGATGACCGACCCCTGTAAATCTGTGATACGCAAACCTTGAGTTTTGATATTTTAATGGATCCATAATTTCATCATGTTTTCATGCTTGAGCAGGAACTGTAGGGTTTATAAATTCAGGATAGTACCTGGCACATTTAGATACTCAAATATCAAAGATGATATCAGATAGGTATGGCCTTTATTAACAGTGGCCAAGGTCAGCAGATGGTACAAGCAAAAGCATGTCCCTAAAGCAACTCACTCACCAGACTCAAATTTCCATAACTAAAGAATGCCATTCGGTTAGCGGAGAATGATACTGTTGTCTCAGAAGGCCACAGTAAAAATGGATACAGGATACTTTTCTAATTAGCACACTTTGTACAGAATTATTTCCGAGATGAGGTTACTTATACCTGAGATGAGAAGACATGGTCCTGATTACTTCTCATGATCATGACTGAGATGAACCCTACCTTAACCCAGAGACAGAATGATGATTCTAGCAAGGGAGTACTAGAGATACAAAGTCCTAGGGATAGACTTTTGGAAAAGTGTGTTCAAAATAGAGGAAAACAAAGGTCATTGATATTTTTAAGGTCTAATATTTCTTCATCCTACAAGTTTATTTCATATTCATGATCCTGCCTGCCTCTGAGTATCCCTTTCCCTCCAGCATTATATCTCCCCAGCACTATAAACTTTCATGCAAGGAATCTGGCGTTCAGTTTTCTAGCTAATTAGTTCCTTCTTTCCTGTAACCTCAAAGTTGTAAAATAAATCAGATTCACCCGAACAGGACTTAATGTTACAATAGATGTAACATTAGATACATTAGATTAGATACATTAGATAATACTAGGGTTATCTCTGAATACTTGGGAAAATTGGTAAGAAAATGAACATGGGAGCCCAGAGAGGAATTGGTATAGTCTCCGGAGTCCTGAGAGAAATTTCTCATAAGACTATAGTCTACTTCCCCATCCTACCCTGCCCTGAAGTTCATTGTGCCCAAATCTTCCTTGTGGCATTCTTAATTATATAAACTCTCTATCCTCTAATCTCTCCTGTTTTGCTTTGGAAGTATCAGTCTAACCACTGTGTGTGTGTGTGTGTGTGTGTGTGTGTGTATGTGTGCAGTGATTTCATTTTGGAGGTGTTGCTTGAAACCTTAGGGAATTAATGGTACCCAGTATCCTCCCCTGGTTATTTTTTGCCTCCTCTTTAGTAGTGAGTGTATATAGTTAACTTGCTATTAATACATCAGATAAAATGGTCTAGCTCTAACAAACCCCAGCATAAATGAAGAGCAAAGGATACAAAAGACATCCACATAAATCATCAGCATTTCTATTTGTTACCAACAAAGCCCAGCAGCAAGAGATGCAAAGAGAAATTCTATTTAAAATATTGTATATAATATAAAATATTTGGGAGTCTACCTGCCAAGACAAAGTCGGGAACTACGTGAACACAATTGCAAAACTCTTTGCACATAAATAAAGTCAAATGTAATCAAGTGAAAGAATATCAAATGCTCATGGGTAGGCTGAGCTAATATAATAAAAAAAAATGACAATTCTATCTAAATTAACCTACTTAAATAGTTCTACTAATCTAAATTAATCTACTTAATCTATTATTAATACCAACTCCCAAGAAATTATTTTACAAAGCTAAAAAAGTTATAAAATAATTCATCCAGAAGAATAAAAGGTCAAGAATTGCAAGGGAAATAATGAAAAATGATGCAAATGAAGGTGGCTTAGTTATACCAGACCTAAAACTATATTATAAAGCACCGGTCATCAAAACTATTTAATACTGACTAAGAAATAGTGTAGTCGATCAGTGGGATAGGTTAGGTTCACAAGACACAATAGTCAATGATTATAGTAATCTAGTGTGTGGCAAACCCAAAGACCCCAGCTTTTGGAATAAGAACTCACTATTTGACAAAAATTGCTGGGAAAATCAGAAATTAGTATGGCAGAAACTAGACATTGACCCACACCCAATACCCTATATTAAAATAAGGTTGAAATGGGTTCATGATTTACACATAAAGAGTGATAATATGAGCAAATTAGAACCAAGAATAGTCTACCTCTCAGTTCTGTAGAAAAAGAAGGTATTTGTGACTAAAGAAAAACCAAAGTATATTATGGAATGCAAAATAGATGATTTTGATTATATTAAGTTAAAAAGGTTTTGTACAAACAAAAACCAAAGCAGACAAGATTAGAAAGGAAGCAATAAACTGGGAAAAAAATTTTGACATTCAAGGGTTTTGATAAAGACTTTATTTTTAAATATTTAAAAAATTGATTCAAATTTATATGAATAGAAGCCATTCTCCAATTGATAAATGGCCAAAGGATATGAACAGACAATTTTCAGGTGAAGAAATTAAAAACATTTCTAGTCATATGAAAAAATGTTCTAAATCACTATTGGGCAGAGAAATACAGAGAAATTAAGAATAACTCTGAAGTACCATCACACACCTCTAAGATGACAGGAAAAGATAATGATGAAAAGGACCCACATGTGCAAAAATGTTTGTAGCAGTGTTTTTTGTAGTGGCAAGGAACTCGAAACTGAGTGGATGTCCCCCTATCAGTTGGGGAATGGCTGAATAAGTTTTAGTATATGAATGTTATGGAATATTATTGTTCTATAAGAAACAAGCAGCAAGATGATTTCAGAAAGTCCTAGAAAGATTTAACTGATGCTAAGTGAAGTAAGTAGAAACAAGAGAACTTTGTACACAGTGACAAGATTATATGATGATCATTTCTGATGCATGTGGCTCTCTCTTTTCAACCACAAGGTGATTTAGACCAGTTCCAATGGTCTTGTAATAGAGAGGGCCATCTGCACCCAGAGAGAGGACTGTGGGAATTGAGTGTGGATCACAACATAGTATTTTCACTTTTTTGTTTGCTTGCATTTTATTTTCTTTCTATTTTTTCCTTTTTTGATCTCGTTTTTCTTGTACATCATGATAATTGTAGAAATATGTATAGAACTGCACATGTTTTATATATATATATATATATATATATATATATATATATATGTATGTATGTATGTATTGGATTACTTGTCATCTAGGGGAAGGGAAAAGGGAAAGGGAGGTAAAAAAAATTTGGAACACAAAGTTTTACAAGGATGGATATTGAATTGGCTCAAATAGGAAGTAACTACATACTTAATAGGAGTATAGAAAGCTGTCTGACCTTGCAGGAAAGTAGGAGGGAAATAGGATATGGAAAGAAGATAAAAGAGAGGACATTTTGGGGCAGCAGTGGTCAATAGCAAAACACTTTTGATATGGACAGGGTGAAAAGAAAAAAGAAAATAAATGAGGGAAAATACAATTAGCAATAGTAATTATAAAATTTTTTCAAAGCAAGTTTCTCTGAAAAGGCCTCATTTCTCAAACATAGAGGGAATTAAATCAAATCTATAAAAAATAATGGTCCTGCCTCAATTGATAAATGATCAAAAGATGTGATCTTGCCCAAAGAGCGATAAATTCAGATATATTCTTTAACCTAACAACACCATTACTAAGCATGAATACCATAAGAGAATTGGAGTAAAAAGGAAAAAAATTACATATAGGTACAAAAAATATTCATAGCAGCTTCCTTCTCAAGGCAAAAAAAAAAAAAAACCAGAAATTGAGGGGATGCTCATAGATTTGGCAATGGCTCAATAAATTGTGATATGTGTTTGTGATGGAATATCTTTGTTCTATAGGAATTAATGAGCAGGATGCACTCAGAAAAAAAAATTAAAAATCTGGAAAGGCCTACATGAAGAAAGGGAAATGTGCTGTATACAAAATGATAACAATGTTCTGGAATGACTAGCTGTAAATGATTGCTATTTTCATTCATACAATCTCTGAAGGACTTATGATGAAAAATCCTATCCATACCCAGAGAAGGAACTGGTTGTGTCTGAATACAAATTGAAGCATTCTCTCTTTCTCTATCCTTTTTAACTTAATTTTTCTTGAGGGTTTTTATTTTCATTAGAGTGGGAGATCTTGTTTTCTTTCACAACTTAACTTTTATGGAAATGTTTTGTATAACTTCACATGTGGTTTCTTAATTGTGGATGAGGATAAGGGACAGAATTTAGGACTGAAAAATGCTTAAAAACAAATGCAAAAAAATTGTTTTGAATGTAGCTGGAGGAAAATATTAGATAAATTAAATTTAAATTTAAAAAATAAAAAAGAAATAGAGCAAACTTTATTCATTTTATAATTATCCCATCCCAAAGATGGGAACATAGTTTAGAGACTAATACACGTTTCAGGAATTGATAACTGCTAGAATATATTACTGTACATTTTAAACCATTCAAGAAGCTTAGATTTAAGAAAAATCTCATGGAAAGCAGTCTAGAAGAAACTAAGCATAAACCTGTTTAACACCTTATACTATGTACCAAAATAAGTTCAAAATGGGTACATGATTTAGAAACAAAAAGTGATAGCAAAGGCAAATTAGGGAACCTTTGGGAAAAAATTACTTGTCAGATCTTCCCCATCAAAAAATGGGGGCAGCTAGGTGGTACAGTGAATTGAGCACCAGCCCTTAAGTCAGGAGGACTTGAGTTCAAATTTTATCTTAGACACTTAATACTTCTTAGCTGTGTGAATCTGGGCAAGTCACTTAACCCCGATTGCCTCAGCAAAAAAGCAAAAACAAACAAACAAAAAATTAATAAAAAATAAGTCATTCCTCTATTGATAAATGGTTAAAAGATAAAAGCAAGCATTTTTCAGAAGAAGACTCAAAGTTATCAATATGACATAACACTCATAGGATGGATGAAATCATTAATAATTAATTAAATTAAAACAACTGTTAAGTACTACCTCTCACCTATCAGACTGGCTAACATGACAAAAACGAGAGCATGTAAAAAAATCAGATACACATATGCCTGTTGATGGAGTTCTGAATTGATCCAACTATTCTGAAGAATAATTTGGAACTATGCCTAAAGAATTATAAAATCATGCATACCTCTTGACCTAGCAATATCTAGGTCTGTACCTCAAAGAAAGCAAAGAAAAAAGGACTCTTATGACAAGACTATTTAGAGCAACTCTTTTAGTTGTGGCAAAGAATTGGAAATTGAGGGGATATTCATCAACTGGGAAAGGGCTGAACAAGTTGTATTAGATTGTAATTGAATACTACTGTGCTATAAGAAATGACATGAAGAGATGGTTTTAGAAAAATATGGGAAGACCATGAGTTGATACAAAGTGAAGTGATCAAAAGCAGAAAAATATCGTACATATTAACAACAATATTGTAATAATAATCAATTGTGAAAGAGACTTAGCTGCTCTGATCAATACAATAATCCATGATAGTTCCAAAGGACTCATGATGAAAAATGCTATCCATCTCCAGAGAGAGGATTAATGTATTCTGAATACAGGCTGAAGCATATTTTTTTCTTGCTTTTTTTGCAACATGACTAATATGGAAAGATGCTTTGTATGGCTTCACTAATGTATAATACTATTATATTACTTGCCTTTTAATGGGTGGAAGGAGTAGAAGGAGGAAGATAATTTAGAACTGAAATTTTTTTAAATGAATGTTAAAAAAAAATAAAGTCCAACTCCCTGTCCAAGAAAATCACCTCCTACTTTTGGCCCTCATAGGTACCATCTTCATCCTCTACATCCAGATAAAGGAACTGCTTTGAATGGGTAATGTCAGAATCCAGTGAGAAAGCTTAGGATATTTATCCAGTGTCATGCAATATGAATATCATTCCTTTCCCAAAGTGTTGTTGCTTCCAGTGTTTATGTGAAAACCTGACATTCATAAAGGAACTGCAAATGGGCTTCCTGAAACTAGCAGAACAAACTATTCTAAGTACTTTTTTAAACAGTGCTCATAAAGAACAGCAGTTCAAAGAACACCAAGCTCGAAGGGTATATCTATACTTGAAAATCACCTTAACTACTTTGGCTGGGTTTACCAATCAATTTTGTTTTTAATTCCTATACAAAGTGACCCTCTCTTGTGTAGACATTTTGGTTTCTAAAAGTGGTAGTAAAAGAATATTTACCTCAGGAAAACTCATAAAATCAACCTGAGGAGAAACAACGCTGCTTATGAAGTGTTGAGTAAAGAGATGTTCTAAAGGGGGGGGGGGGAGAGGGAGAGAAGGGAGAGAGAGACAGAGACAGAAAAAGACACAGAGAAGGAAAGAGAGACAGAGACAGAGACACAGGGAAAGACAGAGACAGAGAGAGAAAGGGAGAGAGAGACATAGAGAGAAAGGGAGAGAGAGAGAGAGAAGGAGAGGGGGGAGAGAGAGAGAGGAAAACAGAGAGGAAGAGAAAGATAGAGAGACAGAGAGAAAGAGACAGAGACAGAGAGACAAGAGAGATAAGGACAGAGACAGAGACAGGAGAGAAGAGAAATTCCCAGTAGAGAAATTTACTGAGAACCCATTTGAAGATAGTGAACTATCTGAGGATACATTGGCTACAGGTATATTGTGGTCTATCACTTATTATGAGACTACTTTCAGAAGTTTGAAAGATATATTACCGGGAAATTATAAATCACATAATAGTGTGGGGCCTATGGGAAGCAGTTTTATAAAAACTATTGGGATATATTTTTTTCATTTCACATCATATACCTTGATTAGAGTCTACACTCTGAGAAAAGAGAAAATTCTTCAGCTATCTGTGTTGCCCTCCATTGCCTTCTCTAATTTAAAATTATGGGAAGGATAGAGGGAGCAATTCAGGTTTTTATAGATGTCTGGATTTAAGAAAATCTAGACTTATACAAAAACACATTAGGGAGTGAAGATACTTGGCTTTATTGAAAGATGACTGGTTCATTTGAGGAACTATTTGAAGAAATACAAAAAGGTTACCTGGTCCTATTGCTATTATAATTAGAAAGAGAGAAATACTTTGAACATTAGAATGTAGATAAGGTCGTGTAAGAGACAGCCAAATGAAGACAGAAGCAGGAGAAAATCTGAGTACAGAAGGAATCAGGAACAGAAATCATGGAGGTGATGAGAGGAACTGCTTACATGAGACAGAATCAGCAAACTGACAGGAATTGAGTCTTTGCAGCTGCTGGAAACTCTTTGGAAGAAAACTGAATATTCTATATGGAAAGCAGTCTGGGCTGGTTTATTGCTCCCTAATGTCATCTAGATAGAGAGGGGGAAAATCTCAGTGTGACCATGTTGCCCTCCACTTCCCTCTCTGGTTTAAAAGAAAGAAACAAAGAGGGAAATAAGGCTTTTTTTTTTTTACTTGCTTCACTGAGAAAAGATACTTAGATTTTCTAAGAACTGATTGGACAGAAGAAAATACCCTATTATTTGAAGAGCTGGCGGGGGAAAAGTTACATGGCCTTATTATTATTTACAACATGAGAGGGAGAAATCCTCAGAAACCCAGAACAAACTGAGCAACATAGCAGTTTGCTGGCTTAGGGGGAATGGATCATTACTGTAACAGCATTAACATTTCTCAGAACATACCTTCCTCCTCACCCCAAAAAAACCCAAATAAATATATAGAGATTTTTTTGGCTGAAGCAATTGGTGTTAGGTGACCTGCCCAGTGTCACACAGCTAGGAAGTGTTAAGTGTCTGAGGTCATATTTGAACTTAGGTCCTCCTGACCTCAGGGCTGGTGCTTTATCCATTGTGCCACCGAGCTGCCCCAATAAATAGATTTTTAAAAATAGTTTTATTAGGTAAAAAATAATTACAAACCTTGTTATTTAGTTATACAGCTGATATTTATCACTGATGCTTATAGATCTTATACTTATAAATACATATAATGTATAATGAAGGAAAAAAGTTGTCTTACAAACTCACAATGGTTAAGAGATTCCAGATACTAGAGATGCTTAAGGATGACTGTGAGCTAGAAGAGTTTGTCACGACTTTAGTGTCCTGAAAGAAACAGATTTGCCTAGTAGTAAATCTGTGAGAACAAAATGGATAATAAAGAAAAAGAAAAACAACTTTATCCAGCAAGAGATGCATAAGGCTAAGACTACTCTATAAAGTTTCCTAGGACAAAGTCAGTCATTTAGAGTTATAAGTTGCTTTAGCTTCATGGGTTTCCCCATTCACATCACACACTGCTAAAGGGCTGTGAATGCACACTCTCACTGTATGCATTAATTGGGAAATGTCTCACAGATTTTTTAAGGAATGTCTTATTTTTTGTTATTTGTTACTGTTTTTACCTTTTATGGAGTATATCTTATGTTTGCTTTTGTTTTATTTAGTAAATGTTTTATCTTGAAGAATAAACAGTGTCACGGTGATTGATGGATTTATGTAAATAGGAAACAGGTTGGGAGAAAAGCTAAAGTAGTAAATAGTAGCAGTGCTCCTGCACAAAGATTTTACTTAGGACTCAGTGGACTAAATTCTTCTCATAACACTGGCTCATAACTCCAATATATTTTTGAGATCTAAATCCCCATTCCCCAATATTTGGCAGACTATATAGAAAAGTCCTGGAAACCTAACATATTTTGGGGGGTTCAGCACTTCTGTACCCCCACAGACCATCAGTGGGTGGACAAAGTCAATCATACCACAAGGAGAGAGAAAAGCTAAGGAGAAATGAGATTTGGTTTCATATTCTTTGCATATGTTATACATATCAGTCATTTAATAAATGTATTTTGGTTGGTTTCTGAAGGTTAAGAAGTAACTGATTTAATTGAATTTTCACTTTTCTTTCTCAGTTGGTTGTTTTGTATTTATGTAGATACTCTTACTGATAGTCTCCACAGTGATGTACTAATTATAGCGGCCCTTGCTTTAAGCAAATGCATTAGACCTCCCTATCCCACCTCCCACCAAAAATTCAAATTTATATCAAAGCTCAAATATGAGGATGGTAACTTGCTCCAATTCTCCATTCTATAAAACAATTCACTATAAGCTTTCTTTAAATATTGATTTTCCTTACTATGCTAAGTATGAGTCACATTACATTAACAGTTGTTTTATGTACAGCTTTTCAAAAATACATTGACCTTCCCTACTTTATTCCAGCACCAGTTTTTCCAGTTGTCTCAAATGATCTTCAAACTACTTAAAATATAATAACACTTTCTTGATATCTTGAGTTTCATGGCTAAATTTCTTAAGAATCCTACCTTAAATCCAAATCATTCTGGTTTTCATTGATTGGCCAACAACAGGTCAGAGACCAAGCCCCACTTGGTCTTTATTTGGCTCTAGATTATCTTGGAGTTGATGTAAATAGCATAGTTTCAGTTTTGGCTAGAAACCTTGAGAGTCTTCTCTCAAATTAATTTTTTTTATTAGGTAAAAAAAAAGGCCATTCTATCTGCTTTCTTTCTTGTCTAGCCTTAATCACTGAATGGGCATTGCCTCAGCCAAACAGACTTGTTAGCTTAAGGGTCAAGGTCTCCCACTGCATCCAGAGCCATCTTCAGTCATCCTGATCTTTATCTTGCTACTGGACCCAGTTAATGCTAAAGGAAAAACTGATGCAAGGGACCTTGCACAGCCCTCCCTCACTCAAATATAATTCACTTGCAGGACACAGCACCACCTCTTCAATATCATGGTTCTCTTCAAGAAAGATGGACAAATAACAGTCCATGAACCAATTTCATCAATGTGTTATTATCTCTGCTTCTTCCTATACAGCCTTACTAGGAAACAGAATCTGGTCCTAAGAAACTCCATGCTTAGCTTGAAATGAGATTCTACTTTCTGGCACAACACCCTGCTTTCACTATTAGCCATGAAAATTAATGCAGGAATTCTCAAAGAGAAAGGGAAAATCCTGAAGGAAGGCTTATTTGCAAAAAAACATTTCAAATTGTTTGCACAGCCAGGAAAATAATTTCCTTTCTAAAAAGCCAAGGCTTTCCTATTTCATTTACTGATCGATTTATAAATTCTGATTTCACTGTCAGAGCCTGATACATGTTCTAGTATCACCAAGAGATTCATTATCTGAGAATGCAGATGAGATGAAAGTAAAAACATATAAAACCTTAAAAAATTAAGGATTGGTTTTATTTAAAGTTATACATTCTGGCAGTACATATACATTTGCACACACATTCTAGGGTTTAATTATTATTTTTATGATATGGAAAAATCTCAAATATCCAGAACACAATTAAGCAGAGCCTTCACATAACAAGAAATAATGCAAACTTGAGGATCTTGGGGTCAAGAAGTCAGAAATCCTAATCTTTCTTTTAACACTAAAATACTGAGCTTGCTTCCTAACTTCAAGAAAGGAAATGATTGATGTAAATAATCTCTAATCTTCCTGATCATCTCCAGCCATGCTGCCTGCGGGACAACTCTCCTATTTGGCCTCCCTTCACCAGAACTTAGAATCTCTGCCCTAGTACCCTTTACTGTCTTGCTTTCTCATAAACAACATTATAATAATATTTTAGTGCTTTAAGGTTTGCAAAGCACTTTATATTATCTCATTTTGTCCTCACAGTCATCCTTTAAGAAACTGTACATATTTATCCAACCTTTATTATGGTGTGAAGCAGCTTTTTTTTAATTCCTTCTGGCCTTAAATTTTCTATAAAAATTCATTTTCTGCACCTCATTTTGAGAAGTCAAAAGAAACTTAAATAGAAAAAACTTAGCTATCCAAAATGAAATTTTGAGGTAATGTTTAAAGGACAGTTTAATGTCAATCTCACCTCCTACATTTTTTTGTAGGAACATTTGTAGGCCTGTAAAAAAAAGAATTTATTAGGAAAATAATGAGTCCACATCCTTGTAAGATCTCCAATTAAGAATGAAAAATTTAAATGTGTTCAAAAGACTATGCTTAGTCAAGCAGGAAAATGGAAGGAAGCATTTTAAAGATATTTTCAACAAGAGGTATAGAAAGAAACAGACATTTCTAATTGATACTGAATTAGCCAGAATACCTCATTTCCTGACTAATTCAGTTAATTGAGGCTTTAATAGTAAGTGAAGAAGTATGAGTTTTAAAGAGAGAGCAAGCACATATTTAATGACATTTTGAAAGTGACCTGATATAATGTCACTATATTTGAAATCAGATAGTTCTACTCTTCTAAATCACTATTGTACAAACTTTTTGGAGACACTTTCAGTAAAAAAAAATATCCTGAACACTCATACTCAATACTTGTATATTTATTTATCATGGAGGACTAACCTTTAAGTGCCCACGCTATTGAAGTGCCCCATCACTTCAAAGCATGAGCAGTATTCTGAATAATTACTTTCTGCTTACTATATTGTGAAAAATAAAAAATAACCTTTTAATTTGCTTTTCAGTCATAATTGTTTAGTCATAAACATTAAGTAATTTTTCAATCATGTATGACTCTTCCTAACTCCATCTGGGATTTTCTGGACAAAGATACTAGAGTGGTTCATCATTTCCTTCTTCATCCAGCTCATTTTACAGATGAGGAAACTGAGGCAAACAGGATTAAGTGCTATGGCCAGAGTCATACAGCTAGTAAGTGTCTGAAACTGGATTTGAACTCAGGAGGATGAATTTTCCTGCTTCCAAGCCCAGTGTCCTACCTTCCTTTTGTGTGCGTTAAAAAAAGCACAAATAGTCCACATGCTGACTTTTTTTTTAAGGTTTTTGCAAACCTTAAAAAATATTGCAAGCCTCTGGAAAAGGAGATATATGGCCTTGAACAGATGAAGTCATTAAATTTCTATGTCTCTGCCATTTCATTCTTTACTACTCCCAAGTGAATGAGAAACAGAAGATGGAATGAACTAGGCTAAAACCTTGTGAGCTTCAGGATACTGAAGGAGACATAAGAGGTCCAGGTTCTAGAATCTATGCCAGGATTTACAGAAACTGAGCTGGATGAGCTAGTTAGTAGGCTACTGGATTCAGCCTAGTAATGGATTGATCTGGCAGCCAAAGTAAGGGAGGGATTCTGTCCATTGGCCATGCTACATTCAGAAGTCAGTTTGCTGGACATAGGCTTTAGAGCAGATGCTTTAAGTTTGATCCCATTCTCCCCTGGGACCTAGGTGGTAGAAGAAATAATTTAGGGAGAAAATTTGTTCTGGTTTTCATTTTATCTTCTCAGCAAATATTACTCTGTGAAAGTCATGAAGTTAATTGTTTATCTATGATAATGAAGAGGTATCAGAGGATTAAATTATTCTTGGACACTGATCATGGGCAGGAATATGGAGGGAAATTGCTATTCCCCATAACAATGGGAAGTTGAGTTTTTCTGTTGGGCATAAGTCTTATGATTGCATTGGTATAAGAAACACCTGATAAGGAATTTTATCAATGTGCTTAGCATCTTTTCTGTATGTATGTGTATACATACCATCTCAAGGGTATTCCTAAAATCTTGAGGGGAAAATATAATGACCTTATTTTAGGAACTTAACCTGCTAGTACCTATATTGGGAGAGTAAGTCTAGAGTCTTACTACAAATTTACAGATTATATACAATTACTATTCTATTACTAAATTCTAGGGATAAGCACGAACTTGTAATTTCATTGGTTTAGTGATGTATCTCTTTTAGCCAATTCAAGTCAATACCTACTTTTCAAATTACAATCTTAGGAAGATGCCTAAAGTGCAGAAACTTTAAATGATTTGTTCACAGTTATATGATAGATGGCAGTTGCAGAACCTGAACTGAAATCTTCCTGCTTTGAAGGTAACTTTCTCTTTTATGTTGCAAAATAAACACAGAAATTTTTTTAAAGATGAAATAAACCATATTTTTAGAAATATTTTTATCTTATGTATTAATAGTTCCCAAAAAAGCCTTCCCCTTACTAAAGCTGCATCTGCCTCTGCTGTTATACTTGTGCCCACCTCAGAAAAAGGAGGGAAAAGAGAACCTGGAAGCCCATGCTTTTCCCACAGCAACTCAGAAGAAAGCAGCCTCTGCTAGAAATCACCATTCTTAGCACTAATTGATGAGATATTATAGTCTTCTTTCAGCTGTAATGATTATTATATGTGTCTCCTGGGAGCCATAAGCTCCACCTTGTGAACTCTTGCTCTAAGTGAAATCCTACTTCAAAGAAGCAAATTTTACTTCACAGGTATCACTCAAACTTTATGGGCTTAGACCTATGACTAAAATATAGTTCTAGAAGGATATGTTTAACTCAAAAGGGAAAAAAAAGAAATAAAGAGTAGCATTATATTAAGAAGATGTATTCTGTTTGTGGCAGCCCTTTTTGTAGTGGCTAGAAACTGGAAACTGAATGGATGTCCATCAGTTGGAGAATGGCTGAATAAATTGTGGTATATGAATATTATGGAATATTACTGTTCTGTAAGAAATGACCAACAGGATGATTTCAGAAAGACCTGGAGAGACTTACACGAACTGATGCTGAGTGAAATGAGCAGGACCAGGAGATCATTATATACTTCAACAACAATACTATATGATGACCAGTTCTGATGGACCTGGCCATCCCCAGCAACGAGATCAACCAAATCATTTCCAATGGAGCAGTAATGAACTGAACCAGCTATGCCCAGAGAAAGAACTCTGGGAGATAACTAAAAACCATTACATTGAATTCCCACTCCCTATATTTATGTCCACCTGCATTTTGGATTTCCTTCACAAGCTAATTGTACAATATTTCAGAGTCTGATTCTTTTTGTACAGCAAAATAACGTTTTGGTCATGTATACTTATTGTGTATCTAATTTATATTTTAATGTATTTAACATCTACTGGTCATCCTGCCATCTGGGGGAGGGGGTGGGGGGTAAGAGGTGAAAAATTGGAACAAGAGGTTTGGCAATTGTTAATGCTGTAAAGTTACCCATGCATATATCCTGTAAATAAAAGGCTATTAAATATTATTAATAAAAAAAGAAGATGTATTCTTTGAGAAATGCAGAAACCAGAATTGGGGAAACATGGTAAAGATCATTGATATATACAATTCACTATCTGGTCAAAAAAAAAAAAATAAAGAGTTCTGGGAAATGATTACATACCTAGAAGAAGGGAGGGGAATTTCAACTATCCAGATACCTACTCTCTCCCTCTTCCAAAACAGAGTAGCTAATAACTTGCTGGCTTGTCTTTTTTTCTTCTGAGACAATTGAGGTTAAGTGACTTGCCCAGGATCACACAGCTAGAAAGTGTTAAGCTTCTGAGGCTAGATTTGAACTCAGATTCTCCTGACTTCAGGGCTGGTGCTCTATTCATTTGCTGGCTTATCTTAATGACAATTTTATCCTTCAGAAGATGTATGAACCTATAAGTGTATGAACCTAGACCTGAATGTCACAAATAGAGAAGAATTGGCTGCTGAGGTAGAAATTATAGGAAACTTGGGAGGCAATAACTCTTTACTATGAGGGTTTGTGATACAGAAGAAAAATGAATGTAGGTTGATGTCCTTCCATCCCCTCACCTCCTGATTTTGAAAGAGCAAATTTCAAAGGGTTCAAAAGAAAAATAGGTAGTATCTCATAAAATTAAATTCTACAGAAGTCATTTTAGAAAGGAAGGGAAACTCTCAGGAATGAAATTCTGAAGACAGACCAAAAAACTCCCAAAACAATGATTAAATAAATAAAATAAAGGGAGATCTCTTAAAAAAAAAAAAAAGCTAAAATGAATAGAGAGAGAACTCACCAAACAATCCGAATTACTAAAAGATACTTACAGAAGACATATACAAGAGAAGAACAACATGGCATAGTATGAATGAATGAATGAAAAGCACTTATTATATGTAAAGCACTGTCCTTAAACCTGAGTATCCTATTAGAAAATGGAACAGTTTCTGTTCTCAATGCAACTCAGATGGAAAGGACCCCTGGCTCTTAGGAAACAATGATAAAACAGAGGGGAATTCATCTTCTTTAATGTGATTTTAAATGATACAGCCCTATAAAATTAATATAATGCGTGCTAAAAACTCAAAATTAGCTAAAACTGGTAAGGATAGTTAAGGACATGTACAAAACTAAGTTCTGCTTTCTTTTGTGTTTAATCTATATTAGAAGAAAGAAAGGGATTAAAGATTAAAACCTGGGGAAAAATGGGATAACTTATTTAAAAACTATGCAGAGGCTCTTAATTCTTACTTTGCTTCTGTTTACTCTGCCAAGGACCTATAGACTGAAAAGAATTGGGAGGAAAATGGCTAATGGAAAGGTGGGTTTTTTTCTATTGGAGCATAAATCTTATGATTTCCCTGGTGCTTAAGCACCTGATGAGGAATTTCTATCAGTGTGCTTAGCATCTTTTCTATAACTTTGCTTGAGGCACTGAAAGGTGTCTTTTATCAGAGGTGTGACTTGAATGCAGGTTTCCCTGATTCCTAAGCCAGCCTTCTTTCTATCCATTATGCCAGTTTATGTCTTGTAGAGAGGTATACCTAATATGGTTGTTCTTCATAAATACAAGTCACCTGGTCCAGATCCACTACATCTTTGTGTAATGAAAGATGTGGAAGAAATGGTTTCTGAGTCACAGTGAATGCTATTTTTAAAAGATCATGAAAAATGGATAACAGGAAGGGATAACAGAATTAGAAAAGGGCAAACACTTTCCCAGTTTTCAAAAAAAAAAAAAAAAGGAAAGAAAGGAGCCTACAAATTGCAGAGTACTCCTGAAAAACTTATAGTAACATATTATTAAAGAGAACATTGAAGAATAGGTAGAAAAGAAAGTGATAATCACAGAAAGCCATCATGGCTCCATTATGAAGAATCAATCATGGCAGATTAACCTGATTTCCTTTTTTTAAATATTCCTTTTGCATTCCCATTAATCTACACACCTTTTTTTTATATCCTGCCTGTCCTATTCCCTCATTCTTATTTCTTTATACAATTTGAAGAGTTTTAGTATATGTGTATGTGTGTGTGTGTGTGTGTGTGTGTGTGTGCTGTTCCTTTCCCATTCCTGATATGAGTAGATTTCAGAACTACTCACCTACCTCCCCAAAAAGTTTGTCCTTAGTGAGTCCCTTGAAATTAGTCTTTAACGTTTATCATTTCTTATATGTCAAATTTTCTATTAAGGGCAGGGTTTTTGGCAACAAAATCCTGAAATTCTGGAAATTCATCTAATATCCATTTTTTAAAATTTTAGGATTATGATTAATTTTGTGATATTTTCAGTTACAACCTTAGTTCTTTTGATCTTTGATATATAGTATTCCAATACCTTGCAGTCTTATTATAGTTGCTGATAGATCTTCTATGATTCTAATTGTGGCTCCAGAATATTTGAGTTGTTTGTTGTTGTTGCCTGTAGAATTTTCTCTTTGATTTAGGGGTTTCAACATTCAGCAATGATATTCCTGCAGGTTTTCTCATAAAATTTATTTCAAATGATGATCACTGGATTTTTTTCAATCTCTATTTTCTTCTCATTTTAACACTTTATATCAAGATTTTTTTGTAATTTTCGGTAGTCCAATTAGTCTTATTTTCTTTTCTCAGTCTGATCTTCAGATCTGTTGTTTTTCTTATTAGATATCTCATTGTCTTCTTTTTTTCATTCTTTATATTTTGTTTTCTTATTTCTTGATCTTTTCTGACTTTTCTGACTTCTCATTGCCCAGTTCTAATTTTCAGAGGCACTTTCTTCCTTAACTCTCTGGATCTTCTTTTCTAGTTGGTTGACTTTCTTTTCATAATTTTCTTGTTATTCTTGGATTGTTCTTATTTTTTAAAAGTTTTTCCTCAATCGCTCTCATTTTATCTTTAAAGTCTTTTTTGAGTTCTTCTATGAATTCTTTTTGGGCTGACAGCCATTTGATATTACTTTTTGGTGTAGGAGAGACTATTTTTACTTCAATATCTTCCTCTGGATATGAACCCTGGTCTTCCTTCTTCTTATAGTAATTGTCTATGGTCAAATTCTTTATTTCAAATTTTTTAAATAAGAGCTTGTTGGCATAATCACCTTGAGTCCTAGGGCAAGAGAGGGGTAAAGGAAAGGGAAGAGAAGGGATAAGATGGAAGAGGAAATTGATGGCTCTAGCTTTAGCTCCTCTTTCAGGTGTCCCCTCTAGCCTGGAATGGAAACTAAAAACTTCACCATCCTGTAAGTACCAGGAATCAGAAGTGTTTCTGTCCCAGTACTTCTGCATTCATCCCCGGGAGTGCTGATTCCTTCTCAGCCAGGACTGTAGGCATTTTTAATCAGGAAAGGTTCCCTCAATCTAGACTCAAACACCCAACTCCTGACACTTTCTGGGAAGTACAAGTTTTTGTGACTGGTTCTGAGGCTACCTCCCAAGCCCACTAACCTCAGGGATCCCAGCAAGTTGTTTCAATGGAACTAGCTTAAACCAGACTTTCTTCCTGGTATCTTTCTTTGGATTTTCTCTGATTTTCCCAAGAGGACCGCTGTTCTGCCCAGTTCCTATTTGTTTTAACCACTCTATATTTGCCCTGTGACACTATTTTGTCTTGTTTGGGTGGGAGATCTGGAGAACTTAGAATTTTCTGACCTAAGCCACCATCTTCCCAGAATCCTCTCCAAAATCTTTGATAAAATATCTTATATAAATCTTTTGGAAAAGGTGGCTGAATAGTGGCAAGATAATAGTTCAAGAAGATGGATTTGCAATCGAAAAAATGGCTGGACTCTGAATAATCATTAATGTTTAAATATCCATTTAGAAACTCTCCACTGGAAGGCTACATGTGGCTCTGCTTGATCCATTGTTATTCAATATTTTATCAATAACTTGTCGATCTGAATCATAAGAGATATGCTTAGGAAATCTACAGATTGGGAGAGAGACTTTACATATTAGATGACAGAGTTGGGACCTAAAACGATCTAATAAGATGAAATGTAATAGACTTTTGTCTTATTCTTTGGTTATTAAAATTATCCCTGTTAAGGACCATGCCTAAATGTGAGGGAGTAGATCAGTTCTTTAAAAGTCCCCACAGCTGTGAAGGATAACACACTTGAAGGAATTGCAATTCAGCCTTTATTGATACAGATGTTGCTTGTGAATTGGGAATGAAATAAATTGGAGGCAAGAGGGAAGAAGAGGGAGGTCAGAAAATACAACTGCCTCTCAGTCTCCTTATCATCTTTTCACATGAAGGGATCTGTTCTGCTGGTCACATTTAGATCCCCAGCAGCCACTAGCAGGAGGTTCCCATAACAATCCTCACAAGATGTTGAAGGTACAAGCAGGCAACCCTTGTCCAAAAACAATTCTAGGGTTACCAATGAACAACTCGATATGAGTAAGCAATGTGATATATCAGCTAAAGAAGTTAGTGAGATCTTGGGCACCATTGAGAAGTATAATTGTCTGATACTGTCTAGCCACATTTAAAGTGCTGGATTAAATTCTGAACATTCTAATTTAGAGAGGACATTGATAAGTATAAGACAATCGGAGAATAATCACCTGAATGGCTAAGGAACTTAGGATATTTAGCCTGCAGAAGAGATGATCCAAAGAGGAATCATTAATCATATTCCAATGTTTGGAAGAATTTCCATGTGGAAAGGGGATTATATTTGCTCTGTTTGACTCCAGGCATCAGAACTAGATATAATGAACAGAGTTTGAAAAGAGTCAAATTTTGATTTGATGTAAGGAAAAACCTTCTAACAATTAGACCTATCTAAAAGTAGAATAGGTTCCTGAGGAAGTTAAGTAGTTTTTCCCTTATTGGAGGACTTCCAAAAATCTCGATGTCTCTTATAGAGTCTATTATAATGGAAATGATGGTGGCCCCTGAAATACCTTCCAATTCTGAAATTCTGTAATTTAATGACATAAATAAGAGCCTTGATTTTGCCATTGTAGAACCTCAAGCAAGTATTGTTACATCTTTTGAACAAGTTTCTTTACAAAACAACAATACTGTTCTTGTTTACTTACATATCTTTTTTTATTCTAAATCTATTACCTTATGATGTTAGTTAAGATATGATTTATAATCTGTTATACAAAAACACAAATCTTCGAACCAAAAATAAACTCAAGGAAAGCAATACTTTGTTTCTACCTGGGAACTATGACAAAAGTTGCAGCTCTACCCAGTCCCTAGTAGTCTATCTTTTGGGACTATTTGCAAGAATTGGTAACTATAGGTAGAAAGACATTTTCTTACCCAAAGTCAAATAGTCGGATGAACTAAGGCAATGACAACCTATTCAGAATCAAATAATTTAAAACAAGAGATTTAACCTAACCTAAATCAGCCTTTCTAGTCTGCTGTATCTGACGTGATGGGGTCTACATTATGAAGGAGCAAGATAGTCTCTAAGACTATATGCTAAAAGATTGAGACTTCTTACACAAGTAGAAAAGATCATGTAATATTTGCAATTTACCAGATGACCAGCAGAAAACATTGGAGTGCAGTAGAACTACAGAGTAGCACTATAGTAGAGAACCTATAACTAGTAGTGTATTGGAGAGAATGACACATCCATACACCAGGAAAGCTCATGGATGATACCAACAGCTCCACCCAACAGTGACAGAGATAAGGGGAAACTTAGTGGGAATCTGAATTACGCTAGAAGCATGTGCACTCATGTCCTGTCTCACATCAGTGCTAAAGGGCCCAGCTTCTTAAGCCACATATGGGATCGAGTCATGAAAATATGATTTATTAACAGTAAATTTTAATTTGTACACCTATTTTATATATCGATATACCCAGGATTATGCAAAAATTTCTTAGGCAAAAAGGAGTCATAAGTGGAAAAAAGTTAAAGAAACCCTTGTTTAGAAAACTCTTGGAGAGAGTATATGAAAGATTTTCCTTGTTATTAACTTTTTTCTAAGTTCTTTAGTTACATATCTTTTTTTTTTAACCTAATGGGTCTTTTTGTTAGTCTAATAAAAAAGAACATCAGTGGAAGTTTAGGAACTATAGTTTTGATTAGAGGCTTGCCTAAAATGTGCCCATGTATGAGATGTGTCCTAGATTACATAAGAAAAAAAATTTCAACGTCCAAAGCAGAAATATTATACCTGGGTTCATAAATACATATAAATTACTCATAAAAGTTATTTCATTTAAAGTCAATTCACTTTTATTTTAGATTATTTCTGAATTCCTACCTTGATTTTGTTGAAGAAAGTTGTTTTCTAGACACACAACTTCATGTCACTGGCCAACCTACTTTCATATTGAATAATCTTATTACCCTATTTTGAGGTCTGTCTTTTCACTTTGGGATAAGTATAAGTATTAGTTCTAGGCAATGAGACAAAAAGAATCTTTGCAAGTTTGCAATTTATGGTGAGTGAGCTTTGGCTGATGGGGAAGGAAGCTATGATAATTCCCTTTGGTATACAGCACAACTTGTTTGGCCAAATTTAAATAACATTTTATAAATGTTCAAAAGAAAATAAGGCAACCATCTCCCAGAAGAGATTCATTCCAGATGCTTTTAAGTAGTGTAAACTCCTTATAATTGCTCAATGTGCACCATCCTCCCTACTCAAGAGTTGACCCAACTTTGCTAGTCACATTTCTTTTTGAAATACTTTGAAGGAAGCAAAAAGTATTTACTGGCATAAGTTTAACTCTGTGGTGAATTTATGGGAAAACATGGATAATAGTCATATGGGACATATATAGTCAATAGGCACAGAAGATCTATGACATGCAGCTTAGAGAGAATACTCACATTGATAAATACATTAAGAGTATGAGAGCACTAGAGGTTTAACTGACTGAAAACTGAAGAGTTTGATTTCACACTGCCTCCCACTTTAAGTCTCTGTTGAAAAGTTTGTTTATGTCCAATTTAGGTGGTGTTTTTAGAAACTATATTCTGTTATAAACTAGGATTTACAAGTAGTATTTCTATAAATGAAAGCAGTGCTGTATGCTGTTTATGAAAATTGTAGGCTGCTGTAGGCTACCTCAACTGCCAAATAAGCTTTTGCAGTTGAGGTAGCCTACAGCAGCCTACAATTTTCAATAAGCTTTTGCATCTAATTTCCTGGTGACAATTATCAATTAGGAGATTCCCTATTGAGATCTCAAAGTAAGTTATAGTTTAATACACTTGTCATATCCTAATTTGTGCAAGACATCTATGGACATACATGGACGTTATATTCTCTAATGGATTTTAAGCCCCTCAAAAGTTAGGATTTTTATATCAAGCAATGAACTACAAGGAACACAAGTTCTGCTATGGATCTGGCTCCAAGAAAAGAATTCAAGGTGAATTTAAAAAAATATTCTAATCAAGAATAGAGATAAGAGAAAGCTTCACCAGAAATCTCAGATAGGGTTTCCTAGGGTTCTCTGGAATAGAATCATGTTCAAAGCAGAAGTATGGACTTGAAAAGTCTCACTAGGGGAAACAAGAAATGCAAGGTCATTGGAAGGGGAGATCTTGATCCCAGAGAGAAGAACTAGGAGCAATCTCAGAAGAAAAAACATTGAGATTTAGGATGGATGTCAGGAAAAACTGCCTCATTTGGTAGTGTCTTCCTCCTCAATAAAGATCTGTGAATAAGGGTTGACTAATCAATCTTCAGAGATGTTGGAATAAAGGGATTCTTGTTCAGGTTTACATTGAAGTAAGTTGAAATTCCTTCTAAATCCAATATTCTGTGATTTTTATGATTCTGTAAATTTTAATGAGAAAATTTGATCTGGGGATCTAAATCATGGGAGAGGAAGAGATAGAGGAAGATTCCCTGGTATGAAGTAATTGTTCATTTAGCTTTCCACTTAGTTTCTGCCCTACTGAAGTAGATATTTAAATGGTGAAGGGAGCACTAGTCAAGGTGAATATAATTTTTTTAATGTCACATTTCCAGAGCATCAGCTGGATTGTTACATAGTAAGTCAGTTTTAGCCCAGACTAAATGATGACTAAATGCAATTAAGGAAGAATGATAAAGATACAAAATGTTCAGCTTCATTTTCTTAAAATCTTGGTTTTTCCCCTATTATTAGAGTTTGACAACAGTTTTCACGTTCACTTTTCTTCATAAATCTATCTAATTTATTTTTATTTTATTTATTTATTTATTTTGGTGAGGCAGTTGGGATTAAGTGACTTGCCCAGGAATACACAGCTAGGAAATGTTAAATGTCTGAGTCTGGATTTAAACTCTGGTTCTCCTGTCTCTAAGGCTGGTGCTCTTTCCACTGTGCTATCTAGATGTCCTAGCCATCTAATTTCAAGGATGATAAATGGAAACACAATACTGGTTTTAGTTACATAATCCTGCCTAGGATTTAAATCTGGGTTGAGAGCAATTAAAAGAGGAGAATGCTACTTAAAATGCTTGTGAATCACCTTGCCATTCCTTACTCCAGGAGCTCAGAAACATGTAATATTTCCTGATTAAAAATATTCCTTTTATATTTTACTACTTTAAATATATATATATATATATAATTGGAGATTGGAAATGATCGGTAGGGAATCAAAGATGTGGAGAAGGCAGGAACTGGAAAAAAAAACTGGGGTAAAATGGTGAAAACACTGTATTTGAAGTCAGAGAACCTAGATTCAAATTCCACCATTGTTATTTGTTACCCAGACTGTCTCGGGTGAATACTACACTCACAGAAGCATAAATTTAGAACTGGAAGGGACCTTAGTATTCATCTATTTTAACTTCCCATTTTACAGCTGACAAAATTGAGACCTAAAGAAGTTAAATGAATTTTCTAGCATCTCACACTAGTAAATGGTAGGAATGGGATTCAAATCTAGTTCCTCTGACTCCAAACAAAACATTCCTAATTTCTCTGGGCCTCAGATGCTGCACCTAGGGGGGAAAATGAGGAGATTGGGAAGCAAAAGGAGAGGAGGGTGGAAGTGTTCTATGTGCCAGACACAGTGCTAATCTCATGTGATTTTACTACTCAGTTTACTACTGATTTTAAATCCAACAGGAACCTAAAAAGGGGGAAAGGTGTGCAGCACCACCTGGTGGCAATACACCACCACTTCAGAGTCAATTCTTCAGAATTCAATACATTTCTTAGGATGATGCAATCCCAGAAAAGCTAGATGCAGAACAAAGTTCATCTGCTTCTAGTCTACCTCCCTAATTTTAAATAAAAGGAAACGAAGGTTCATAATGATCAGATGATTAATCTGAGGTCATACAAATGATAAGGAATATTCAAATCTAGATTGTTCAATTAAAAAAAAACTTGAAAGTGGAAATAGCAAATCAAAACAGATTGAAAACAACAGAGTCATATTTTCCTTATTAGATTTATACTTCTGTTTTATTTACCACAATGCCTAGAACAATTCTGGGCACATAAATTTGTTTTGGAGTTGTTGTTGTGAATGATGATGATGATGATGATGAGCAGAAAGGTTTGATTGTGACTTCATTGGTTTCTAGAGACGAAAAACAAAAGAAAACAAAACAAACCCTAATAATGAAAGTGGTAATATATAGTAATATATATATTCCAAGTAACATATAGTCTTAGAGAGTTATCTCAGGACACTGAGAAATTAAAGGATTTACAGAATACTACAGACTGAAATGTATATTAGAAATTGGGTTCAAATCTAGATCTTCCTCCTTCTAAGGTCAACCCCCTAACCACTCTCCCATACTGCTTCTCTGAGGACCAAGTTTGTATCCAGTAAATTCGTTTAAATAAATTTTCCTCCACTCCCATCTCCTCATCTGCCCCCCAAAAGAGGCTGAGACTTGGGGAACACAACCTTTGAACTATCAAAATATGCCAGAGAAAATCTTATTTCAGGTGTGTTGGGGACAGCCTTCTATGTCTCAACTAGACAAGGAAATATAAAAGATAACCTCTCACAGGAATTCCTGTTGTGAATACAGTAGATTGCTCCAGATCTCACATGTCACAACACACTTCAAGCTGATATCATGTATGTCCATTTAAAGTCATTCTTTCTAATTTCTTTTCCATTCATTTAAACTTGTGATAAGGAAGGTCAAGGCCCAGCCCAAAGAAGCCCAGGGGTTACTCATCACTTAAATCCTGAGAAGGAATTCAGGTCTAATTCCAGTTATCCATATACTCCAGAAGGTAATGCAATGATATCATCTGGAGGGACAAAGTAATATCATCACAATGAGGAAGATAGAACTAGGGAAGCAAGCTACATGGGCAGTTTTCAGAAGAAGAAATGCTAATGGTGAATAAGCATGTGAGAAAGGGATCACATCAGTGATAGAAAAATGTAAATAAAACCAGCTCTGATTTAATCCACACCCAGTAAATTGGCAAAGAGGATAAAATAATTAATATTGGAGAGACTATGGGAAGAAAGAACACTAATATGGTACTATCCAAGCAAGAAAACAATTTTGAACTGAATAAACTGTTTATATCCTTTTGATACAGAGGTGCTGTGACCAAGAATTTGCCCAAAATGGTCAGTGGAAAATAGGAACATAGAGCCAAGATGGTAGAGTGATAGGAAGCATTGTATAGGCTGAAAAAGTGGCCAAATGAAAAAAAAACCACACTGTAATGAACTTTTATGGTGTCAGGATAGCTCAAGATACCAATGTCCAGGTTCCAGAGTTAGTAAATGTCTAAGCCTAAGGCCCCACCTCCTATCAATAAATTCTAATGGTTCTTTCTTATCTCTTAGATCAAAAGCGAAATGGTCTGCTCAACATTTAGTACCCTTCATAATCTAGCCCCCTTCTACCTTTCTAATCTTACACCTTCTTCTTACACATATTCTTCAAACCAATGACAGTGGCCTCCAGGAGGTTCCAGAAACAAGATCCCCATCTCTTTGCTTTGGACATTTTCTCAGGCTATCTCCTTTGTCTGGAACATTCCCTCTCATCTCCATTCTACCTACTAGTCTGCCTAGTTTCCTTTAGGTTCCCACTAACTTTCCATCATTTATTGGGAGCTTTCTTCAACTCCACTTAATTCTAGTGCCTTCTTGCTATTAATTATTTCCTATTTATCTTGCATGTACCTTGCTCTCTATGTATTTGTGAATTGTCTTCCCTCATTAGATTGTAAGCTCCTTGAGGGCAGGGACTATATTTTACTTTTTTCTATATCCTCAACATTTAGCACAGTGTCTGACACATTATGGACCTATAATAAATATTTCTAATTGATTGGTTGTATTATCCATTAGGGCACCTTGCTGCCTAATGAGACAGGTCTGAGGCTACTGCTAGAGAGAACATCATTGAAAAAGTTGCAGCATGAATCTGGATCAAAGAATGTGGAGTATATGGAGGCCTTAGAGACTTACCTCATTTGCTGGGAAAAGCTGTTTTTGTTTGTTTTTATACTGTTGAGGAACAGAGTTCAATCTGACTTGGTTGGGATTGCTGGGGGAGGGACTTCCGTTCCTCATAGAATACAATCAGTGCTAGGATAATGCATCTAATAACCCTGGGACTCGCTAATGCAGGAGAAGATGTGAAGAACAGACAGGTCCCAAGTGATAGAGGAATGTACAACATTAAGAAATAGAGAACAACAATCATCTGAACGATACCTTTAGAGTACCTAGTCCTGGGACACAACAGTGTGGAAAGCAACCTGAGGTCAAGCAAAGGAGCTGAAATAATAGCATCTCCTAAGTGATGGTTGAAAGTTTATTGATATAGGTGGACTGATGAACCTAAATCGAAAGCTATCCATCCAACAGTCTAACATAATCAGGACAATATATTCTATTATGATTTTGCATATGAAGAACCTTGTTATTAATCCTTGAGTTACTTTCCAAAATTGTTTCCTTGCTGGGTACTATCATGGTTCTCAGCAAATAGAACTGGTTCTAGTGCTCCCAAATAAAAAGACCTAGATCACAAGATATGGTCCACTTCTGTCCCTCCCACTCATGCTGATTATACTTAGGATCTCTCTTCTGATGACACTGAACATTATTTATTGTTCATTGGTCATGCCCACAGTAACAATGAAGGAAAGAAATAAGAAAGTTATTTATTCTTCATTGTACACAATCATTCTAAATTATTGTACCTGTCCCTGTTTTTCCACATATATCATTCTGTAAGCAAGAATTAATGCCCCCAGATGGATCACTATCTTCTCCTCCTTTGCTGTTACAGTCGCCAATTTGTCTCTTTTTAATAAATCCTTACCAGCCCAAGGAACACCTGGGACACATAATAAAACTTGGAAGAAAACACAAAAGCCATATCCCATTACCGTTTTAACTTGGGTTTCAGAAGAAGAAATGGAGAAAAGAACTGAGCAGGGGGTTGGCTTAATTGAAGCTTATTTACAAAAAGCAGGCAAGCTGAGCTGTTTTTTTCCTGTTTCACTCAGTTTACATGTGTTCTGACAACAGGAGGAAATAGAGAAGAGAAGGAGATGCCTGAACCAGGTATGCTTTTTCAATTATCAAGTCTTCCTGATAAATGAAAGAAGTGAGAGCTCTTAAGGGTTTGAGGAGAGGAGGAGGGATAGAGTGGAGTTAGGAAGGGAAATCGATGAAAATATACACCTAAATGACCTGCTAAGGATGCAGAAGAAACTCACAAACTTTTTATTTGGTTAAAAGTTGTTGGTGTAAAAGTCAGGATTGTTAATGGTTAATGGATAAACCAAGGTAAGTATTGAACCCAGACAAAAGGATTAAAAAAACTGACTTCTCCCTTCAGACTTCATTAGCCCTCCTTCCTTTCTCTTTTTTTGAGAGAGGAGGTGGAGGGATGAATGATGATGAAGAAGGAATACTGATTCACTTACTAACACATGAGTGAATTCCAACCATGCTTTTATGAGTCTGAAAGTACTTCTGATTTTATCAAGGGATGCAAACAAAACTCTCAAGACAAAATAACTTGATTTACTTTAATTTAAAAATATATTAATGCATAAAAGACCTATAATTTTCCTTATCAACAATAAGATTATAACTTGTCTTAGAGAATTTGCCTGTGGCTCAGTCACATAGATTTAGAGACAGTATTTGAAAACCAGACTTTCTGACTGACTCTTAAGTTCAACATCCCAATTACTGTGTTACGTTACCCCTAAAAAATAACGTATACTGTATAACCCTGGTTGTGAGCATTAAATGGGAGAGAAAGGGGAATCCCATGACAACAAACAGAAGTTGTCATTTTTCCAAAAGAAGCTAGTAAACACTATTTCATGACAGCTGCAGTGTCCATTTTGATTTACTTGACACAAGTACTCTCAGAACACATTCATGAAGTCTTTCACTGCCCTAATTGCCATTGAATCAATAGAAATATTGTCTCCTAAATTACGACTAAGAAGAGTAGAAAGACAGAGAAGACTCAGTTGAACTCTCACAGAGAACGGAAGCCCTCAGAATTAGGAAGACAGAGATACTGCTGTTTTTGTTAATATGACTAAATCTCTCTATAATATCAGCCATTATGTTTTTAAGCGCATTCATCCAAAAGATTTGCAGAGAGGAGTCCTTTTCTTCCCCAGAAACAAAGGAAATTTATTCACCATCAAGCACTTTGAGGGCTTCCAAATGAGTCATCATATACTGACTATGATTGGTCATTAATTGCAAAGAAATAAAATTATCCCACAGGAATTTTACTATATATAAAACTCGTCAATCCGGGTTTGCCACCATCAGGGTGTATTAAAAAGAAAAAACTAATCTGTAATGCAGAAATGCCCCCAGGATCCTTCTTCCACTTGGCAGAGGAGTCAAGAGTTCTCTCTAAACTAGGGTGGGAATACTCATTTATATTGTGAACTCTAGAGTAAGGGAGTTATCCTATACATCTTAACAACCCTGTGACAATTAGATGTTTCCATAGATAAGAGCACTTGGCCCAGAGTTAGAAAAAAAAATCCTAATCTGACCTCAGACACTAACTGGCTACATGAGCCTCTAACTAGTTTATCTATGTCTAGGCAAGGCACCAATCTTTCTTTGCCTGTTTCCTCAACTGTAAAATGGGATAATAAAAGCATCTACCTCGAAGAGTTGTTGTAAAAATTAGATGTAAAGCACTTAGCACAGTGTCTGGCTCATAAAAGATGCTATATTCTACATACACCTGCCTCTAAACCCTTGATATTAAGTATCCAAGTATATTGTGTACAAGTGGCTAGAAAAGTATCTAAGGATCTGGGCTCCTACAGAGAAGCTAAATAAATAAACAAACGAATGAATGAATGAATGAATAAGTAAGTAAGTAAATAAGACATTGAATATATTTGGACAACACAGATAATCACACCTAAGAGCTCCCTTTTTCCCTTGATACCCCATAGGTTGGCAAGTCCTGGTTTTTATGTATAATTGTTTCAAGGTAATTTGTGAAAATGTGAATTTCATTGTAATTACTTCAATTGCCTATTTCAT
Organism: Sarcophilus harrisii; assembly: GCF_902635505.1. Taxonomy (NCBI): domain Eukaryota; kingdom Metazoa; phylum Chordata; class Mammalia; order Dasyuromorphia; family Dasyuridae; genus Sarcophilus; species Sarcophilus harrisii. The sequence goes on along the minus strand of NC_045426.1, from coordinate 133,898,975 downwards.
TCAGTAATGAATATTGCTGCTCTTGCGATTTGGAGCTGACACTGCTGATCACAATGCAGTTAGTCACACAGATGGGCAATGGAGAAGGACAATGGGCAGTCATTTGATTTTTCTGTACTGTACTACAAGCTCATTCTACACTTTCGTGAATCTAGAGCTGATAATTCCTATCCAGGTTGCTCCTGCAAGTGTTCGCCTAGCTTTGCTTGGGGACTGGTTCTAGTGACTGCTTGGGAAAAATAAAAATTGGAATGATGTCTTGTCTCCCAAAATGGCATTTTGCTGCCTGAAGGAGGAAGAAGAGAGAAAGAATGAAAATGCAAATTGAGAGCTGAAAGGGACCAGAGAAATTTTCATATCCATTCCATTTTTCAGCTAAAGAAATTGAAGCTGGAAAGGTCCATTGGATCATAGTTTGAGAGCTCAACAGAACCTCAGAGATTATTTAATCCAAACTCCACTTATTTTATGATGAGAAAACTAAGGACAAGAATTCTTAATGACTTGTCCATCATCCACAGGCAATACTTGAAGTAAAATTTGAGTGCCAACTTCTTATTCTCTCCATTATACCATGATTCCTTACAAAACCCTGATATCTCTTTATTGGGAAACACTGGTCTCCCTATGACAGGCAAGAGATGTTCATCACTATATTGATAAGTATACTAAGGAAGACAAGAAAGAAAATGGAAGAGATGAGGAGGTGAGAAGGAAGTCATAGAGTAGTTTGTTTCACCCCAGAAGAAGGGGACTGATTCAAAGATAGTCCACTAAAAAAGTATACAAAGCACTGGTGATACAAATAGGAAATTAAACAATTCTCCTCTCAAGGAGCTTTCAGTCTAATATCTGAGGATAAGAGACTAGATAGAGGCAGAGATATAGATAGATAAGTGGATAGTTTGATAGAGATAGAATTAAAGAGATAGAGAGATAGAAATAGACAAAAAGAGAGACTGATAATGACAAAAGAATTTTAAACGTGGATGGAAACTAGACTGATTTCTAACTATGAGTGGCCTGAGCTAAACAAGAAGCTCAGAAGAAAGCGAGTCAGGAATCAAATATTAGTTTAATTAATTTCAAAGTGAGGAAAGTAGATTTGTAGGGGTAGAGTATTTATTCCTAAAAATCACAAAAAAATAGGACCTAGTACAGTCATTCTTAGGTCTTGAGCAAACAGTTCCCATGGCAAGCTCATGTATGCAGGCATCTTTGGGACAATACACATTTTTTGGATCCTGTGGAAAAGTTTCCAAGTTATTAAAAAGTATTGAGCCTTTTGATTGTCTCGGGTCTTTAGAGTTATTGAGCCTTATGATCATTCAGCAGGGTCCAGAACCAGAGTTAGTGTGGTGGGAACAGGAATGTAATATCTGGTCCAGTTTACAAGTAATTACAGGCATAGAAATTCAGGAATTGTTAGCAGGTCAGGAGATTTTGATTTGTCACTTTCTGCTGCAGCACATTGGCTATTTCTGGCTCTCAGGTCCCTTGGAAATAGGGAAGCTAATATATTTTCTCAGAGGGTGAGATTATTCAAAGGATGAGTGCAAAGTATTATTGCCTTTCCAAGCTCAGGGCACAGCCTGCTTGCTGGGCATTAGATATGAAAAACAGGATATCTCCTAATATCTTGACAATTGATCAAGAAACAGATATAGATAGGCAAAAGAAAGATACAAATGGAAAGAAAGTGATAACTGTGACACATGAAGCACAGTATGATCAATGCAAAGGAGAGATCCATTGTAAAGGACCATGAGAAAATGGTCACATAATGGACCATGAGAAAAGTCACATAAAAAAAGAATTTCACCTATGACCTCAAGTCCTGTATTAGAAAGAGTGGTATTAAAGGGAATGGACTTGAATCCCAGCTTTGCTTTTTACTACCTCTGTGACCTTGAACAAGTCTACTATCTTACCATCAATTTGCTCATGTGTATTCTTAAAAGTAATTTTAATAGAGGAATTCTAAAGTCCCTTTACCTCTAACACATCACTGTAGTAAAGGGCCAAATAGTCCAATCCATTTTACAGATGAGGAAATACAGAGCCAATAGCCAAGATCAAATTCAATTCCTGGTGTCTAAATCCAGTGCCCTTTGAACAGTATCCCCCAGCTTCTGCTTCCATCCACAATCTACACTTAGATCCTGCTGTCCCATGGTTATAATGAGCTACATGAAGAACAGATGAGAAGATTCTGTACCCTATTAGTTTAAAACAGCGTCAAAAATGATGACTGCTATGTATAAACAGCCCTCTGACAGCCCTGGAGAGGCATGGACAATAAATAGTCCCATCATAATTAGTTTCAGCCAAGGCCACTGATAAAACCTTTGTCCTGTCTGTGCAATGGCGAAAAGAGAGAAGGAAATAGGAACATATTTAGCTGGCTGAGGAAAATGGAAAATCATCCAAAAACAACACTAGAGTAATCTAAGACATATATAAATGAAGCAGCAAAGTGCATTTATTAAACTCTTACTATATGCAAAGCACTGTGGATATAAATAGAATAGAAAATAGGGCAAATTCTGAAGGAACTTATTTTCTGATGGACAAGACAACATATAGAAGTTTCAGCTACAAATCAGACAGAGAAATACAGTAATCCTTAGGTTTCAATAGCAAAGCAGATGGTATTGCATCTCTGCTTGTGTCATTTCCACTATTAAATTCCTGTCTGCTTCAGATGTGCCTTTTGACAATACCAAGAACTCTAGCAGCAAGAATTTTCTTTTCCAGGTTTTTAATAACTGGCTGCTCAGGAGATTGGGAATGCAGCAACTGCAGAAGGTAGTTACCAGATTTCATTGCCGCAGGGGTTGCTCCCCTGGACAATAATTTGGGGGTCTGGGTCCCCCAATTGGAAGCAGGTCCAGTGATCTGGGGAGCACTGTTATTCTTAGCAATATTCCTACAGAAGACACATAAAACCTCAAATATATTTTTATCCAAGGGCTATAATTTTTGTATGTGATTAAATTGATGCATTATGGAATTAAATCAAAGCACATAAAATGAGAATTCTGTTTTCAACTAAAAATATGCATGTGAACATTGCAATATGTATCAGTTAATAATAAGACACAACAAAGGTCCTAACCTCTGCAATATTTGCAATGGAAAACTGAGATGAATAATATGATATTAGTCTAGAATATTTGCAGGCTACACTCTGCTAAGCTCTTTTACTCATAAACCCAGTCTCAGAAAAGACATCATTATCATAATTCAGATCATAAAGGAGGGAGGAAAGATCAATTTGGACCCCAGAGTCTGAAATTAATCTCAAATCCCACGTCTTGATTGCTTCACTAAATTTGATTACCAACCACACATCCAAATAAATATGATCTTATCAAAACATGCAAAAATAGCTGACATTTCAATATAGTCCTTATCAACATTTGGTCAGAAATAGGATAGCTGAATTGAAAAGTACAGAGAAGGTAAAAGAGATCTTTTTTCCTCTATTACTCTATCTTCCATTTACATAAATCTTTAAGGTTTGTGGAATTCTCTCATCTCTTTTGAAGTTCACAACAACTAGACTGAAAACAGGAGCAATTTTACACCTCATTTTTCTGGTAAAGAAACTGGCAGCTAAAAAGAGTTAAATGGCTGAGCCAAGATCTACCCTTCCTGGAAAGTGATTTAAAGGGCAGCTAGGTGGTGCAGTGGATAGAGCCCTGAAGTCAAGGAGGACCTAAGTTTAAATCTGGTTTCAGACACTTGACACTTCCCAACTGTGTGACCCTGGGCAAGTCACTTAACCCCAAATGCCTCTGGGAAAAGAGAAAGAAAGAAAGTGATTTAAGTCCAGAACCTGATTTACCAGCTGGATTTCTTTTTGCTTTATTTTCTTAATTAACAAATATTTATTTTCTATCTCTCCCAACTACCCCTCCCCTGAGAAAAAAAAAGATAAAATAAAATCCTTGTAACAAAGATGGATAATCAAGGAAAAGATATTTCTGTAGTAGCCATGTTCAAATATGTTATGGTTTATTCTACATCTTGTATCCATCTCTGTCAGGTGGTGGGTAGCATACATAATTATCAGAATTCTGTAATCATGATTGTAATGCATTGATCAGAGTTCTTAAGGCTTTCAAAGTTGTCTTTATAATGCTGTGCTTTAGCAGCAATACAAGGCAGGAGAATCTTTCCTGGTACAAAAACTATCCACCGAATTTACTCTATCCCAGAGCAGGTGTCAGGAAATATTGAATCCACTACCCTAACTTGGAAAGGTCCAGTTATCCAGCTCCATCAGTCCTCATATGCACTCTGCCTCTTTTTTGGGGTGTCAGGGTAGACTGCTTCTGGGGTGGATATTGGGTCCTAAATAAGTCCATTAGGGTTAGGGAGTCTTCTTTGTTGATACTTCAACAGATTTTTACCTTTTGGGGGGATTTTTGGTCTTCTAGCTGAGATTGTTGAAAAATTATCTCTCATGCATAATTCCTCTCTTGGAGTTTTGAGAGGTCATGAGAACTAGAGAAAATATATGATTTTCCATCTTTGTGGTTACATGACAAGGATGTTTCTGTAGCTGCTCTCCAATATCAATCAACAAACATTTAATAAGCATCAATTGTGTACTAAGCATTATACAAGAAGCACAAAGACAAAAGCAAAAGTATCCCTGCCCTTAACAAGTTTATTTTGTGAAGCTACAAAAATATGCACACATAAATAAAGTATATGTACATACACATACATACCCATATTTATATATAGATGTGTGTATTCATGTAGTTATATTTACATGTATATGTGTACATAAATATACATACATAAAATCTATAATTTCCTATAAAGTTTAACAACAATAACAAAAGATATAAAAACAAAGTAAGAGGCAGGGGCCCTCCCAGTTATAGGGATCAAGGAGGATTTCATATTAGGAGATGGCATCTAAACTGACTTTTGAAGAATACTGTGGATTCAAAAAATGGGGATCACAAGAGAATGCATTGCAGGTTTTATAATAGCTGGCATTCATATAGCATTGTAATATTTATAAAGCAGTGTGTGCATGTTATTTCATTTGATCCTCACCCCAATTCTATGAAATAAGTGCTATTATTATACCCATTTTACAGACCGGGTAATTGAGACTAGAAGAAATAAGTGAATTCTCCAGAGTCACCCAGTCAAGTAAAAGCATCTGAAGCAGGATTTGAATTCAGGTCTTCCTGACTCCAAGCCCAGTGCTCTTTAATATAAAGCTACCTTGAAGTTAGCAGGTCAACTATTACAAACACATGAAGATAAGAGACAGAATGTCATGTAAGAAGGCAAGTAAGAAAACCCGTTTGGTTAGCCTGAATATTGACACTGCCTCTTACCACCTGTATGATCTTCACAAATAACCTTTCTGGACTTGAATTTCTTCAGTTGTAAAATGAGAGAATTGGATAGATAACTTCTCTTTAAAAATATGATCTTAAGGTTAAATTTCATAGATATAAATTTTAAAGTCTTACTCGAGTTTAAAAAAAATCAAATGTACAAATATAAGATGTAGAAACAGAATAGCTAAACTCTAGTTAATTTAGAAACTATCTGGGCTTTTTAGTGTTTTCAAACTCCTAAGAGTCAAAAGTGTTATACAAAAAACAGAAGTGGGGATTCTAGGTTGAAATAAGAAAAGCTCAGTTTCTAAGACAAGAAAAGTAATAGTCTTGCTATGAAATCTTTTCCTGTTAGCCCTGGCTAGATGATTAAGGTCACTTTTTGGTACCACATTTTAGGAAGGACATTGATAAGCTGGAAAGTATTCAGATGAAGGTAATCAGGATGATGATAAATGGCCTTGATCTTATGCCATATAGGTTGATTTTGTCTACATAAAGGTGTGTGTGTATATATGTGTGTGCATGCATGCACATGTGTGTGTAATGTCTGTTTTAGGGGAAAAAATCCATTTATCCAAATCAATGGAGCAGCTAGGTGGTACAATGGATGGAACCAGGAAAACTCTGAGTTCAAATCTGACCTCATACATTTACTAGCTGTGAGATGCTGGATACGTCATTTCATATTTTCCCATATATAAAATGAGCTGGAGAAAGAAATGGTGAACCACTCCAGTAACTTTGCCAAGAAAACCTCAAATGAGATCATGAAAATTCGGACATGAATGAACAGCAACAACCGAATCAATAGCAAAAAAGAAAATTGAAAAAAGTATATGGAAGAGAATTTATACCAGATGATTCATAGAATAAAAGAGATCTCCTATTGGGAAGGAGAAAACACCTCCAACAAGAAAGTCTCAGGTTTCACCAAGGGGAAATCTTCCAAAGTCTCTTGGACTGATCTAGGAATATAAAATGTGATGGAAGTGCCAGGTCCTCTACTGTTAGATTCTTCCCAGAGTCTTTCTCTCCCTTTAGAGACCTAAAGAGTCTGGAACCATTTTTCTTCCCTGTCAAAGCAAGAAGCCAGGAGAACAGGAAGTCTCCTCTCCAGCTCTCACCAACTCCATCCTCAAGCAGACAAGGAGCACTGAATAATCAATCTCTACTAATGGACTATGTAAATGTCCAAGGGTTATGCTTGCATTTAAAAAAAAAAAGCCATCACTGAAATTGTCTTTTAAATCATTGAAAAGAATAGACAAGATCACTTTTGAAAGTTACAAAAGTTATAAACTTCAAAAGAAGAGCATAATAGAGATACTCCAGTTCATATATAATCCTCTACTTTTATTTTCCCATGTACATGGAATGGTTTGTTTTATTGGGCATCTCTGAGGATTGTATGAGACTCCAAATACATTTAGAGACATTGGCAGTGACACTCCATGGTGTTCCCTTAAGTCATCATTGGCAGAGACATGACAAAATCAGTTAGGTTATCTCTGGAATCCCTTCCTATCCTAATATTCTATGAATCTCTGTGCTGGGATTTAAGACACACAAATAAACAAAAAGCCCATTTCCTTGCTATAAAGAAAATAGATCAGTTGAAAATTTTTGTTTATATTCTTAACATAGACTAGGACAACTTGTAAAGAATTTAATAGAATGAAGAACTGTGTATTAGAATACCTGTTTTGCATATTTATAACAAAATTATAAATTAAAATAATTTACCTCTGTAATAGACTTGGCACATGTAACTAATGAACTTAATCTTTAGAAGTGCAAAGGCTTGACCCAGGAGCCTTCAAACTTTTTTGTACCATGTGCACCTTTGGCTATCTGATTTTTTTCAAATACTTCACGTTCTGTCAACTACCTAGAATCAAAGAATCAGAGAACATTAGTTATCACTGACAGCTAGTTTAGAGTGTTCTTAACTAGTCCAAGTGTTCTTAATTATTTTTGTGTGGCATGGATCCCTTCAGCAAAATGAAATCCATGATTCCCCTTTTTATAATGATGTTCTCAAACACAAAAAATAAGTACAAATTTAATTTAATTTGTATTTAATTGTTTTTAAAATAGAAAATTTGCTTTTAATACAAATATATTTGTTTTACATAATATAAATTATAAAGCAAACTGAGAGACAGGTGATGTAATAGATACAACAATTGAACCTGGAACTAAAACAATCTGAATTCAAATCCAGTCTCACATATTTGCCACCTGTATGACCCTGGGCAAGATACTTAACCTTATTTGTCTCAGTTTCCTCACCTATAAAATTGCCTGGAGAAGGAAATGCCACACCACTCCAGTATCTTTGCCAAGCAAACCCTAAGTGGAGTCATGTAGTGTTGGACACGACTGAAAAATAACTGAACAGTGACAACACAAAGGACATTAATTATGTTAAGAGAAAAATGTGATTTTTTTTTCCCTATCTAAAATCCCCTGCCTCTTAGAAATCTTTGCACAGACCCTAGGTCATCCATAGACCCTAGATTAAGAACTTCAGATCTAACAACTGAATGAAATTATATGATACATGTCATTCCCTTGAATGTTAGAACTATAGAGCTTTGACTTTTCAAGATCTAGTATTAAATATTATAACAAAAGACATCCTACACCCAGGTTCCTCCCAGGATAATATAATCTCTTATTTTCCTAAATCATTAAAAAGTAGGTAATGACAGATAGCAATTTCCATTCCACTGATCAGTTCAGGCATTTATGAATTTTACCAACTTTCAGTTTTCCATTAAAAAAAGAATCTATATTCCAAAGCTCTCCAAAGAATATGAATTATCGTAGCCATTTTCTTGAAGCATTTATTGACCATTTAAAGGTAATTTAAACTCAGGCATACATGAACACAACTTATTGTTAGAGTAAAGGAGCAGTGTAGAAAAAGTTTTAAAAACAAAAGCAATCATGGAAAATGTCATAAATTGGTTTTCAAAAAATGACATTTATTTGCTTATCCCATGGTATCCCCTTAAATCATCATTGGTCCAATAGCTAAAGAAAAATGGAGGTAAAAGTTAAGTCTATATCAGTGATCATGAGATGATATCATTTTTTTTATATAATACATGCAACATAGGTCCTTAAACAAACTATTCCTTGCTTGATGGTACTCTCCTTTATAGTAAAAGGGAAAGTTAGATTGATGCTTCTCAGGTGCAAACTGAATCAATAGAGTCATCATGGGCCAATTCCTTTTGTGACCAAAGAGTCAAATCATGTCCCAGAATCCTTCCCATTCACATTGTCAATTTCCAACCAGGATGATCTGGTCCAAGAATGCAGATAGACGAGATCAGTCCACCAGTATTTGAACTGACTGAAACAAACCCACTGGAATTGAAACAATTTATCCCAGATGATATGCAAGAACTGATATTGTTCATGTATCCATCCGTTCAATGGAACTGACTGTTCCAATAGGAGAGTCAGTGAACACCTCCTATGACCGACCTGACAAAGTAGTACCTAGCAGAAGTGTTAATATTAAAAGCAATTCTTGTTTTGCTGTATATTCAGACAAGATAACTATCTGAAAGAGAACTCAACAAACATTTAAGAATAGTTTATCTCCCAGAAAAATACCATGAAACAAAAAAACTGAATATCATATTTTGAGACATCTTATAGAATTGCCTTAAATTATTGGAATGAGAGAACTAAGTTTTGACTTTTTAGAACCCACAGGATACTAGCAAAGAGGAATCACAAATTCAAATCTCACAGAAATGTAGTGAACACATTTCAGGACTTTGAGTCAAAAAAAGAGTTTTAGGGGACTCCTATAAAGAAATAACTTATTTATCAAAGATTAATCATTTAAATGGACTAGGCTAGTTATGATGATGACAAATGAAAGAAAGTGATTGCATGTGAAAGCAAAGAAAACTTTTTTTCAAGCAAATGACAACTTTTATGCAGATCAGAGCATTTTTATTCATGATAGAAGAATGGATCCTCAATAATAAAGCTAATTTTCAATGATTTATCTTGAGAAAGCCAAAGTGAAATATTTTTTGAAATGTAAAATTGGAAGGGTAAAACAACTTGAATTAAGTCCATATGGCATACAAAAAAAGACAGATGATGATTCACTGTTTACAAGCTTCAAGAAGCAAACAAGATTTTAGACATTTCAGATTTTCTGAAAACTACTGAGTCAATAAAAGATAGCTTACATGTTCAGAAAGAAATATTTTAAAAGAATGATAGATAAGAAAGTAAAATAATAGTATTTAATGACCACTAATAGTGACAATATTCAAACTGTAAAGTTTGAGATTTGGGGGTGTGAGAATGACAGAGATGAAGTCTCATAAATTATATTTTTATCTGAGTGAAGGAAATTATAAATACATGTATTTTATATTCACATTTATACACACACAAAGATGTGTGTGTGTTCTGAGGTTGAGTTAGCAAGGGAGTAAGATAGTCTGTGCCTGAGAATGGAAAAAAGAGATATGATTGATTTAAACATAATAAGCATCAGGTACTGAGAGGTAATTGATAAACTCCTCTCCCCAAAGAAGGGGGTCAAGATCCAATGATGGGGGCTACACTGAGAAGTAAGGATGGCATATGTCTTTAGAGGGTGAAGAGACTGGAATCAGATTATTTTAAACAAAACAAAATATATAATTTTTTGCATTGTTTTAAACAGATTTGAAAAAGGGAGAACAAGTGAAAGACTTATAACTTGGAGTGTTTATGGAATTAACTAGTCCATTACAGAGACTTCCTCTGATAAGTCAATTATTTCCAGACTTTATCTGTTTTAAGGCAAGAGTCCCAGATTGTTGTGTTTATTACTTTATTCCCACCTTGAGTTTTGTTCATGTCTCACTCTTTCTTCATCATTTGTGGACACCTTCTCCCCATAACTTTAGAGCTTTCTTTATGCATTATCTTCCCCCATTAGAATATGTTTATTTTTTCTATATAGAAACTGCTGAGGCAAAAATTCCTTCCATTGGTACCTTACCAACTCGTGTATAATTAATTTGTAGTCTTACAGAATCATCTAGAAAATGGAGAAGTTAGAAAGAAAGAAAATAAATAAATAAAAAATAATTAAAAAAAAAAAAGAAAATGGAGAAGTTAAATGATTTGTCCATGGTTACATGGCTAGTAGGTATCTACACAGTAATTGAACCCTAGTCTTCCTTTCTTAGAGTCTGTCTCTTTCTTTCATTCCATACTACTTCTTGCTTTTGATTACATAAAATTAAAAAGGAAAAAGGTTTTGGACAAATAAAATTAATGCAGGTAAGATTGCTTGAACTCAAAATGATATATGATCTCAGGAGTTCAGAACTTTCCTCTAACATTAGAGATCCCAAATGATCCTTATCTTCCTGTCTTGTACAACTTGTCCATGTTTCCCCATAATTTTGATGATGATAACAGGATAAGCTATATCCTTCAACTTTTTAGTCTTTTCAATGTGGATGGATAAGCCAAAATCTTTGTGTGATTACAGACTTCTTCCAGAGGGTTTTGCAATGTCTAAGGTCTTGATGGAATTAATACATCATCTCTATACAGGGGCATTCCGAGAATCTTACCACCTATAGGAATTCCTCCTCGGTTTGGATTCTGTGCTACAATTAGAATTAGATGGAATACTAGAAAATTGTAGTATGATTGAAGTACCTTCCTGGTACCCATGATTACCTTGGGAAGTTTCATGTGTTCTGCAAGCCCCTTCTACAAACCAGCAATTTCAGTCACCCAGTCTGGAATTGAGCTCATAGAGTTTAACTGGAAACAGATAACTTTCTACCTGCCAATATTTCTTCCTACCCAAGACTCTATCTCATGTTTTTATATATATATATATATATATATATATATATATATATATATATGAAACCTTTTATATGATGATAAACAGATAGTTGTCCTACAAATGACAATTAGTGACCAGTTAGTAGCAATCCATATGGAAGGGCCATATATTTAAAACTAAAAGAGATCTAGAGGTCTTCAGGTTCAACCTTCCTCATTGTAGGAATAAGGAAACTGGGGCTCAGAGGGATGAAATGACCAAGGAATACAGAGCTAATTGAGGTTTAAAAGTATCAAATTCATGTCTTCCTGACTGCCTAGTGTTCTCTCCATTGTGACCTCTAGCTATCTATACTTGCTTCAGACAGTGACCTGGAATTCTTGTTGGTAATGGGCAAGTGATGTTTGGTATGTGCAGCTACATAAGATGTGTTTATGGGCCAGGGACATAGTTGGGAAACAGTCAGAGAATCCTTCTCTCTATTTTGTAAACTCATAGAAGTCTTGTTCTTTAATTTTAATAGACTTTACAACAAATCTGGCATTCTTTTTCTGGATCAAACTAATACTCTGTCTCTCTCTTGTGTCTCTCTGTCTCTGTGTCTCTATCTCTCGTTGTCTCTCTCTTTCTGTATACCTCTATGTTTCTGTCTGTCTTTTTGTGTCTGTCTCTGTCTCTCTCTGTCTCACTGTCTGTCCCTCTATCTCTGTAATCTTGATATCTCTCTCACTCTTTCTCTGTATCTTTTTGTCTCTCTGTCTCTGTCTCTCTTTCTCTAAGTGTCTGTCTCTGTCTCTCTCTTTGTCTTTATATCTTCTCTCTCTCTGTATATCTCTATGTTTCTATCTGTCTTTTTCTGTGTCTGTTTCTATATCTCTGTCTCACTGACTTACCATCTCTGTCTGTCTCTGTTTCTTGATGGCCATCTCACTCTTTCTCTGTATTTCTTTGTCTCTCTGTGTGTGTCTCTGTCTGTCTTTTTCTCTAACTAGCTTTCTCTTAATTCAAGAAAAAGAGATTGGGTAGAATAAGAGACACAGAGAGACAAACAGAAAGACAGATACAGATAAAGAGACAAAGAGACAGAGATCAGAATGTGATGTGTTTTTTGGAGATGGGGGGGGGGGAGTTGCAAGTGTCAGAATTTTCAGACCATCACAATAGTTTTGCTGTTTTATATAGAACAAGGGGCTGTTGGAGTGATATTAAAAACAGTTTGTTTTTCATAATTCCTTTCAATCTTTTTTCTATTTGAGGAAATAGAGCTCTGGGGACATTTTCTTCAGCTGAGATTATGATAGATCCAAAATTTTAAGCTGGTTTCTGAGCATAAATTGGGTCACAGTTGAGCCGAGAAATACAGGAGATTAGGACAAGGGAATTAAAAGGGAGTATCTGTTCAGGGGAGAAAAAATTCAGGAGAAGCCATTACGAAAACAATTCTAAGAAGAGTCTGGCTGAAGGGATAAGCCTATTGCTACTGCCTTAGAGAGCTGAGAGTTTCAAGGCTAGCCAACAACCTCCCTGAAAGAGAAGAAGCAAACTTCATGCAATGCTTCCCCCACTCCATTTCCAAACAAGAATATAGTAGCTTATTTGAGGACAATAAGTGACAAATGATAAGCTGAGAACTGGCTGACAAAAAAAGATCAAAAGACCGATATTCACTCCTTCACAGAGAAGATGCTTTATTAACCACAACAACCTACAATGGGAAGCAGAAATTACTAAAAGCTAGAGAAGAAGTTATAAGCACAGCATCCTCAGTGAATGTCACACAAAGAATTCAGTGATCTGAAAAATATCAAGTTGATGACCAGCTGAGTCACAGAACAATGCCTGGTGGGAAGCAGTGAAGAGGAAAACACAGCAGAGAGCAGAATAATGAGATTAGTAGAAGACCTTGGCCATTTTGCAGTGTGGGAAGGATGAACTGTCCCTCCATATGTGTAATATATTATATGTTTCCTGTACATGTGTACATATATCCCATATGTAATTTCTGTGTAAGGCTTTAATCTTCCACTAAGTATATATGTTTGGGGGTTTTGCTTTGTTTTGCTTTTTTTGAAACTAGGTTTCCTAACACACTCAGGTTAGAAGTGAAACAGGCATTCAAGGACCTGGATCTCACCACCAATCTGCTCCAGAAATCTGATTTGATTTATCTTTAACTTGAACTGGTTCATCCTTCCTTAGGCAGCCTGGTCACATTTTCCTGTATACCCAGGTGCCCCCCTATATTAGTGCCAAACCTGATTGGCTTAGCTCACCACAGCTTAAGACTCCTGAGCTCAAGCCATTCACCAACTGCAATCTCCCTAGAAGCAGGGAATATAGGCACTAATCACATCCAGCTACAATATGTATTTATAGAAGAATAAATTCAAAATATATTAGGGAAAATGTTCTTGGTTACTTAATTTACATTGCCAGAAAAGGTCAATCAGGGTGAAAAGGGACTGGAGTCCATACCATACAAGGATTGATGGAAGACACTGAATATATTTAGCTTAGAAAAGGAACAACTTGAGAATAGAACAGGAGTCAGAATTCCTCAAGTATCTGAGTTGTTAAGTGGGAATAATGAGAATCTTATTTTGATTATCCTAGATGACTGGATGTTGCCTCAAAGTAGTTTTCTTCTCAAAATTAAGAGCAAATTTCCTTAAAAAATAGAGCTAAACACTGAATTTATGAATTTATGAGCTTTAGGAGATAATGAATTCCCAGTCACTGGAGGTTTTCAAACAGAGGCTAGATGACCATCTGTCTAGAACACTGGTGGAAAGATTCCTCTTCAGAGGCAAGGATTGGATTAGAGATGTGCACTAAAGTCCCTTCCGACACTGAAAATCTATGATCCTATAAGCTTGTCTGACCATCCAGCTTTACAATTCCATTGTAAATGTAAATTGTAAATACATTCTACAGGACTAACTCTTTCACTCACTTAAATAGAGCACAATCACTACCATATATTAAATAAATTTTTACTGTTTTGCTGGGCTATTTCTTACATAATCCAAAGAATGATTGATGACTCCCTAAGTTTATTTTTAATTTTTTGGTATGTTTTTTTAAAAATGTTGACATTTCTAAAAATGAAAGAAATTTTTAGATCTTTATCATGTGGATTGGTTCTTCTGGGAGGATAGTGGACTTGGGGAAGAGTGCTTACAAATTATAAAGCTTTTTGAAAAGCTTTGGGGGAAAGTACACTTTAAAAGAACTTTACATTATTCTATCACCTCTACTATTCTCTTCTCATTGATGCAAAGCAGAAGTGCATTTCAAAGTTGCATTTATCAAAGCAAAGAAAATTTTCCCTATATTTCTATTTACCAAAAAAATAAACATTTCCAAACTGATTTTTTTAATGAAATGCAAAACACTTAAAATGATCAGCTAGGTGGTTCAGTGGATAAAAAGTTAAAGCTCAAGTCAGGAACTTGAAAGGCCTCAGAAACTTATTGGCTGGGTGACCCTAGGCAAGTCTCTTAACTCTGTTAGCTTCAGTTTCCTCATCTATAAAATGAGCATAAAAAGGAAATGGAAAAGCACGCCAATATTTTTGCCAAGAAAACCCCAAATCTGTTCAGTAAGCATTGAATGTAATTGAAGAGACATTTTAAAATGTTTCCAAGAACTTGATAATCACGGTATATCATTCAAGTTCACTGTATACATTTTAAAAATTAACTTACTTATTTCATTTCTAGTGGCCTGTCCTTTACAGAATATTTAATTACTTATCATTTGGTCCAAAAAGTGAATTCTAATTGAAAAAAATTCCCTAAAATTATAATATTTCTCAATCAAACAAACAAAAACAATTTCTTAGCCTATGTTTAAAAAGACAAGTCTAAATACAATTCAATATTTATCCATAATTTTTTTATTGTAGAAGAAATCCAATCAGGATAATTTATTGTTTTTAAGAAAGATAACTTTTCTTTATTAGCAGGGAATAATTTGGTTTCTACAGATAATTAATTGCTTGAGAGATACTGAAATATAAACAGTTTTTTCATCTGACTTTTATCCAAATTTCTTGCCACATTTGAAAACTAAACATCACATGACAATATTTTAAAATCAGAACCAAAGAATAAAACAAATAACTGAAACCAAGGAAACATTTCTGTATTAACTGAAGGAAGACTAGAGGGTTCAGATCTGTCAATCCATCACTATTAGGATTTTTCTAGGATTCCTGAATTTATGGATGTCATTGCAGACTCATTCATATAGCTCCCCTTCTGCTTCTCCCTTCTGCTTGCTTCAAGCAATGGCCATCTTTCTCTTCCTTCCTCTGGCCAGAATTTCTTCCTAGTCACAATAGGAAGTTGTCTATGTTTATTCTTGATCATGGGTAAATAGGATCCACTGACCACTGTTCACTTTATTTGGTAACTGGGAATCATCATGAAATCTTCTTCCCCATCATTCATTTCTTCTTCTAACCAACGTTCACCTCTTGATATAATCCCTGAACTTTTCTCTTATTAGATTTTAGTGTTCTACAAATGTCCCATCCACCTACATAGGTGGTAACCTCCCTATATCACCCACTATGTATCCCAGTTAAACTTATGCTAGCCCTTTCCTTCTTCTTTCTTTGTACTGTTCCTCTTGGCAAGTTTATCAATTTCTATAAATTCAAATATATTTCTGCACGTAATTGTCAAATCTATGTATCCAGATTTCATCTCTCTATAATTTCACTCCTGTATATTTAGTAGCCTAATGAACATCACTACCTGACTGTTCCATAGAAATCTCAAACAAACAAAAAGAAAGAAAGAAATTTCAAACTCAACATATCTAAAACAGAATTCATTATCTTTTGTCCTAAACCCACCCCTTCTTCTAACTTCCCTATTACTGTCAAGGTCATCATTTTTTTTCTGTTTAACTCATTTTATTTTTTCTAGTTATATGTGTATATAAACTTTTTGAATACACATTTCTTTATGAAATATATTGGGAAATAAAAATCAGAACAAAAGAGACTAACCATGAGAGAGAAAAAAAAAACAGAAAAAAGAAGTGAATATAGCATGTGCTGATTTACATTTAATCTCCACAGTTCTTTCTCTGGATTTAGATGGCTTTTTCTATCTAAAGTTCATTGTGATTACCTTGGAGGTCATCAATACTCTTTAGGTCACCTCCATATCTAATCAGTGTCCAAGTCTTGGAGATTCTACCTCTATCCTCTTAATAGTACCTCTTGCTTCATTTTTGCCTACAACCCAACAATTCTAAAGGCATTTGTAAGGTCCTTATCACCTCTCACTTGTATTATTCCAATTGCCTCCTCATTGGTTTTCTTACATCTAGTCTTTCTCCGCTCTAATACAACCTCCAAAGACTATTAGAGTGATATGTCTAAAATACAGATTTGACTATGTCATTCCCCCATCTTAGAAGCTTTATTAGCTTGTTACTTCTAGGAAGAAAATAAAAATTACTCATGGGTGACATTCAAATCCCTTTAATATCTGACTTCATGCTATTTTTCAAAGGTTACTGTATATTGTTTTTTAACACAAGACACATTTTAGCCTTTCTCGTTCATCTTCACTCACAATATTTGATCCCCTGCCTACTTACCTTTGCATAGCTTGTCCCCCATGTCTAGAATGTATGGTTTTTTTACCCTCACTTCACTGAATCTCTAGCTCTTCAAGATTTAGTTCAAGTTCTAACTCCTTTAAGAGATATTTCTAAATTTTCCCAATTGTTAGTCTTTCCTTCTTTATCATTGTGTGATATACATATAGATATAAATATAATATTTATTTGTGGATTGTTTACATTCCTCCCTTCTCTAATAAAAGGTAAGGTTCTTTTTAAGGCCAGAGATGATTTCACTTTTATATTGTATTAGTAAATGGAGTTTTGACCTTGAAACCAGAAAAAACTTCAAGAGTTCCATACTTGTCTGTGACCCACTCTGGCTGTGTGACCCTGGAAAAGTCATTTAACTACTCAGTGTCCTTGGCAACTCTCTAAGACAATAAAGTACAGAGAGATGGCAACCTACATTTGCAAAGGAAATCTCCTTGCTTCAGAGTTCTATATTTCAACAAAATCTTCAACCCTATCACTTAGCAAGGTATTTGGCATATAGTGGATGTTGAATGTTTGATTGCTTTCAGATATGAACATTTTAATTTTTTTTTGGTATTTTACTATAAAAATTGATTGGTACATTGATTCTTCTTCAGTTAACCAAAGTTCATAATTTATGCAAAAGAACTTTGCATTATTCATACTATGTCTTTATTTTACCAGAGATATTATGGGAATTACTTGGCATAGTGGATAGAATGCTGAGCCTAGAGTCAAGAAGACTCATCTTTGTTGAGTGTAAATCTGGTCTCAGATTAGCTGTGTGACTCTAAGCAAGTCACTTTACCCTGTTTGCCTCAGTTTCCTCATCAATAAGATGATCTAAAGAAGGACATGGAGTATCTCTGCCAAGAAAACCCCAAATGGGGTCACAAAATGTCAGACATGACTGAAAATGACTGAACAACAACACTCCTCAGATGTCTTGCCAAAGACATACACAGTTATGAGATTGCTCAAAGATCACCCCTACTCCAATTAGACAATGGTAAAATCAAAAATGGATTGGGTTTTTAATGGGTTTTTTTTAATTTTACCATTTGCATTGATAATTATGTGACATTAACAACCATGGCACTTCTCACACAAATTCAACAAGAATTCATTAAACAGCTACTATGAACAAAATACTGTGTTAGTTCTAAAAGAGTTTAAAAAATAAATGAGAGCACATATTCTTTATGCTTTTAGTGTGAATGAGACCCAATAGAAAGATATTTGGATTTAAAGTCAGAAGACCAGGGTATAAATTCTGACTTTACTAATTGAAATCTCCATGGGCCATAGTTACTCAAATATCAAATAAAAAAAATGGATCAGACAAACTCTAGTTTCCCTTCCAGCTTCAAATATTTGATCTTTTGAAATATTGTATAAGTACACTTTGTGCTGTTCTTCAATAGGTCATGGAGCTACATGAACTGATGAAAATGAGGATTTATACCTTTCATAGAGCTTATAACATAAGTAAAAAGCCCTAGATGGAGAAGAGAACATGGACCTGGGTCACTAGGTAATATTCAACATCCTTTATAAACGCTAGACAAGAGAGAGATAGGGGTGTGAAAGGAGTTGGTCATGTCTACAGAGACCTCTATATTCCCTGAACTTATTAGTATAAAGGAGAACATTGTACTAGAAAAGCACCAGGAAGTAGTCCCATTGTAGAGAACTCTATTCGTTTGGGAATAGAACTGTTTCCTCCCTACAATAGAGGGACATAGAGTCTTGAATCTAAGCACGCAAACTGTGTGTCTTTAAATTGTCTCCTGAGACAAGGTATCATTCTCACTATTTTCAGAGATTCACCATAAACAGACTTTTCTCCTTTTCTCCTTGAAGAGAATTGTCCTTTAGTTCCCTCCCCCACTACATTTCTGTAATTATGAATAATACATTATAAAGTTAAACCATGTTTGTATTAGAGATCCCATTATGTAATGCTCAGATGACTGGATTCCACTGAAACTCATCAGCAAAGGGAATCAGATGAATTCTCCTGGTGGGTTGGGACAAGAGCCACAGGAATCTAACTGAATAAATCCTCATGCACCACACCCTTACTTTAGTGAAATGGATGCTGTCACTCACAAAGGGGTCACTTTTGTCTGTCACCAAGACTGAGGAAATCTGTCTTCTGAGAACCATGGAGAACTTAGTGATTGTCCCCTATACCCCCTCTGTAGCCAGGCCAAACACATAACCACCCAGGATGATCATGGGACTGCTAACAGCTTGTCTTTGTTATCAGATTGGATCGGACGACTGAGCAACAGCACCCCATCGTGGTAAAGTATCAGAAATTTAATTCAATTTAAACTCAAAACACTATTAAGCTCTTGTTCTGTGGGATGCAAAGTTAAGTAGGAAGCATTTCTTCAGAGAGTTGTATTCTACAAGAATGAATAGTGTATGTAAAATCTATAGAAACAGAGCACTACATGAAATTTAAGACCAAAAGGACAATTTCTAGCTGGTGGAGAAGGGCTGAGAGAGGGAAAACTGAATGGAAGGAAAAATGCACAATTGCATTAGAGTTGAATCTTCAAGAATGGATATGATTTCAAAAGACAGATGTAGAGAAGAGTAGTACAATACGAGCAAAAAGAATGGTATGAGGAAAAAACAAAAAATAAGAACATGTAAGAAATATGTGACATGATAGAGTTTAGTTGGAAAACTGAATATTTCTCTAGAGGAATATAAACTTCTTGAGGCAAAAGACTCTTTTGTATGTGTATCCTTAAAGTCTAGCATACTGCTTGTCACATGGGAAATCCTTAATTATATTTGTCCATTGATTGATAAAGCTGGAAATGAGGGCAATAGAAGACTTTAGAGATCCTTGAATGCTATATTAAGGATTTAGAATTTTAATTAATAGGTAATAGGGAGCCACTGAAGGGTTTGAGGGGAATAATGACATGACTGATCTGTGTGCAAAAAAGATCAAACTGGAAACAGGTTGAAAGAATCTGGAGGTCTTAGGAAGCTTTTGCAATGATTGTAGTAAAAGTATAGCATCAGATGATGGAAATTTTAACTCTACAAATCACTATTAAGCCTCTATTCTATGGGATGCAAAGACAAAAAGTAAACATTCCTTACCTTTAGGGAGCTTATGTTCTATAAGGAATGAAAAGTAGAGGAAGGAGAAAATGGATACAAATGATACGTTTGCAATGATTGTAGTAAAAGTATAGCATCAGATGATGGAAATTTTAACTCTACAAAAAGTAAACATTCCTTACCTTTAGGGAGCCTAATATTGAACTAGTCAGTTAAGAAATTTAGATCTTAAAACACAAATTTCTGGCTTTTTTATGTTCATCTTTCCATTGTCACTAGTCCTCATTTTTTTAGTGAATTTTTCCATCTAGTAAGAATGCGAGACAATAAACGAATCAAGTATTCTCCAGAGTATCACATTAATTTATTTTGTTCATTTTTTAAAATTAGGATTATATTCAAGAGATTCTTATTTTCCATGCAGAGCTTAAGGAAAAAAGTAATTCAAAAGAATATATGGGGCAGCTAGGTGACACAGTGAATAGAGCACCAGTCCTGATTTTAACACTTCCTAGCTGTGTGACCCTGGGCAAGTCACTTAATCCCAATTGCCTCAGCTTATTTGTTCACATACATATATTTTTGCATATAAGTATGCAATAAAAAGATCAATTGAATATTTTAAAATTATTTGTACTATTTTATTGAAGTATATTCATTTTTTTCCACCAAGAATTTCCATTGAAGGGATAGAATTAAAATAATAAAATTCCAGAGAGAACAAAATACAATTTAGTTTTCAAAGAAGCCACATTTATCATATTCAGGTCAATTCAATAGCTTATACCTGGAAAAAGATAATGCTTATATTCCCATTTTGTAGGAATGGAAATGAAACTGACTCATTTCAAGAATCACACTGTGAGAAAACATTAAAGGCAGGAACATATATCTGGATCCCTACAGAACTGAATTCACTGTGATCTTCCTCACATTCTGTACTCATACAGTCACTACCAACTTTTCTGTGGATAACAAGTTCATCCTGGAAGCAGGTAATGTAGAAGTTACTGCAAACATACTCAAAGATTCAAAGCCCTTTTCGTGAATGTAAGGTTCCTAAAGACATAGACTATTTCACTTTTGTCTTTATAGCTACAAGACTTAGCACAGCATCTTGTGGTATATAATAGGCATTTGATAAATGTTTGTTGAATTAAAGCATTTTACCAAAGTCCAATTACTAATAAAATCCATTTCAAGTTTTTGACTCAAGTTGGGGTGATTAGAATTTTAGCTTCTATATCTTAAAGATAAAAGATTTAGAGTTATATTCTTCAGAAAAACACAGTCCTACCTATTCAACTTCTGAAGGGAAAAGTCAATGAGATTTGTCATTTAAGTTCTAAGTCCTGAAAGGTAGAAACCAAATTTCCAAATTCCCAGATAATCAACAACAAGCTGATTTTCCAGGAGATTTTGCTTATGCTTTGGATAGCTTGCAAAAAATTAGTCAAAAATAAGCATTTATTAAGCATTTACAAAGTGCTAAGCACCAGAGGTACAAGGAAAGGCAAAATCTGTCTCAGGTAACCTCACATTCTCATAGAGGGTTAAACAGCTTAATTAAAAACCAATGTTTGGCTAGCTATAAATTCAGAAAACCCAGTCTATTACTATGTCACTTTCTAATGAGAAAAATAACATGTAAATAGCTATGTAGAAATAAACAAAAAAGAAAGTAGGTCAGCAGTAATCACAGAGAAAAAGTATTAACATTAAGAGAGACTTAGAAATATTTCTTGCAATAGGTAGACTTTGAACTGAGGCTTGAAGTAAACCAGAAAAGCCTGGAAGTGAAGAACTGGAAAAAGAAAATCCCAGGTATAAAGGATAATCAGTGAAAATATATGGAATTGGGAGATTAAATGATAAACAAGAAAGAATCTCTTAAAGTACATGAAAGTAAGCAAAGCATAAGAAGACTAGCAAGGCAAAAAGGGGCTAGATTATGAAGGGTTTTAAAAATCAAAAATTTTATATTTGATTCTTTAGGTGATAGGGAACCATTGTAGTTTTTGAGTAATTATGTGGTATTGATTAGTCAGACCTGCACTACAGGAAGATAACTCTGGAAGCGCGAATTTAAATTCAAAAGGTTTTTTTTTTTTTTTACCATTATCTAATCATTACACGATGATAAAGGTTTCTACTTGGTGATAGTGTCAAACAATAGAAAGGGGAATATACAAAGAATGTTGTGACAGTAAAGTTGACAGGTTTTAGCAACAGATAGGATATGCATAGTCAAAAAGAGTGAAGAGTCAAGAATAACACTGAGGCTTTGAGTCTAGGTAACTAGGAGAATAATAGTCCCCTTTTCAGCATGGGAAATGTAGGAAAAAAGAACAATTGGGGAGAGGAAGATCATGAGTTCAGTTTTGGATACATTGAGTTTAAGATCCTTATGTTACATTGTTTGAAATATCCAATGGGCATATTGAAATATGAAACTAAATGGTCAAGAAAAAGGTTAGAGCTGGATATATAGACATTAGAATCATCTATATAGAAATGACAATTGAGTTCATGAGAGCTGATGAGATCACCAAGGGAATTAGTAAAGAGAAAGAAAAGAAGAGATCCTAGAGATCCCAGTCCTGGGGAATGCCCATCATTAATGGTAAAGGATATGAAGATCCAGACTGAAAAGAAATGGTCAGATAGATAGAAAAAGAATCAGGACAAAATAGTATTATAAAAATCTAGAGAAAAGAAAGTGTTAAGGAGAAGAGGGTGATCAACAGTGTTAAAAGCTGAAGTGAATTGAAGAAATAAGAGGAATGAGAAAATACACTAATAGATTTGTCAATTACAAAATCATTGATGATTTTGGAAAAGCCACTTAAAGTTGAATAAAGAAAGCAAAAACCAGACCACTTGTTTCTATTTTCCTTCCTCTCACTATCTATTAAGAAGATAGCGAGAGAAAGAAAAATAGAAGTCTCTACTGTAGAGAATCTCCTCATGAAGTTTGTCCATTAAAGGAAGAAAGTATATGGGATGGTAGCTAATATGATGGATCAGATGGAGTTTTAAAAGTCTGGGAGAACATAGACTTATTTGTAGGCAGTAGGAAAACATATGAGACAATTAAAGATTGAAAATTATTGAGGATAGATATGAAAATCTGCTGAAGAAAACATGTTATATTATTTGTGTATGTAAAGGGATTAGCCTTGGCAAAGAGAAAACTATTTCTTCATGTGGCACAGAGGTGAAAGAGGAAATAGTGGAGGAAGATATCTGAGTAATGTGAGATAAAGACTGGGAAAAAAGAAGCTTTCAGTGAATGACCTTATTTTTTTAAAGTAAAATATAAGACAAAGTTCTTATGTGTAAAAGGGATGGAAGGAGGAACAATAAGAAGTTTGAAGAGGGATTAAAAAGTTTGAAAAAGCCACTGCAGGGAGTGGGGTAGTAAATCAACTAGGGAAGTTCAAAAGGGTAGTCTTGCTGTAGTAAGGGCCCAGTTGAAAGGATTTAACATAAATTTGTAGTGGACCCAGTACGCAAGGTTTTGTCATTTTCTCTAGCATCATTCAGCACTTATAACATAAATAGAAAACTCAAGAATAGGATTATCATCTACATTCATCTGTTTAACACAGTCCTGAATTCACACCCTCTTAATCAACTAATCCTTTTACTTTAGGAGATCAGTTATTTCTATTAAGGGTTTTATTAGAATTCATGAATTATTCCTATAAACCAACAACTGATAAGAACAATAAGATCATTGTGAGAAGAGTGTGAAAGGCATGAATCACCACACATTCAATTCTTCAGTGAGTTGAACCATAATACTCAACACTTCAAATACTTCAGAAGTTCAGAATATTTTTTGTTAATGTACCCTTTCTCAATGCCCTATGAATCTTCTGGGGGCTGATTGATGATGATGAGGAGGAGGAGGAGAAGGAGGAGGATGGTAATGATGATGATGATAATGATTAATATTCACATAGGACTTTAAGGTTCAAAAAATACTTCACATACATTGTTTCCATGTCAGGTAAGTGTTATTATTATCCCCTTTCCACAAATGAAAAAAACAAATGAAAAAAATCTCAATGAAGCAGATTTTTATATGATCCCTTGAGGATAACTGATGACATCTGCCTTTTGTGAATTCAATCAATATACACGAGCTAAGACAGCCATGTCAGATTAACTTTTGGTATCTCCTTTCCAACAGATTGTCTCAACTTCTTCCTTGACACTTGTCTCTTCAGACATTCCCAGTCAATGTTCCCTATTTTCCCACTCCTCCCTACTCATATATTTTGTTTTGTAAATGTTGGGATAAAGAAGGCTCATTCCTCACATTTCTGTCTTCTTATGTCTCAAGGTGAGCTAGTATTGCAAATCTACATTCTCTTTTGCTATTCCTTTTTCTGTTGCCTAGGTTACAGAAGAGAGGAGGAAAAAATGAACAGAATACCAATAACCAAAAGTACTTCATAAGTTAAATTTGGATGTTGGTGATTTCACTGATTTTGCTGTAATGTCACAGAAATGCCCTAATTTTCTTTTTTCCCCTTTTTTCCTTTTCATTGATCTTGTTTGCAGCCTATCCACTTATTCATTCTGATTTTAATGATCCTTTTCAGTTATCCTGATGTTACTGGAATCTGATATTTTTGCCCAGCTGGAGTTTGAATATTTTCCTACTGAGGAGTTGCCTGTGGCACCAAGAATCCCAAGTCTCTATATCTTGGTTTTCTTCCACCATCAATTTTTCTAAAAATTGAATTTCTTGCACTACAACTCCAATGGCAACATGTCAGATTTGTTGTGCTTCCTAGGAAGCTATGATTTCTAAGTTCCACATGACTTATTACATTTAGACCATTTTTTCCAGTCACATCATCCAAAAGAAACTCTTAAATGTTGGTGGCTCAAAAAGCTATTCCCTTCAATGTACTAGATATGCCAGAATAATATGTTAACATATCATTCTTGTTTGGTATGGAGATTTTAAATAGCTGTGTGTGGAAATTTCCTAGGAAGAATCTTTTATTAGAAACTATGAAGCTGCCTAACATGCAAATAAGGAAGTAAAACCATCTCTTTTTTTATATATTATTAAAGAAATTTTATTCCTTCATGGCCTAGAAAAAAAGGGCAAAGTTTTAATAGGTCTTGCCTTCCAGTATGACATACTGCTACAACCAACAAAAATTCCCACATGGTACAATCAACAAATGTTCCATATGTGCCTACTATGTACCATAAACTTTGTTAGGCACTGGAGATACAAAAAAAAAAAAAAAAAAAAAAAAAAAAAAGACCTAAAACACTTCCTGTCTTCAAGAAGTTTACATTTTATTGAAGGAGACAATGTATATATAAATTGGTGTAGATAAAATCAATACAAGTGATTTTTTTCCCAGTTGGGTTGAAGTAAAAAAAATAATTGCTAACATATACTTGAGTTTATAGACAGTGCAATAAGCACTTGTTCTTTGATTAATTAATACCAGATCATCTTTTCTATAATCAGAGGATTCAAATGCAGATGCCTATTGTTTGGGAGAAAATTTTTTCTGAGCTGAACATAATGAACCTAAAATATGGTATCTAATCATATTGGGATTAAACACCTTCACAATGAGAAGTAGCAATTATTTCAGAATGGACAGTCTTTTCAGTTTGGAAACTAATAGAAATAAAAATCCTGACAATGACCTTGACAAAAGCTATTATTGTTTGAGGCGGGAGCAGAAAGAAGCTTTTTGAAAAAGAAGAAAAGGAAAAACATGTTAACCTTTTGATTAGTAAATTTACAAATGGCTATTCTTCAAATAAATCTATTAACTCAACATGAAAGCAAAAGACATTACCTACACTTACATAAAAGTTTATTCCATTTAGAAAACGAGTATTCAAAATGAAGGCTGTTTTTGTATCTTCAGTAGACTATAAACACCAGCTACAAAAAAAACATCACAATTAGAAAACTGGTTTGATCCATTGTTTAGCCTCCATTTTATAAGTAGAAATGAATACAATAGCAGAGGAGTTGCTTCTGCTCTTAGGTCCATACTTCCCAGATTTAATGTCCCTACCTGGCATTCTCTTTTGTTCTTCATTGCCCCTAAATGACCTGACAATGAGAACCTGGTGCTAAATGATTTAGCTGCTGTCTTACTGATATAATGTTGGTAGCTTAGGAAGTTATTGCCTTCCTTCAGTTTCCATATTATTGTTTTCCTTAGTTTTCTCCTGTTTCCCCAAGAAGCCTCTGAAATTACTCAAGCTGGAAGGTGAGCCACAACTTGCAAGTTAATTAGATTTAAGTGTAGGAGAGCTATACAAATTCACCAGCCTCGCTCACTCCTCAGAGCCATCTGGATCCTGTGGCAAGACATTATTAGATCAGGACAACTGGAGATAGTTCCAGGTGCAATGGAAAACCTTGGCCTTCTTAAGTTAAGGTCTTTCCCAGGTCTCAGTGTGACTGAATAAATGTCCATTCAGTGAAGAGTTTCAGGGAAGAGAAATTTAAAGGCTTGTAGGGGAAAAGGCAGTGTGCACCATTCAGGAATTAAGGAAAGGAAACTGTCAGTGTTCAAAGAAAAAGGATATAAGTCAAAAAGCAAGAAAACAATGCTAAAAAGTTTGTTGTATTCAACCAAAGGTATTTTACTATTGAAACAGTGGCAAGAGTTGGAGGGGCATAATAAAGTACTGTGTCAGAGAGTAACTAATCCCATGCAGAGAACCAAGAAGTCACTGGTGTTCAGTTATTTTCAACTCTCAGTGATCCCATTTGGGGGTTTCCTGGCAAAGATACTGGAGTGGTTTGCCATTTTCTTCTCTTCCTCATTTTACAGATGAAGAAACTGAGGCAAAGGGTTACATGACTAGCCTAGGGTCACAAAGCTTCTAAGTATCTCAGATCAGATTTGAATAATGAAGATGAGTTTTCCTGATTCCAGGTCCAGCACTCTTTCCACTATGTCACCCAGATGCCCATCTAGAGCAATTCACTCTAAAGCCTTAAAGATCCCACATTGTGACTTTGGTCACATAGATTAAGAAAAGAACCTAAATCTGGTAAGAAATATATTTTACTAGTCAAAGATAGGTGCAGATGTCAACAAGAAATGTGAAACATATCCAATGCCTATAAAATAAAGCACTGCCAAATCTTACTGTGCATTTAGAGTAAATTTTTGAAACTTGTCTGCATTGACTTTTCTTTGGAAAGAAGCAGAAAAAAAATGTCATCTCTATGATTGATCATGGCACCAGATATATCAAGCATATCTACTTAAGAACCACAAATCATTCCTAGTTGCTAAAGTTTGTAGGAAAAATAGTTTTTAGTGGACAGATTCCCAGTAAGGATCTACTCTGACCAAGGTAGACTTTGGGTGCAGGGTACTCAAGGAAATGTTGGCTTTGGCAGGTATGGAAAAGTTTAGAACTACTTCTTAACATCCCCAAAGACATCCACAGCTTGAATATTGTATATAATTCAATTTCAATAGGAAGGTTACTACAGATTTTGTATAATACTTGCCTATGTTTCAGTGAGCATCATGACTATCAGAATTTCAGATAAAGGAGTTGATTACAAATATTCACAATCAGTACATCAAATTAGAAGCCTATGACTTTGGCTAAGAAATGTGACAGAAAGAAAAGGCAATATAAATATGTTGCCAAGATCTTCTACAAGAAGACAGAAGGAACCTTAGATGACTAATGGAAAACTAACTCATACAAAATTGTTCAGACACTGAGAAGCATACATTTACAGAATAGCTTCATAAATTGAAGTAGGTTATAGGAAGAGAATTCAGCATAATCACTTACTGCTCATAGAGAGTTAGTTGAACTTTCTAATTGAACAGATGGAGAGAAATGACGGATCCTACCTCAGTGGATTATAACCAAAGAGACTAACAATTGTACAAAGTCTATCTGAACCAAATTTTTAACCTAGTGATACTGGCCTACCGGATGTTCTACAAACAAGACATTTCTTGTCTCCAGACATTTTCATTGGCTGCCTCATGCCTGTAATGCTCTCCCTATTCTGCTCCATCTTTTGACTTCCTTAGCTCCCTTTAAGTCATAACTAAAATTGCATTTTTTAATAAAAGTCTTCCCCACTTTCTTAATACGAATGCCTTCCCTGTGTTAATTATTGCCCATTTACCTTGTATATAGCTTGTTTGTACACAAATGTTTGTACATTGTTTTTCCCATTAGATTGTGAGTTTCTTGAAGGCAAGACTATTATCTGCCTCTTTTTATATCCCCAGCATTTATGGAACATAGTAGATACTTAATAAATAATGATATTTATTGATTGACCATGCATTGGTTTTAAAAGTGATATTTCCAGTGAAGGAGACTAAGTATAAGACTAAAAACACACAATACACACATTTCCAAGAAACAATAGTAAACACTGTGAAAAGTCTATCTTATATATAATTGCATGTGTTTATTGTTACACATGTTAATTATTTGTTTATGAGTTTGCCATTATATTTGTTCACTTATGTACTTCTATCATGTTTGTAGTATGAGTATTTCTGAACAAATCATTGGATGGAAATCATACTTTCTTTGTGTTGTTTAGCTCTTTTCCCCATTGAATGTGTTTGCTTCATATCCTCCTTGACACATCAAGCTAATTTAGTGATCTAGACTTGGCTATGTAATTACTTGGGGAATGCTGGAGATAGGAAGGTGAGGCAAACCCAGAA
Organism: Sarcophilus harrisii; assembly: GCF_902635505.1. Classification (NCBI taxonomy): domain Eukaryota; kingdom Metazoa; phylum Chordata; class Mammalia; order Dasyuromorphia; family Dasyuridae; genus Sarcophilus; species Sarcophilus harrisii. The sequence continues at coordinate 133,870,323 of NC_045426.1, read as the reverse complement.
TTAAAGCAAATAGACACGTCTAATACTTGGTGAAAAAAATTTATTGGAGAAGTAATACAATGGTCACACAATGGGCTTTCTCTGGAAAGAGACTTTGAACTTTTATCCCACCAAATAATGTTTATATACTTGTGTTTGTATGCATATGTGTATATGTATATGTAATTATTTTATTAAGCCAAATAATGAAGGAGAGGAGTAAAGATAAGAGGTCCCTGAATCTGGGTTCCTCTGTTCCTATCTCTCCAAGTAATTGCACATAATTCATTATATTTCATGTACAAATGGAGAACTGAAAGAGATATTACAAGTAGAAGTTTTTTTTTTAATTGTATGGAACAGATGGAACTGTTCAGAACCTTTCAAAGACAACAAATAATATTTTGACTGTCAATATTCTGAAGAATCAAAGAATGATCTGCTTGCTCCCCTAAGTCTGCTTATATCATTATCGTTCTACTTCTGATAGTCTATTTCAAAAGTCAGAGTCAGGAATTTTTTCACTTGAGGCAAAATCAGTTGGGATGAGCAGGATGAGTACATTAGCTATGGTGCAAAGGATGGTCCATTGGAGGTAGGAGAGGTTTGACCCATACTCCAGAGTGCCAGCTCATTTCCTAATAGAGATCATAGGGAAAATTGGGACCCAGGAGATGAATTCCATAGTGTGGAATAGTAAAGACAGGGAGCAGGGCTGCAGGCCAATAGAAGATTTACAAAGGGTGAATACAATGATTCTAAGAGACACTCAGAGAGAAAGTCTCTCTCTCTTCTTCTCTTGACAGATCTCTCGACTTTCAGACACACATCAACACACACAACACACATTTGACTTCAATATTGAAGGATCAAAGAATGATCTGCTTGCTCCTAAGTGATTCTGTTATATCATTATCTTAACTTTGTAGTCTATTCTAAATAGTCAGATTATGAACACTTTGGGAGCAAATATCATGTTATATTCGTGTTATTAGCTATGTGAAGCGATGCATCCATTGAGTGGGAGTTTATAACATACTAGAGTCAAAGCTAATTTCAATTGAGATTAAATAGAAAAATTACTCAGAGATAATCATGTGTGGAATAGTAAGACAGAGGGGCAGCAATAGAAGATTTCAAGTTGAATTCACAAGATCTACTAGAATACTTATCAGGAAATATTCTCTTTCTCATCAACTTCCTGAACAATCTAATCTTACACACACTGACACACACAATTTACAACAACCATATATGATGACAAGGTTTTCTCAATTCCTATAGAGTTCATGATTATATTTAATCAACCTTTTTCTACTCTCAAGAGTTCATCTAGATTATGCAACACTTGAGCAAATATCATTTCAAATTCTCATTATGATAGATTGTAATAGCACTTGCTATAAAATAGATCAAAAAAGTTGTGGTAAGTTGAATTAATAAAAATATGAAATATTTATGGAATATATTAGTATGCTGTAATCTGCAAAATTACAGTAGGATAATATAAGGAATTTTTTCATCAGACTTAAATTGAATCTATGAAATATTTAGAAACCAGTATATTTATTATTTCCTATAACATGTTATACTTGTATGAGATGTATTGACTCGAAGTGATTTCTCTAGTCATCCAAGAAGATCTAACTACAGATTTCAATTGATCAATAATGGATAGCATGAATAAATTCAAAGACAGATAAGAAGTACTGGAAAAGTGTAATGTATGAATGTTATGGAATATTTTGTTCTGTATATGACCAGTAGGATGATATTTTAGAGTTCTGAGAGACTTAATTCTGAGCTAATGAATGAGAGAACCGTTGAGTTCATTAGACACTTACAACAATATTGTATTAGGATAGTATCTTGAATATTTATATGTAAAGAGATCTAACTATGTCTCTCTGGGAAAGATGGAGGAGAAGGAGGAAAATGAAAGAAAGTGAGAATGAATGAATTTGATATTTTTATGTGTTGTTTACTCGAATCAATTACTCCTGGCATAGAGAATTGGTTCTGTCAATATAAAGTTATCTAGATTATTTAATATTTAAATGTAAGACAAGTGATCTGAAGAAAAGTGGAGGGAGGAGGAGGAGAAAAAGAGAAGGAGAAAGAGAAGAAAGTAAGAAACGGAGGGTCTGGTAAAGTATGATTGTTGAAGGAGAAAGGAAGAAGAGAGAAGGAGGAGAGAGGAGGAAAAGGAGAAAGAGGAGGAGGAGAAAGAGAAGAAGAAGAAGAAGAAGAAAGGAGAAGAATAAGGAGGAGGAGAAGGAGAAGAAAGAGGAGAAGGAGAAGGAGAAGGAGAAGGAGAAGAAGAAAGAGAGAAAGAAGATAAGAAAGAAAGAAGAGGAAAGGGAGGAGAAGGAAAGAAGAAGAAGAGAAGAAGAAGAAGAAGAGAAGAAGAAGAAGAAAGAAGAAGAAAGAAAGAAAGAAAGAAAAAGAAAGAAAGAAAGAAAGAAAGAAAGAAAGAAAGAAAGAAAGGAAGGAAGGAAGGAAGAAAGGAAGAAAGGAAGAAAGGAAGAAAAGAGGAGGGAGTAAAGAAAGAAGAGAGAGAAGGAAGATGATAGGAAAGGAGAAAGGGAGGAAGGAAAAAAGGGTAAAAGAGAAAGTAGATTCAAGTTATTCCCAACTAGGATATAAAGCATCTCTGTGAAATAAAGCCCCCTAGTTGCAATTGAATAAATCAATAAATCATGCCAAACAACATGCTAAGTACTGGAGACACAAATAGAAAAGTACTTATCTACGTATGTGTTGTGAATGAATAACAGATGACTGAAGGCAGGATTTCTTTTACTTTCATCTTTACATTTCAAGTATACTTCCATGAACCAATAATAATAATTATTTAGATGAATAGGATCACATTTAATGAGTTCTGCTGTGTTAATCCCAAGATATACACAAGGGAGAAATGAGTAGAAAATGCACTGGACTGAGTGAGGAGGTCTAGTGATAGTTCTATAATTTTTTTAAAAATTTTATGAAGTTGGTGTCCTAATACATAATTAATTTTCATGAAGATGTCATGTATAAATGAGAAACAAGAATATGCCTTTCTATTTTCATTCAATTTTCTCCAAACATATAATATACCTAACTTTCCTAAAATTCTATTCATCTCCTTAATTCCTTTCTTTTTTATTTATGATTAGATCTTCCTAGTTCTGAGGAGGGTAAAATGATCTCCTCCCTGTCCCCCAGATTAGTTTTACTCCATAAACTAATTTTCTCCCATAATTCACTTAACTTTAAGAATTTCATGATGTCCATTTTGAAACATATGTGTTCAGTACTAATTTATTATTGCTTTATTGTCTATGGTACCTTTTAGCAAAATATATTTTCCTTGATTTTTCTCTTTTAATTAGATCTAATTTTTCTTTTGCTTTGTTTGAGACGATTGCTACCCCTGCTTTTTTTTTTCCTTAACTTCAGCTGAACCATAATAAAGTCTATTTTAACCCCTCATTTTAACTCTGTGTGTGTCCTTCTATTTTAAATATGTCTCTTATAAACACATATTGTTGGATTCTGATTTCTAATTGATTCTGGAATATACTTCAGTTTTTGGAAGCATTTATCCCTTTCACATTCATAATTATGATTACTAATTTTGTAATTCCCATCATCTAACACTCTTCAATTTATCTTTTTCTTTTTTTTGCCTGGCCCCTCCTCAAAATTTCTCTATTTTGCTTCTGATCACTGCCTTCATTAATCTATCTCCCTCTAAAAAACTATCCTTTTCTCTTTTCCACCTAATTCCCTGTTGGATAATAATAATCTCTATACTAAACTATGATAATATATATATACTCTACCCTGCCTCAACAAGTTCAGATGAGAATGAGTTTTCGCACTTCTCCCACTCACCCTTCATTTTAAAAACTCTTGTCGTGTAACTCTTTTATGTGAGATAATTTCCCCCAATTTTCTTCTATTTTTTTCATTTTTTGACTTAGTTTTATTATTTTTTGACATTTAATGGAATACATTAGCTTCCATTTGACTGGTTATAATTTTAAGGAGTTATTTTCTTCAGTTACTTTCTTTGCATATTTTTTTTTTACCATTTGGCTAATTCTTATATTTAAAAACTTTCTTCAATATTTTTGTGCTTCTTTTACGAAGTTGCTAACTCTCTTTTCATAATCTCCTTGCACAGTTCTCTTTTCTTTTCCTATTTTTTCTCTACTATTATTATTTGATTTAAAATTTTATGATTTTTAAAATCTATTTAGTTCTTATAGAAATTTTTGTCATACTTGTGTGAAATCTAAGTTATTCTTTGAAATTTGCTTATTGTTTTCAAGTCATTGCTTTCTGAGTTTGTCTTAATCTTTCTTGTCATCATAGTAACTTTTTATGATCAAGCTTTTTGATGTTGTTGTTGTTGTTGTTGTTGTTGTTGTTTATCATCAGGCTTATTTTTCTAGCCTACTTCTTGACCTTGGACTTTATGTTAGAGTTGAACTCTGCTTATCTCTTAAAGGGGATGACTACCCTGAACTACCTATTACATTCTTTTGCTTTCACAGTTTGATCTTTAGATTTTTGTTGGCTTCCAAATAACATGATCTGGGGAAAGATCTGGTCACTTCCCTCCTCTTAGAATTTTGTTCCTTACCAAGATGGGTCCTTGAGTCCTTGTGATTGTAACCCAGAACTAGATAATGGATGATAGAGCTGCCAAATGGTATCTGATGCTACACACAGTGCTAATGCAGAGATTCTCTGGAATTTCTTTCTGACGTGTTCAGTCTCCTTATCACCCTAGGCGCTGGTTCCACTGTAGCTGCTGTTGTTTCCACTGCCCACAACCTATCACTTCTGCTGCCCAATATTCTTGGGCAGCTTCTATCCCAATATACAAAGACCTCTTTTTTCTGTCTTACTAAGATGTCCTTGGCTGAAAAATGACTTACCATGACATTTTCTTGGTTTCCCACTATGAATTTTGTTTGTAGTGGTCTTTGTAGTCTCTGGTCATTTTATAGAAGCAATTTATGGGAAGGTTTGGCAGTTGTGACTTTTCACTCCACCATTTTGATTCCACCCTCCCAATTGTTAGTACCTTCTTTTCTCTCCTAAGTTACTGAATATTTATTTTGTATATCCCTTATACATAGTTATTTTTAACTATGAAAAAGAGTGAATATAGTGGAATATAGTTGGAAAAGAAGCCTCTTAAGAACAAGAACAATTCCACCTTTGTCTCTGTATCTCCAGTGGCAGTAAAATACCTGCTATATAGTAGTATCTAATAAACATTTGCTAAATAATTGATTTCTCTTACTTTGTTTCTGATCTCTTTTAATTAGAATATCCTCAGCACCCAGTTGTGTGTGCTGACCTTCTTCATCAGGATCAGTGCTAAGTCATTTTATATTATATAGTACTTTTTAACACAAAGACATAACCAGAAAATTCCTCTCACTAAAATATTTAAATGACTCCCCAATTCCTTAATAGTCAAGAATGTTTCCAATGATTTATAAACTACTTTTCCTAGCACTGAACTAATAATTCTAATCTATGAAATGATCATGGCTTTATTTTATTACCAAAGGTTTACCCATGGTAATCAAGCATCAAGGAGTAGCAAAAACTCCTTATGCATTTTTGTTATTGTTGTTGTTTTTTGTATTCAGATAACAAGGAAACCACATCAATGGGTGTAATGTCCAGACTAGCTCTCTGGAGGATCCTGTTTCATCCAGAGTCCTTGATCTTAGGAGAGTGATGAAGGGGTGGGACCCACATGGATGGTCAAACATGGAGTCCATTTATTTCAAGTTCTCCCAGCCTGAAATACCCTAGTACACTTACATCTACTAGTACTACAGCACACTGCACACGTGCTAATTATATTAGGCATGTGCCAACTATAGGATGCTGTGCATGTGGAGCCACATAAGCAACTTGCTATTATTATGTAGATGTCTCCTTGCTGCAAGTATCTCTGCTTCTACTAGAACACAGGTCGTCACAACCCCTTGACCTCTCAGGAAGGCTGAGACACCCTCAAGGGCAGATGAGAGCTGAACCAGACATTATCAGCAGGTTCCCTAGCTGGGCTGAAGAGTGTTATACCTCACTTAGAGTTCCCTCACTATGTATGGCCCTCTACAAGTGGGACCAAGTCTTAATCCCCAAAGCCAATTTAACCTTGAGGACAATTTCAATAACTGCTAAGGAAAAACAAGCCTATCCTGCATGCCTTAGTATGTTACCCTTGATTCCATAGGGTATTATTGTTGGTGCTTTAGGATGTTACATTTGTCACATCATGTTTTCAAGTCATCTCATAATCCTTGCTTACCCTCCACTAGACACATTCCAGTTGGCCACTCCCAATTCTAAAAATGTGACATTTTTTTACACAACACCTTAGATGCAGCACAATCAGGGCAGAGAATAATGGAATGATTATTATACTTTCTTGCTTTTAATATTATACTTTAAATTTGACAAGTTTTACTTTAAACTTTAAAAAAAGCCTTTAAACTTTCATCTAAATCATTGCTTCTAAAAAGCCAATTATTCTTATCTAAGCACAGAGATTTGTAACACTACTTTGAAGACCTATTTCTAGGTTGAACTCAGTCTATTGAGTTCAGTCAGCTATATACCTCCAAGCTCACAAAAATGAACAAAAGTCTCAAACTACAGCCCGCAGGCCAGATGTGGCAGCTGAGGACGATTATCCCCCTCACCCAGGGCTATGAAGTTTCTTTATTTAAAGGCCCACAAAACAAAGTTTTTGTTTTTACTATAGTAGGGACCTCCAACAATCTGAGGGATGTGAACCGGCCCCCTATTTAAAAAGTTTAAGGACCCCTGGAGACTAGATCATGTTCCATTATTTTTCTTGATTATTTTGAGAAAACTTATTGAAAGTCTTGCTGAAATCCAAATACATAACATTCTCCAGCATTCTCCCAATCTACTATTCTATTATCTTTTTGACAAATAGGAAATAAGATTAGTTATTCATTCATTCAACAAATGTTTGTTAACTCCTACCAAGTTTTATGCAATAGGAATACAAAAATGAAAATAAAACAATACCTGTCCTGAGGGAACTTATATGGTATTTCTAATAGTGGAAGAGTAATTTTTACAGGAATAGTTAAATACAAAAAAATACAAAACAGATATACATGGGTATTTCCTCAGTTAGAACATTAATAATTGGGTTTATCAGGAAAGGCCTTGTATAGCCAATGGCTTGGGATAAATCTTAAAGGAAGTTAGGAATTTAAAAGGTGAAAGTGGGAAAGAATTGATGGAATATGTAGAATATACTTGCAGAGATAGTGAGAAGAGATTTAGAATGGCATTCACAGGGAACCATAAATATTCCAATTTATTTGAAATCTAGAGTGTGTGAGGGAGAGCGATGGGCTATGGCCCTCATATCCAATCAATTACCAAGTTTTATTAATTCTCCCTATCACCTTATCACTACTCACACTCTTCAACTCTTTTCTTTCCCCTTTTCAACTCTGCCTTTTCCAATCAAATATTCACATAAATGGCAAATTGATATTCCTAATTCACAAATATGATTAAATTGTATTCCTGTTCAAAAAGTTCCACTGATAAAACACCTTCCCTTTAACTGGGAAGTGTGATACTGTTTATAAAAAATGTGATGAAATAATTTTTCAAGAGCATTGGTTTGATATAAAGCAAAGTCCAGCTATCGTATAGTCCTGTGATTTGTATAGTAAGGGTTTAATGGAATGCCAGAGATAAATAGGTCAGAAAAATTTTCCTTATAGAAAAAAATGAATGTCAATTTTTATTAAGAATATAGTTTCTGGATGCATTCATGCTCTAATGGGGGAAAAAAAACCTCTTGACTAAGAATTGAATTCTTGACCTACCTCTGCCAGAAATTCAAATATGACCACAGTCAAGTATTTTCTTGGTTTCCATTTTGTAATTTGTACAATGGAGATTATACAATCTCCATTTTGTAAGATTTGTAAATCTTTGTACAATGGAGATTGTACATTTGTACAATGGAGATATTGTTTGTAAACAATTTTTTTTACAATTTGTAAATTGGATATTTGTAAATCTCCATTATTTGTAATTTGTATTTTTTGTACAATGAAGATTTGTAAATCTTGTATTTGTAAATTTGGAGATTTGTAAAATGGAGATATCTGACCCACTATTTCATACGATCATAAAATTTATACCTAGAAATTGAATCCAGCTTCTTTATAGGAGGAAAGAGAAGCCTAAAGAGTTTAAATAAATAATCCCACATCAAACAGCTCATTCCTAGTAGCAAGGACTAAAACTCATGTACCCTCAGTCTCAGTTTAGTTTTCTTTCTGTCACATCATATTATCTAGAACAAACTCATGTACCCTCAGTCTCAGTTTAGTTTTCTTTCTATCACATCATATTATCTAGAACAAAGAGGGACAGTCTATCTGAAAAGTAACAATTGCACAATCTCCTCTAATTCAAATGTTGAATTCCAAATTGAGTGTTTTTCTCTGAATCTGTCTTTAATAGATCTATTTTTTTAATTTCCTTTCTCATCACTACTAATTATCAAGATCACTGTGTAAATGAAAAATCTTATCAGCCTTTAAAAAAACTATTTACTGAATGACATCTCAAAGCTGGTGTTTGTGAAATCTCGATTGTTTCCATGGAAATAAACTGCAATATCAAACTCTAGTCATAAATCAGTCTAAAAATGACAGGGAAATTTTTCTCTAAAGAATAATAGTCTGTAGTTAGCAATAAAAGGAAATCTGAAAAAAGTTAAAAGGAATCCAGTGAATAGTCTTAAATTCCCAATTAGAAACTGATTGTTATTTTTCTTTTTTTTTAATTCCTGTTTCAATTTGATTCAATAATCACCGTTTATTAAATGTTTAATAAGGGTCTATTATGTGCCAAACCCTTTACAAATAATATATGATTTGCTTTTTTCAGTAATCCTAGAATGTAAATACTCTTATCTATTTTAGAGTTGAGGAAACTAAGGCAAACAGAGATCAAGTGTATTATAGCTAGTAAATGTCTGAGATCAGATTTGAACTTAGATTTTTCTGAGATCTGGCACAATAGTCTATACACTATGCTGCCAGTTAGGGTAGAGACTATTTGAATGAAAAGTGTTGATATGCAAACAAAACATACATTACAATTTACTAAAGGTGACAATTGAAAAGATGCAGAAACTGAGGATGAAGAAGGATGTGTCTAAAGTTGCAAACCTTAGTGACTGGAAGGATGATAATGCCATCAATATAAAGAGAAAATTTGGAGAAGATATAGGTTTTTGATGAACAATAATAAATTCTGTTTTGGATTCTGTTTTGGATGTGTTGATCTTTAGATACATATGAAACCACTGAACTGATAATAGAGTCAACTATATAAATATGATCATTAAACCCATCATTATTGATGAGGTCATCAAAGAATAGCAGGGAAAGTTGGTTGGTTGTTGTCCTTTGTTCTTGAAGAGGACTAAAATGGTATCACTGTGTTGGGATTAAGATGATCAAAGCTATACCACAAGTGGGACACAAATAGTCTATGTGAACATTTGCAAAGGAAAAGGAAATATCTCTAAATTTGCTTATCTCACATTTCTTTTGACTACTGAAATAAAGATTGTTTTTTTAAATTATGCTTCATTCTGTATTTAGACACAATCAGTTCTTTCTCTGGGTATGGATAGCATTTTTCAATATAAGTCCTTTAGAGTGTCTTTGATCATTGTATAGCTAAGAATAGGAAAATCATTCACAGGTAATTATCCCACAACATTACTATTTCTTTGTACACAGCACATTTCACTTTGCATGAACTTATGAAGGACTTTCTAGAATATAGAATTATAGAATTCTTATTTCTTATAGAATAAGAATATAAGATATTCCATAATAATAATGATATTCCACCATAATCACATACCATAATTTATTCAGCCATTCCCCAATTGATGGATATCCCCTCAATTTCTTTGTCCTGAGAAAAGAGCTGCTATAAATATTCTTGTACATATAAGTCCTTTTCCTTTTTTTAAATATCTTTTGGGAAACATACCTAGTAGTGGTATTATTAAGTCAAAGAGTATGCATGATTTTAAAGCCCTTTTGACATAATTCATATCTTTTGAGGATTTATCAATTAGGGAATGGGTCCAGAATAAGAGTCTTTAAGCATCTGTATTAGCTTCTGAGAGAAAGAAGATGATCCAGTGAAGGAGACTGACAAACAGGGTTTAAATAGGTAGGAAATGAACCGATAAAAAAGCAATGTCACAGAATCCAAGGGTGAAAAGATAGGGAAACAAACATTGTCAAAAATCACAAAGGAGGTTAAGATGAAAATGGAATGAGAAAAGGTTATTGACCTACTAATTGCAACCTTGGAGAAAACAATTTTAGTTGAATTATAGGGTTGGAAGATAGATGGCAAGAGATTTTTTTTTAAAATGTGAACAAGGAATTAGGAAATTGATCAATAAGTGTAGGCAATTCTGTTAGGGAATTTGGCTATGAAAGAAAGATGAGCTATAATATACATGTAGAAGGAGTTTCAAGATCAAATAAATCTTTTTTTAATAAATCAAGGTCAAATTATTTTGATTTGAAAATTTGAAATTTGAAAATCTTTTGCACAAACAAAATCAACATTATTTAGGATTAGAATAAAAACTGTTGATTGAGCAAAAATACTTACATCAAATATTTCTGATAAGTTTGATAGCCTATATATATATATATATATGGAATTAACATGAAGGTACAAGGCTAAGAACTATTCCCAAATTGATAGTCAAATTATATGATCAACTGTCAAAGAAGTGCAAACTACCAATCATCATATTAAAAATTAGTTCAAATTATCAATAATAAAAGAAATGTAAGTCCAACCAACTCCAAGATTTTATCTCACATCCAGTAAATTGGCAAAGATGACAAAATATGGGATGATTTATGTTGGAGCAAGACAAACATTAATACACTTTTATTGGAGCTATGATTTGCCATCCTAAAAGACAATGAAAAATGGCTTTTTTTTTCTTTTTGAGGCAATCAGGATTAAGTGACATGCCCAGGTACAGTTAATAGGAGGTTATCATTTTAAAAAAGAAACTAATGTGTTTGTACCGTTTCATTCAGAGTCCCATTGTTAGAACCCAAGCTGTCCCATTTACAACAAAATGTTCATAGTAACATTTTTGTGGTAGTAAATTATTATCAACAAAGTAGATGTCCATTAGTTGGAGAATAAATGACTTTACTGCTAAACTTAAATGTCATAAACTCAAGAAATAATGATATGAAGAATTCAAAGACTTTCAAAGGAAAACTAAGTACTTATATAAGGCAAAGTAAACAGAACCAGGAAAACGATATGTATAATTTCGTTGACAAGGCAAATTAAAATTTAAATCAATCCACATTAAAACACTGCAAAAAGAGTTGTGTATATATATATATATATATATAATGTATATGTATATATGGAAAGAAGGTTGATCCAGGTTTCACTAATCCATTGATTGCTGCTTGGCAAAATTAAAAGATGCCATATTTGAGTGACCCCTTTGTAATTTTTGCAGATTTTGAGTGACTAAATTTGCACATATATATATGTATGTATTATTTTTAAAGCTTTTTATTTTCAAAACATATATACAGACAGTTTCAACATCCAGCCTTGCAAAACCTTGTTTCAATTTTTTTCTCCCTCCCTTCTCCCCTCCCCTCCCCTAGGTGGCAAGTAATCCAATATATGTTAAATATACATATTTCTACAATTATCATGCTGCACAAGAAAAATCAGTTAAAAAAGGGAAAAATGAGAAAGAAAACAAAATGTAAGCAAATGACAACAAAAATGTGAAAATACTATGTTGTGATTCATACTCAGTTCTCTCTCTAGGTGCAGATGATTTCCTCCATCACAAGACCATGGGAACTGGCCTGATTAATTTCTCTTTTGAAAAGAGCAACCATCATCATAATTGATGATTGTATAATCTTGCTGTTGCTGTTCTCTTGGTTCTACTCACTTCACTTAGCATCACTTCATGTAAATCTCTCCAGCCCTCTTTGAAACCATCCTGCTGATCATTTCTTATAGAACAAATGATCAGGTAAATTCATCAAAGGAGACAAGGGCTAATCAAATTCTAGAAACAACTTTGTTACCTTTTTTGGGAAAGCTAATCTTTACCACATGGAATAAGAGGCACTTTGGTCGTGTCACAGGAGCAAAGTAGCACTGTTCACCAGCAGACCTCTGGAATAATGGTTCATCATAGCCTTGTTGAGAGTTCTTTCATTTTTCATAATTATTTGCTTTCATATTGTTATTGTTATATCAATTGTTCTTGTTCAACTCTCTTTTTCCTGAATCAATTCATATAAATTTACATATTTTTCTAAAACCATCATTTCCTTTACTGTGTTCTATCATACATACCATAATTCATGCAGTCATTCCCCTTTGCTGGGCACTCCTCCTTTACCTCTTAGTTATGGTTCTTGGACACCATCTAAAGAGCTTACATAAATATATTGGTCCTTTTCCTTTCTATTTCATCTCCTTAGGATATAGGTCTAGTATTGATATTGCTAGCTCAAAGATAATGAACAGTTTAGTAACTTTTTGGACATAGCTCCAAATTGCTCAACAAAATGGCTACACCATTTCATAGGTCCATCAATGGTGCATTAAATTGATCAATTTTCCTAAAGCTGGAGAGACTTATTATACTCCATATCTTCTTTTCTTTATTCTTTTTAAGTTAGTATTTACTTTAATGTTTTCTTCAACCAGTTCATGCTCTGCTAATTCTGAAATTGGTTCTATGTCTATAATGAATAATAAATAAAATGTTTATATTTTAGATTACCTAACATATTGAATTATATATTATATGATAAATTAATATTTTCTATCTCTTGGGATACAGTCAATTTGACTTTTTATTATGTGATTCAGTGTTAAATACTTCTGATTTCTTCTAATTTTCCTATTGAAAAAAAAATCAATGTATCAAACCGATGTATCAAACTCACAGCCTTTGGGCCACATGTCAAACACCAAGAATAGTCTAGTCATACTAAAATGTAATATGAAAAATTTTGACAAAATAAATAAGAATACAATGAAACATAGATAATATCAGTTGGTGATTTTCTAAGTTGATATGAAGCCCACAGGAATATTTTTCTAAAGGAATCTGATACCAATTTGATGTACAGAAATTATATTCCTCACAAGCCTTTCATTTCTTGAGTTTTACTTCTGTTTTGAAGCATGGTTTTCAATGACCTCTATTGTTCCTTTTTTGTCAATGAAGTCATCAAGTATCAAAGTTGTTTTAGTTATTTGTCAAGACTCTGATTTCAACAGTGTAGCAAATATTCAAGTACAGAAATTCTTCATCTAAACATCCACTCTTGTGAAACAAGTATCAATTCAGATCTAAAATTAGTCTGTAGGAATTTCTCAAACACTGAAAAGTTAAATTACTTGGTTAGAGCGACAGATGCCAGAATATATCAATGGCAAAATTTAAACACAGGACCAATTTGAAAGACTTTATCAAGTTCTTCACATATTTTTTTTCCATTTTTCATTCTCTGCTATACATATTTGTGTAAAACCTGAAATACTTCATAGTGATATTAGCTTATGTTAATCATTAACACTGCAAATAAGATGATCAAATATATCATTCAGTTATGTTTCTTGGTGCCTTTGGGTGCAAATGAAATCAACTCACTAATTCCTTTATTGTCCATTCTGAAGATAACCTATGGCCTATCTTGACATTCAGATGAAAATTCATTATAGAAAAATGTCAGCAAGGATGTAATTCAGTACTTTGAGTATATGTCAATTCATTATTCTTTAGGGAAAAAATTACACATTTAGTGTAAATTTAATTACACATTACCAAAAATAAACTTAATGTTTGTAGATAGTATAAGAATTTTTGTTTGCAGATGATTGTGCACTCAATGCAGCTTCTGCAGCTGAGATACAACAAAGTACGGATTCTCTGTTGCTTATGCTAATTTTAGCCTAACAATTAACCCCAAGAAAATATGTCTTCCATCAGCCAGTATCACAACATACATATGTGGAACCATCAGTTACAGTAAATGGTGAAGTTCTGAATGCTGTAGATAAGTTCTCTTACCTTGGCAGTATACTTTTCAGGGATGTCCACATTGATGAATGTGACACATTCATTGCCAGAACTAGCTCAGTGTTTGGGAGGCTCCAAAGAAAAGTGTGGGAGAGGAGAGATGTTAGACTAACCACCAAGCTGAAGGTCTACAGAGCCATTGTACTGACTTCATGTTGTATGCCTGTGAAACCTGGACAGTATACCAGCGCCATGCCAGGAAACTGAAATGCTTCCTTTTGAATTGTCTTAGGAAGATTCTGAAGATCACCTGTCAGGATAAGATACGGACACTGATACCTTTCTTTAAACTAAACTGAAAAGCATTCTGACTCTCCTGCAGATAACACAATTCCATTGGGTTGGCCACATTGTTTGAATGTCAAATGTACTCTTGCCAAAAAGATTATTTTATGGAGAACTTAGGGCAACTTCTCACAAAGTGCTCGGAAAAAAGGATACTCAAGGTTTCAAGGTCTCTCTTAAGAGCTTTATAATCAATTGTATGACATGGAACTGCCCAGGCACAGGACTGCCCATCATGGTGTACCCTAATCAGAAAAGATTCTATGTTCTATGAGCAAAGCAGAATTGAATTAGCTCAGAAAAAAATACAAGATACACAAACTTAGAGAAGCGACCCCAAATGTTCATAGGGATTATTCGTGTCCAACCTGTGGTAAAGCATTCTGAACTCCATTTTGGTCTGATCAGCTATAGCTGGACACACTATAACTCAACTGTAATATAGTAATGCCATTTTGGTCCTCTTCAAGAATAAAGGACAACCTATCTATCTATCTATCATCTATCTCTCTATATTACTATTTCAAGGATTGTCTTGAGAAAAAAAGCAGTCTGTCTTTTGAGACAAACTTCCTGATATTTAGTTACATCTACATCAGACAGGAAGGTCCACTCATACAGTCTCTTTTTGACTACAAGAGCTTATAGACCACTGTCCATACTATTCATTGGTTCTATCACCTCCATACTCATATTCATCATCAGAAAAGGACTTTAATGGAGTTCATAGAGTAATATGCAGTGGTTTATTGAAGAGCCAATAGCAAACCCAGGAAGAAGTCATAGTTAAGTCCTGCTTCTGACCCATCCTGATTATGTGACATTGAGTAAGTCATTTAAAAGCTCTTAGTCTAAGACTAGACTTTGTACAAAGGTGCTGGCCTGCTCTGGCAAAAGGAATTTTTTCTTATCTCAGTGTTCCCTATACCCATAAAACACAGAAAAAGTCAGTATCCCAATCCTATCCTTTAGTCTCAACTACAATTCGAAGTGGGGGAGGGAGGTGGTAGCATAGGGGAAAGGAGAAAAGAATAAAAATTCATCTCTTTATACTGTAGTCACACTACCTGCCACTTAAGTGGAACAAGTATTTGTTTGACTCTAAATTGATTGTTACCACATGATTCTCCAGTATTTGTATTTTTTTGTAATTGTCAGTTCCTAAATATGTCCTTACTTTATTTCCGTGGCTCAGCTATTACATTTTGGGTACATCATAGAGGGCATTATGTGTTCCTGTTGTTGCTAAACTAAACTAACTATTTTCTATTGAAAGTCATGCTTCTTTTACTCATTGGTTCTTTAGTGTAAAGACAAGGCTTAATGAGTTTTTTCTTGTAAAGTAATTCTAATAATAAATGCATGCAGTGATCCCAGAAAGAAATTACGAGACATTACCACTTAGGAAGATTACCAAAACACTGTGTTCTCAACAGTTTTGACTGTGAGCTGAACAACTAATTTTCTTACTATTGTTGCCCCATGAGACTAAACTCTTTTCTATGTACCTTTCAAATATTGTTTACCTCTCCTCTTAAAGGTTTTAATTGCCCACCTTAAAATAATTCATTTTCATGGCCATTGTACTTTCATCTACATAAAGTGAAACACCTGGATGAAAAGCTTAATACATCACCCAGACAGTGTTCCCGTTGTTTCCAAATATCCAGATGTTTATATTTATGCTTGGCACTGCAATGTGGCCAAACATCTGGACAGTGGATTTTATTTTTCACTTTTCATCCAAATGTTTTGGTCTCCTAAAGACATAACCATAAAGACTATTTTTTTCTTTCAGATGTAAAGTCTAGGTGCCCCCACAGAAGCCATATCCCAATATAACTTGTTTTTTCCATAACATCATCTTGCTTCTAAGTAAGATGTGAAAGAACCATGAACATCTCTGTGAACATGGAAAAACTTTTCATGGGAATTCAGAGTGGTGAACAAAGAATGATGCAACTTGTATTTTCCAAAGTGTTAGCTCTTTTTCAAACATTTGAGGTTCACTCCAGACAAACATGTTTTTTTCCTTCTGTCCCAACACTTTTTCCTCCTTTTTTTTTAAAAGGAATAATATTTTAAGGATAACAATTATCATACTTCTAATCATTATCGTACATGAATGCTCAAAAGTATTGCCTTTGAAAGTATCCCCTCTGTGGCAGATATGATAAAATGGGAAAATAACAAATATTGGAGGGACATGGGAAAAGACAAACTGTTGGAGGAGATATGAATTAGTATAGCTATTCCAAAAAGCAATTTGGAATTATGTCCCAAAAGTCATTAAATTTTATGTACTCTTTGACCCATTAAAACTACTACTGCATTTCCAAAAGATCAGGGAAATAGGAAACAAATCCACATGTACAAAATATTCATAGCATCTCTTTTTGTACTGTCAAAAAAAATGTAAACTATTGGGAATAATTGGTCCTTAATTGAATAATGTCTGAACAAATTATAATATACGAATGTAATGGATACCGTTGTCCCATAAGAAATGGCAAAGGAGATTAGAAACCTTAGAAACCTTTCAAGACTTGGATGAATCAGAGCAGAATGAAGTAGATAGAACCAGAACAATTTATAAAATAACAACATTGTGAAAACAAATAGTTTTGAAAGACTTTAGAACTCTTAGCAAGACTGTGACCAACTGTGATTCCAGAAAATAACTGAAGAAAAATGTCACCTACAGGGAAGTATTGTCCCACAAAAAGGAATGATTTTCACTAAAAGTCAATAAAATTCTTCCTAAAACTTGAATAGTCCCTACCTCCTATCTTCCTGGCCATGGAAGAATACCAAAAAAATCTCACTCACATAGAGGCAGGACTCCTCCAACTTGGAGGATTTCTGAACATCACTCAAGTTTCCATATCCTTTCCTACTAATTAGATATATTTCCATATAGAGATGAGGAGAGTGTTTCAAAACAAAATAAGTGCCATTGAAACCTTGTTGGATATCCTTGCTATGTTAGAGTAAAATAAAACTATTTTCTTTGTTTAATGACTTGCAAGTATCTCATTTTGTCCCTACCCTGAACTTTAACTCAAAGGGTTGTGTCAGGCCCACCCATAATACTTCCAGACTGGGAAATGATGGATTAATATGCAGAATAAGACAGACTCACATTTTTGGACCTGATGAATATGAAAATTTATTTTATTTGTTAAAATGGTTTTCTTTTTCTTTTTTTTCCCTTCTAAACTAATTGGGGGGGGAAGGCAGAGAAAATAAATGCTTATTGATTGAAAATGACAAGTTCCAAGAGAACAGACCAGCAAAAGAGAAATTGTTTAATGAAAATGGCTAAATGGTAAGTGAATATAATGAAATCTTATATCATAAAAAGTAATAAGTAACCCTATCCAAGAAAACTGAGATTTGTGTTACTCAATGCATAGTAAAGTCAGAAGAACCAAGAGAACAATTTAGACAATAGCCTCAAAATTAGGTTGATAAGCTACTTTGAGAATTTGAGAATTCTGATTAGGGCAGTGACTAACCACAGTTCTAAAGGACCTGTGATGTAGTAGGCTTCAGACCCCGACCAAGAAATGAAGGACTTAAAAGATGGACACATTTTCAAGCATGGCTACTGTGTACATTTGTTTTGCATGTCTGTGGATATTTGTGGAAATTGTTTTCTTTTCTTTCTTTTTTGACAGTTTGGCAGGTGGGAGGGGAGGGTTGAAAGACAGAGGGGGCTTGCCTAACAACTCTCACCTAGGTCCCATTCTCTGCTTTCACCCTGACAACACTCTGGAGAAGCCCTCATCCCCTCACACCTGGATTATTGCAATAGCCTTCTGATTGGTCTCCTCACCTTGGGTCTCTCCATTCTCCAATCCTTCCTTCACTTCACTGTCAGACTTATCCTCTTAAAGATTAGGGCTTGGCACAAACTGTTCCCCTATTCAACAAATTCCAATTGTTCCTTGTTATCTTCAAAATCAAATATAAAGTCTTCTTTGTGACTTATAAAGCACTTCATAGTCTAGCTCCAAACCTTTCTAGTCTTCTTACATCTAAACCCCTCTATATAATCTTTGATCCAGTGATATTAATATCTTTGTTATACTTTATACAAAACATTTCATCCTGTGTCTTGTTCCATGTATTTTCACTGATTGCCTCAACATACCTGGATTGTCTCTCTTCTCATTTTTATCTCCTAATTTCTCTGCCTTCTTTCAGATCCCAAATAAAATTTCACCCTCTAAAAGATGTCCTTCCTGATCCTCAATAATGCTAGTATATTTCCTTGCAGACTAAATTCAATTGATTCAACATATATCTTATTTATACATAGCTGTCTGCATATTGTCTCCTCCATTAAACTGAGCTTTCTGAAAGTAAGAAATGTTGTTTTGTTTTTCTTTTTATCCTCCAAATTTAGTGTAGTGTTTGGCACATAATAGATACTTAATAAACACTTATTGATTCAATTTGTCTTTAAGGAAAAAAGAGATTGTTTCTTGAAGTGTTCTGTGGAGCCAAAGGGCACCAAATGGCACCAAATGTTGGACATCAATAGGACATTAAATTCTCATCCAAAACCATATCATGGATAGAAGAATACATACACAAACACACACATACACACACACACACACACTACCATCTGTATTCACCCTAAAAGAAAGACATAATGAAAATGGAAAAGATCCAGAGAAGCCCACTTAAGATGTTAAAGGGAATATTTTATGACATACTTTTTAAAAATTAGGACTTTGGGTTCTAAAACGATATTAATATGGGATATGATTGATATTTACAAAATTATGGAAGATGTGGACAGAATGTGATGAATATAGAGACTATAAAGTCTTGAAAGAGCAAAATAGAGTCATCCCCAAACCCCTGTGAAATTTGAAAAACAGAAATTTAGGAAAAATAAAAGGTAATACTTCTTCAGATAGCAAAATATAATATACTTACAGCTTTATGTGATTTGTACTGGAAATATGTGTAGGATCTAAAAACATCCATTACATATTTAAGGGTTATAGATTTATTATGGGTTATTAGAGAAATTATAAACCCCATTATTATATATTTTCTATTATAGGAAGACAAACATTTTGAGTTATCATCTTGGAAGACATTCATGATTTTTTATTAAAAAAAAAAAACCATTACTATCAGGGACAAAAATCTAAGGGAATTTTACTCAGAATGCTCATTTTTATGTGTGTCCTTAATATGACAATTACTGCAATGTCACCATGTTTTTCTGGTTTCTTGTCTCCTTTTGAAGACTAAATGGATAATTTGACCTGCAGATCTCTGAATTGTGATAGAACAGTTAGAAGAAAAATGGAACAGCACTTAAGTCATAAAAGCGACATGAAAGGGTCAATGAGCAACAGATTTTTTTTCTTTACTTTCATTTTGGAGTTACTATAAAGTAAACTAAAGACTTTGAGTGATTTTGGCAGAAATATCATTGGACATAGTGGAGAGAGGATTGGGCTGGAGATAAGAAGACCTGAATCCTTGTCCTCACTCTGTCATTCTCTTTGTAACTTAGGGCAAGTCATCATCCCCCTATGGACCTGTTTCCTCCCTCTATACAATGAGGAAGTCAAAGTAGATGATTGCTATAAAATAATATATAAGGTATAAGGTAAACCCTGTCAATGCTAACTGTTATTATTTCAGAATAGAAATTGAAATTGTCTGTATCTCCAAAATTCCAAAATCTCAGTTTTTCTATTTTCATAGTATTTCTAGGTTTGGAATAGGGCAGAATTCAGTAATGATGAAAACTTTGAAGCAGAAAATATTAAAAGATGCCAAGATGGGTAGGGAATCAAAAGAAGTTTTATAGCTGTCCAAAGCAGGCAGCTTCGGGGTTGGTGAAATTAAGGTGGCATCTTTTTCTACAAATTGAAGCTTTATTGGACATAGTGGTTTCTGTCTTGTATTAAGTAAGGCAGAGTAGACAGTATATTAATCATTCTTATTTTGGTTTAAAAGCTTTTCTAAACTAGAACTTGAGTTATAAATCACTAATAAAAACAAGCCTAATCCTAACTGTCTTTCCTTGAGTTCAGATTCATGTAGATTATATTTTTCTCCTCCCAAATCACATTATGATGAGATGACAGGGGAGCCATAAATAAAGCACTTTGTATTACTTGTTTTCTTTTTCCTAGTTAAGTAACATTCATTTATATGAAAGTGGATTGAGGCATTAAAGCTAAATAACTTTAAATCCAAGGAACATTTTGTTCCCTATTTTCTTTTTAAAAAAGCAGCAAGCTCAGCTGCATTTCCATACTAAGTAAGGTAAATAGTTATGAAAATCAAAATTAGTCACTACCGTTTGTACCAGTGGAATTATTTTGTTATCTTGACCATAAAAATGTTGTTTTATTTACTTAGAGGCAGAAAGCAGGAAAATATTTAAGAGATCAACTTTGCCTCCTACTTTGAACATTTCCCTTTAGGGAGTCAGGACATTTAAATAGGCATCATAATGTTGTATCTACGACCCTTCCCAGCCCACCCCCCCCTCAAGCTGAGGCATGAGAAGACAAGCAAAATTCAAGAAGTGACCACAAAAATCCAGAAACAAGCCCTTTTCTGAGAAAGTGATCCCAACTCCATCTGCTGCTACACAGTATCTGTGCCCTAACTTGTTGATGTCAGTGGTGGGGGAAGTTTATTATAAAACTTTGTTCCCTGGACATAAGCTTATGAAAGTTCAAATCTGTTTAAAAAGGGACAAAAGTAGATAGCTTGGGATTCTTGACCCATTGTTCTCTCTATGACACATATTGCTTTAAAAAAGCAACAATAACAACTAAACTGGACCTATAGGAAAGAAACTAAGTACAGGGGAAAAGCCTGAGTTGTCAGCCAAAAGGTCTCAAGGAAAATCCATTGGAAAGAATTCAAATATTTGTTGTTTTCCTTTTTTCCTATTACTTTCCAAAAATAAAAGCATTTTTATGGTAATACTCTTGTCTTAGAAAGTATATTTAGATATGGCTGTCAATCAATATGGTCAATAAAGTTGTTTGGTAGGTTGGGAAGGGGAGAATAGGGATCAAAAGATCAAAGATGATTAAGATTTAATAGACTTGTCAAGATTATACCTGATTCTAAAGAAGTTATTATGACTTGGAAAACTAACCTATGTTTGGGGTAACATTGCTTCTACTTAGATCCTTTTCTTTTCTTTCCCACAAATCCCCAAAATAGTTGTTATTGCTTCAGTAACAATGACAAGAATGTTGAAATGCTTTGTTTGTAAGGCAGTGTTCTTCTTGGGTATCCTGTGATCCCTAAGCAGTCCAAGAGAAACTAAGATTACAAATAGAACACCCCAGCCCAGCATTTCCCAACCATATCCCTCCCAAATATGTATTTTCTGGTCCATAAAAGTTTTATTACCAAGGGTCCTGACTTCTTAGAAACTGCAAACTGATTCCCTCTGCTCCCCACTTCTGGCTCTTTCTCTCACTCCTGGGATTCCTTCTTCTCTATAGCTCTATCCCTTCTTCCCTGAGGCCAGAGAGAGTCACTCCCTTGAGGTTCCAGAGGGCAGTGTGGTCTCTGGTACAAAATGTGGATATTTTAAAAGTCCACAGATAGACTGTCAAACACTCCTACTAGTCAGTTTTGGTGGGGGGACAAAGGAAGGGAGTGAAAGAGGTTGACTTTTTAAACTATACATCAATCATTAATATTTGTTTTGATTATTTGCTTTCCAAAAGCACAAATGGTTTCCGGAAATATGTCATTTCCTGATAGCTAATAGCCAGTAGCATATTTCTTCCATTCTCCTACTGAATTATCATGGGGCTCTATTCTCACTGTGAGCTCAGAACGGCATGAGATGGAATGAGATTGAACATATGATTCCACTGCTACAAGGAACCCCTGATAAGAAAATTCCCTTTTACCAAAGCGTAATTGCCTCTTCTCTGAAGTTTCAGTCTTAGAGTTACCAATATCTGGAGAAGTTAATTTTCCCAGTCACATAGCCAGTAGGTATCAGAAATAGACCTTAAATTTAAGTGCTCTTTACTCCAGAGCGAATTCTCTACATCTGCTTTCATAATAGAATAAGCGTACAAGGCAGAAATGTTACCCCTATATTCCTTTCTCTCCCTAAACTAACCCTGGAATTCTCTTCTCGAGCCATTTTTGACCTTTCGCTTCATATATATGACTCCTTGGAAATTACTGTAATGAATAGCTACATAAAAGCCAAATGTATTTTTGTTTGTAGTAGTAAAAGACTACAAATAAAATCAATGTCCATTGATTGAGGTATGGGTAATCAAATTGTGCTATATGCATCTAGTGGAATATTACTATGATGACTACAGAGAAGCATTAGAAGATACATGAAATGAAAATGAAATAAACAGAATCAGAAATATAACAAACCTAATGACTATGACAATATAAAAAGGAAAAATCAAGATGAAATTATAATAATCAAATAATTTATATTGAATGTATCTATGAATTATCATATAATAATATGTAATTGTAATGATCAAACTTGGCCCCAAAGAAAAGATAGAACTTATCTCATCTACTTCTTTATAGAAATGGGGAACTATGGAACTACAACTATTAGCCTTCTTTGATACATTGATTTATTTTGGTGATCTGGGCTTTTCCCTCTTCATTCTTTGTCATGTTTTGACTTTAACAGAAGAATGTTTTTTATACTTGGAAAATTAAGGCTTGTACAAACAAAAGATAAGATAGAAATTACTCCTGTGATACTGCTGATATATGGAACTCCACAATGAGAAAAGTCTCTCTTCCAATGCAGGTTTATACCTTCTCTGCATCTTATAGCCTGAGAGAATTGCTTGGGTTCAGCAACTTTCCCACATCCCAGTACCAATCAGTGATAGAGTTTGAATACGGATCTTTTTAGCTTTAAGGCCAACTGTCCATTTGCCCCATCTTGGGGTATCAAATCTAGATAGAAATGAAGGTCACTAATCTGTACATAACAAGACATACATAAGCAGCAGTATTTATTTAGTTTTAAAATGCAATGTTATCAATGTTTTATAGTATTTTTATTTATTTTGTTAAATATTTCCAGATTTCATTTTAATCTGATTCTGAGGTACTGGTAATAGACATGTATGATCTTTTCTCACTATAACACTTTGTCCACCAAAAGATATTGACAATAATTAAAGTAAAATAGTTATACTATATTTAGTGGACACGGAGGTAGTACTCAGAGAGCATACTCATAGAGCACTCAGTCCTAGAGTCAAAACTTAAATTCAAATCTGACCTCAGACTCTTACTAGCTGTATGATCCTAGGCAGTTAACAACCCTCTTTACTTCAATGTCTTCATCTGTAAAATGATCTGAAGAAGAAAATAACAAGCCACTCCAGGATCCTTACTGTGCCCTAACTTGTTGATGTCAGTGGTGGGAGAGGTTTATTATAAAACTTTTTTATACTTTTTTCATATATAATATATATATATATATTTATATATAAAAAAACCTTTTTTATATATAAAACTTTATTATAAAACTATTATAAAAATAATTTATTATAAAACCAGACAGCTGGTAATGTCTGAGTCTGGATTTGAACTCATGAAAGTAAGTCTTCCTGATTCCAGACTTGGCACTCTCTCCATTGTACTACCTGGTTGCCCTGGAGTAAGAAAGATCTTGAGTTCCAACCTAGCTTCAAACATTAACTGTGTAACCACTTAAAGCTCTGTCTCTATTTTCTAAATTGCAAAATGAAAATAAAAACAGCATCTATATCCCACAGTTGTGGTAAGGATCAAATTAAATAACATTTGTAAAGTACTTAGCAAAATTCCTGGCACAAACTAAGAGTTCAATAAATGCTTATTTCCTTCCCTTCCTCTGAACTTAAATGAAACAGTACTTCCCTCAAGAAACTTACCTTCTATCATTATCCATCACCCTCCTTCCAAGTATGCATCTCTCCCAATGCTAAGCCCTGGGCCCTTTTTTTTTTCTCCTATACTCTCATTCAAGTATCCATCACATCGGTAAGGTTATGCCCAAATCCATATCTGTAGCACCAATATAAGTACTGAACTCCATTACTGCATCCTCAGCTACCAGTAGACATCTCTATATGGGTATCCTGATTGTAATCTAAACTCAACATATCATCCTCCCTTCTCCCCACTTCCTCGCTATACTTAACCAAATCCTCATCCAAATTTCCCTGTTAATGTTGAGAACATTCAGGTCTGAAAACTCAGATTCATCTTTGGCAATACATATTTAATCAGTTGTCAAATCTTTTGTGCAGCTTCTACCTCCATAATACCTCTCACCTCCATCACTTCTACCTTTTCACACAATCACAACCTTAGTTAAGGTCTTCATCACTTTTCACCAGACTATTAAAATAGCTTCCCAATTGGACTCTATATCCAATTTCTCCCTTACCAATCCATCTGCCTAGTTACCGAAATAATCTTCTCATGGCACAGGTCTTCTCATGTCACTTAACCACTGAAAAAGTTTAATAAGATTCCTTCTTGCCTTTAAGATAAAATGAACATGCTAGAATTTATGGTTTTCCACCAAGTGGTTCCAAACTATCTATTTTTAAAAAACTTATTCATCCAGCAGATTTATATGAAATAAAATATTAAGTTACAGAAAAATGGTAAAGTAAGAAACTTCACAGGAGAAAATAAGACAGAGATATCTTTTCTTATCCAAATCTAGCAAAGAATGCCAGTCATAGCTTCCTTAATATGCCATGCTATATCAAGAAAACCTGTGGATCTATGGAACATTTCATTGTGAGCTAGGAATTTTGGAAATTTTCCTGTCTTCTGTATATCTTTCTTTTAATGTGGTTTTTATTATATTAAATATAGTTTTGTGATACTTTATGGCTACTTTGACTAACATGCTATTGGTGCTTAATAAATTGCCAGCTTACTCTTTTAATCTTACATCACATTGCTTATATTCTATATATTCTATATTCTAGTCACTATCTCCCACTTCCATATAGCTTCCCAAGCAATTCCTGATATCCAGAATATATTTCCTTCTCAATTGCAAAATTGAGAATACTTCCCATTGTTCAAGGATCAAGGATCTTCCTCAAATAGTTGCAGAGTTTTTGGAACTTTCTTGTACTCCCTTCTCTCCATATTTCATATTTGCTAATATGTATATATGCTATATCTCCACATAGAATGTAAGAGCCTTGAGGACAGGCACTGTTATTTTTGTCTTTGTTTACTCAGGGACTATCATAGTAAAAACTTAATTTTTTAAAAGCCATAGATATTTATTGGAAGTCATAAATCATTCTCTAACAACAATGGCAAACATTTCCCCAAAATTTCAGTTACCAAAATCCAGTATGAAATTTCGATTCCTATTAATGCCTAAGAATAGTCAACAGACATCTTTTAAAAAGGAGAAAGGACCTAGTTGTTCAAAAATATTTATGGTAGTTCTTTCTATGGTGGATAAGAATTGGAAACTGAGAGGACGGCTATCAGCTAGGGAATGACTAAACAAGCTGTAGTACATAATTATAATGGAATAGTATTGTGCCATAAGAAATGATAATCTAGATGGTCTCAGAAAAACCTGGAAAGACTTAAAAGAATTGAGGCAAAGAGAAAGCAGTAGAACCAGGAAAATTATTGCACACAGTAACAGCAATATTATATGATGAAGAGTTGTAAATGACTTAGTTATTCTCAGCAATACAATGATCTAAAACAATCCCAAAGGACTCAAGATGAAGCATACCATTTGACTCCAGAGGAAGAACTATATTCTGAAGCACACTATTTTTCACTCTCTCTGTCTCTGTGTGTGTTTCTCTCTCTTTTTTGCTTCTTTTTTTATCAGAGTATTCTTGTTCAAAATGACTAATAGGGATTTTTTACATGATTTTCACATGTACATTTATATAAGATTGCTTATTGTCTCAGGGAAGGAGGGAGGGAGGGATAGATTTGGGAACTCAAAACTTTAAAGAAATGTTTTAAAAAATTGTTCTAATATGTAACGTAAGAAAATAAAAGATTACATTAAAAATAGCCCACAGAGCAATGTTGCATGATTTAGGTGTTTTCCTGCATATGAGAAAAAGATAAGGAGAGGATCTCTTAAAATCTTTTCAAGTTCCATGATTCTGTGGAAGACATTGATATATAATAAGGACATGTTTTCCAATTTCTTTCAGAAATAAGTGAGTCCCAATGAACTATATAAAATAAATCTGAAATATCTACTAGGTAAGAAAGATTTTAGGCTTCTTTCAACTGTTTTATATTCTAGAAAGAGGAAAACTTCTATTATAAAAAAAAATGACAAGAGTAAATATAAACCAATACATTTACATAGGAAAGTCAATGTTCACTCAGAAAGTTATGTTTGAATGTATTCCCAGTTATAGTCTCTTTATAACACATCACAAACTATATTTAATTTTTCAGTTAAATATCATGACAGTAAGGACATAATAAATGCTTTCTCATTTAATTTGACTTAGTAGGTTTTCCCTATGGTCTTTAATTTTAACATAAGACTAAGAGACATAGTTTCTCAGTACCATAAACAGTTCTTTCTTGAATCAAACCATAGATAGGTAGTTTTCACAACAAAATCTCTCTCAGAACATTCCCAATATTTAGTGTTTATTCAGTTTCCCCAAGTCTGTTGTAAAAGAGCATTAATGACTTCATTTTGGTGGGCCATAGTTTTAACTTGAATCATCTTGGGACTGGGATTAGTTAGGGGTTAGTATTAGGGTGGTAGTTGCTTCAATCTTTGTCCTGAATTAAATTGAGTCTTCCTCTTGGGAAAACACATTCTCTAAAGAATTAGAAGCCCCTCTGACCACTTCTGCTATTGTATCCTGGAGTTAAATCTGCCTGAGACTTGCAGGGATGAATCTAACCATTCAGAAGTTATCTGTTAACAAGCCTTAGGAAAAAAATAAATAAAAAATAAAAACAAGCCTCAGGTACAAATGGTATGTCTTTTTTGTTTTTCATTGGTGAGGCAATTGGGGTGAAGTGACTTGCCCAAGATCACACAGCTAGTAAGTGTTAAGTGACTGAGACCACATTTGAACTCAGGTCTTCCTGACTCTAAGGCTAATATTCTATCCACTGCTCCATCTAGTTGCCCCTAAAGAATATGCCTATGAGAGAGAGCTTCCTCATAAGACTCGCACAAGTCAGGAATGGGGTCTTCTCCAGTGACTTTCTTTATAAACCACACTCTTAGGTATCTGCTTTCTCTGAATTAGCTCTGCCTCATCTCACAAACAATACTTATTACAACCTGGTTCTTCTCAGTTACCTTTGTTCTAATACTTCAAGGGAATCCGTGATCTTAGCAGTTCAGTGGCTCAGGAAAACTACATACAAGTCCTGCCTCAGACACCAACCAAGTGATTCTGAGCAACCTTTTTCTCCTTCAGTTTTTTCCAAAATGGGAAGCAAAATGTAATGCCTACCTCCCAAGGGTGTTGTGAAGATCAAATGAGATACATGTAAAATACTTTGAAAATTTTAATGGGCCATATAAGGTAAGGTTAAGGTCTGGATCTATGATTTCATTAGCACAGAGAAGTCTCAGATAAGGAAATTAACTCTATTAATGCAAACCAACACTTTTTTCTGCAACTTAGAATCATTAAAATTGCCTGTAGCCCTCATACAGGTTAAGTCATTTGCCCAGGGTCTCATAGCCAGTAGGAATCAGAAATGGTTCTCAAATTCAGATCTTTCTGAGCACCTAGGTGGTAGCAGTGGATAGAGAATTGAACTTGGAGTCAGGAAGATCTAAGTTCAAATTGGACCTTTGACACTTATTGTGACCACTGACAAATAATTTAATCTCATTCACCTAAGTTTCCTCACACTTACTGTGACTATTGACAAATAATTTAATTTCATTCACCTAAATTTCCTCAACTATAAATTGAATATATCAATAGCATCAACATTCCAGTGTTGTTGGGGGAATCAAATGAGATAATATTTGTGAAGCATTACTTAGCACAGTGCCTGGCTGTGTAGTAGGCATAGTAAGCAAAATCTTAAAGGTGGTGTTTAGTTCTACTGATAAAATTTTTTTAGACTATAAAAATACGCATGGTAGGATCTCAATCAATAAAAACTTATTAAGCACCTACTATGTGCTAAATAAAGTGCTAAGCATTTGTGATACAAAGACAAAAATAAACATCTCATCTCGAAGAGTTTATATTCTGCTGGGGAAGGAACAAATGTTTGTTTTCTTCTTTCCTTTTTTCCTTCTTTACTTCTTTCTTTCCCTCCTTCCTTTTCTCTTCCTTCCTTCTTACTTCCTTTTTCCTTTCTTCCTTCCTGATTTCCTTCCATACACCCCTCCTTCTATGAAATTAAGGATTTTATTTAAGAGATTCTACAATATTCCCAGATAAAATCAACACATCATTGTCTACCTTTTATAGGAATTCCCTCTTCAATTTTGATTTTGCTGAACATTTTCCAAGGCAATGGATCACATGAGGTAGGTCTATGCTTCCCTATTTTAAGTTTTGCTTTATCATAAAAATCAGTCATTAGACAAAGTCACATCTTTTAACAAATCTTGTCTGCCTAACAGATATACACTGAACCATAAAGAACTAGGAAGAGTCAAATAACATGATTAAGTAAATATCTGGGATCTGGCCCACTTCATTTCTAGGGATACAGTAGATTTCTATTTTGAGGGTGGGGCAGGCTCTTCTTAGCCTTAGATAAAAGAATGAAAGTGTTATAGTCCAGACTGGACTATAACACTTTCATTCTTTTATCCCTTTGAAGAGTATTGAAATAAAATTATCTATTTACTACATTTTTAGATATTTGTAGTCTAGAGGTATAATCCAGTATGAAAGCCACTTTCCATAGTTCCTCCAGTAAGGAGTCCTGTCCTAAACTGGGAAGGTAACAGTTTATTTCACCCAGCTTAACTTCTCTCCCACCAGGCACTTAGT